>NW_027508799.1:19020000-19097500 GCF_051911475.1 Siphateles boraxobius | reverse complement strand
CTGCACCAAATTTAATGCTACTTATCCCAAACACCATTAGTGTGTGCTAAATTTCGTCCTGTTTTTTGTTTGAAACAATGACAGGTGTGAAAGCAGTGACAGAACTTTCGTTTTTGTGTTTAATGCCGTTCCTTCAAGCAGCCTTAAAGAGAAATACAGTGGTGTTTTGTTTGAGAATGAATTGTATCAAATACAAAAACAACTGCTTTAAACATGGACTGAACATTTTACTTGTGATCAGAACTCTGCGGTGAGTGAATATAAAGGCACTTTTGTAAAGACAGAAACCTTGAAGCAAGCTCGAAGCAGCAGCACAACAAAATGATAAAGACAACCAACAGAAAAACAAGTTCATGTTTGCTCTCGTCATTAAAAGCCCACACCTCCTTCAACTTCCTGTCGATAATGACGGTTCAGGTGATCTATTACTAAAGCCTAGCTACCCTCTCAAGAGCCTTTTAGACTCACGTCAACTTTGTCAGCGCAGTGGCCAAGAACTTCAATCCAGCCAACTGCAAAACAAATCAATGTCTAAAAGCCTTTTATACCCCTTTCCTCTGTTTTTATATTCCAAACGGCAGAGCAGAAAATAGTGTAAATGGGAAAAATAACACTACCGGAAGAACACCTGGAGAGAGAAATAAATTTTGATGTATTGTGATGAAGTCAGTATGTTCTTTTACAATTTATGATGAGTGAGAAACTGAAAGTTTTTGCATGTTATTGCAGTGTTGATATAGCATGTAAATGTGGGTTATATGCAGGGGTGCACATAACTGGTGCACAGGGGGTTAAAATAAATGATGTGCACCAGAAAACGTGGAGGGAAACGCTTTTGAGTACCAACATTTTTAGGGACAGGAACACATTTACTTTTTGTAATGGATTTGCAACGAATCGCAGTTGATCCATGATCCATACGGACCAGACCCGACGGTTCGTTACGCATGTGTTTCGCGGATTATTTGCTAAGTTTAACCATCATAGAGTGAAATGATTTTAAATGCGGAAGAAGGGGCACGCTGTTATTTGTGCGCACTCAGAGAGAGAGAGAAAAAGAGAGAGGCACGTTTCAGACCCGTCTCGGCAAGAATTCTCTCGGTTATGTCAGAAGTGAACAGTTCAGAAAGAAACTGGATTTGTGTGCGTGTATTCAGTATATTCGGTCCATGCATTCAGTCTTAAAGTGACAGCAGCCTAATATTCCTGATGTTGTCTGTATCATTAATGTTAACCTTAAATGGGGCAGTGGGGTCTATATGACCCTAATCAGATACAGATACAGATACAGATAGCTTTATTAATCCCCAAAGGGCAATTCAGTTTCTACAGTACACCGTCTATACATACAACCATTCGCACAGCCATAGCATAAAGTGTATAACATGGGTAACATGATAAGGTCCGGGTCCAAAGACAGTTTATAAATAAAAAAACATCAAAAGTTCCGATCCGTAGCTCCCAAAGTGCATAGTGCCAAGAACAGATCAGTCCATAATTATTTCCTCAGCTCAAAATTTAGCAGACTGATTCCTGAGGCAATAAAGTCTGCTAAATCGACTTTTCCTTAGTAAAAAAAAAATGGTTCCCTTCATCTCAGTGGAATAAGATTTTGTGACTGTTCCTACATTATCTTTCTATACACACACAAAAAAACTGGGCTTGATCCGGTTGTTCTATAGGTATGTAAAAAAAAAAAAAAATTACACTTCTGGTTTTCGGGGTCAATATGACCCCACATTGAAATGAATGGGAAAATCGAAAAAAAAAAAAGTCATTATTCAAAACAAATCAGTAAATCCAGAATAAATCTGAAAATGTCCATACCGCAATGAAGTCCTGGTACTAGAGCAGAAATGCAATGTGGAACGAACATGATCACTTGCACACACACGTGCATGCGCACACAAACACACACACAGGTGTGACTCAAATAGAAAGCATTTTTATTGAAATTGGCAAATAAAATCAATAATTCCTGCATAAATCTGAAAATTCTGACACATAAATGAAGGCCTGGTATGAGAGCACAAATGCAATATGGAAAGAACGTGACTATACACAGATCACATAAACACAGAGAGACACACAAACAAACAGGTGTGACAGCAAAAGAGAGCCTTTTTATAGATATTGGGAAATAAAATCAATAATTCCAGCACGAATCTAATAATGTCCACACATAAATGAAGGCCCCGCATTAGAGAAAAAAACAATGCGGAATGAGCATGATTACACACACACATGCACGGTAGCGCACACAGACACACAGGTGTGTTTACTCTTCACTCCTGTGCATATCCGCCTATAGCTGTTTGTTTTTTGTTTTTATTTACTTAAAAAAATGTATTTCTTATTCTAAATTTAATAATTTTATACATTTTGATTATTGAAATAATATGTAATTGCAATCAAGTATTTTCTTTTAGTGGCAACTTATGTGGCATTATTGCAAATTTATTTGGCATTACTGCAAATTTATATAGCATTATTGCAATAACAAGATACTTCAAAAGAGCTCAAACAACAACAAAAATAATTCTAAACTTTGACAAAATACTGATTTAATGTATTTTAAACGTTTAAATATATATATTCATAACAAAAGCTGTTATAAGATTAGTAAGTCACATCCAGAAAAATGAATGGATCTCTATGGGGCCTCTGCTGGATGCATATGGTAATTACACTTTCAGGCTAAAAATATATTATCTACAAAAAAACATCCAAGAAAACAACCAGAAGATGCCAGAATTATGCATCTAACACCTATATCAATATCCAGAAACAACTCCTATTGAAATTTGATCATCATTAATGTGTTTTTTTTTTCATAAAAATGTAATATTTCATACGTATGCTAATGGTGTAGTGGAGGAATTATGCAGTAAATAGGTAAAAAAGTACTTCATATCTCCCAAAACACAGCATTAATGAATAGATGAGAAGTAAACAAAAAAAATTATATATTATTTGTATGATTAAAAATTTATATTTTTTGTACAATTACTCTATCAATTGTTAGGGTCATATAGACCCCAAAGCCCTGAAGTGTAAACAGGAAACGAAGACCTTTTGAAAATAAAAACATCATCATCTTTACCATGTTCGAGAGAAAAGAAGATTGAGAGCAGTCAGAAGGACAGTGATGCCGACAGCTTGTAGGATGCCATATAAAGTGTGAGTACCAAGCAGCATCTCCAGGTGCTCCCTTGAGAACCAGACCAAAAAAGTTATGTACACCCCTGGTTATATGACATCATAAACATGACCATTTCTTACCAAGTTGTTATTGGCATAGTTTCATAAACTAAAGAGGAAGGTTTATGTTGTGAACATTGTAATTTCAAAACAGTGTAAAATGTTTAATATTACTTCTTTAAATTCCACATAATAAGCTATAAAACCTATACAACATTTTAATGTCTTAGACAATGCTCCTTGAGATGTTCCTTGAGATTCCTCAATGTTAAATATAATATAAAATATAAATATAAATAGTCCAAATATAAATAGTTAGTGGAAGTGGCTTTTTTTTGCAAACTAATTTTACTGTTGACTTAAAAGTAACAAAGAGATGTTAAGTTTAGAGAACTAAAAATGTTGGAAAATAAGGAGTAAAAAAAAAGATGAGGGTGAAGTATTTCCTCATGCTGGGTCGACAGCCTCCTCATTTCTCTGAAGTTCTAGAGACAGGGCGAGAGAGAGGGCAGAGACATTGTTCTTGCATTCAGAAGTGCGCAGCTACGTGAGCTGAGAAACAAAGCAATCATGGATCCCTCACAAGAGCCCTTATAATTCAGAGAATCACAACCCATTTCCAGTAAACCAAATGTAACAGCAAACAATAAAGGCACATTTATAATATAGTAATATGTGTGTAATATGCATGTAATAACACTGTAATAAGCTGCTCAGCACATTTCTTAAGTTTAAATAATTCCAGTTGTGCTTACTGAGACACTTTCATGAATTCTGTAAAGAATTAATCTGTTATGTAATAACACCCGGCACTTATGCAACAAGGGCCCGAGACACATTTTAAATGGTCTTCGCTCTTAAATGTCAGTGTATTTAATGCCGCTCTACTGGCTATTTTCACAAGACGAAGGAACAATGTATCAGACATGGTCTTGACAAAGCTAAAGTACAGGAAGACATAATATAAGGGGAATTAAAGGTTGAACTTCAGAGGGATATGACAGGAAAAGTATTTGATGATGTCTCAACCCTCTGGGGTCGGCGGTCTGGGCCGGCATGACCAGCTCGCTTTTTTCTTATCAGTGCAAAAGAGACTCAAAATACTCTGTTGATTTTGATCTTACATATAAGTAGGGCTGCAACAACGAATCGATAAAATCGATAAAAATCTATTATTAAAAGAGTTGGCAACAAATTTCATTATCGATTCGTTGTTTTGCGCGATTATAACGGCAGTCAATAATTCGCAGAGATGTTTGAGTATAAATAAAAAAAATTTGAGTTGATCTATGAGGTGCCGGACTGGACAAAAGCGGAGCGAACTCTGCGAGCGAGCGCGAGAGAGACCGGGTGTGTCCGAGATCGCGCGAGAGAGATTGAGTGTGTCTGCATGCGAGCGACAGTGCGCGAAAGAGACAGAGTGTGTCTGAGCATTAGCAAATTGGTACATACTACATAGTAATATATAATTACTATATAAGAGGCATGGAAGTTTGATAAATGGACAACAATATAAATAAAAATAACAATCAAATTCTTACCACTGAATTAGCAGACTGTGATTTGAATCAGATAGACAGAAGATGAAAACCCTTTCTTGGCTGTCCCAAGTACCACTACAAGGGGAATATTTTTTCCACAATTTGCAGCACTGAATTTTTTAATCTTTACTCTAAATGACTCAGAGAAACTTCACTATATACTCGGAAAGGATGAGCTGCAAAATACACACCATAGGAGGTGGTCAATCCATTGTATTTGTTTTTTTTATATTATTTTATTTTGTATTTATATTTTATATACTGTGGCGAGGGGGGGGGGGGGGCGTGGTCTCGCGAAGTCTGTAGCGAGAGACGAGTCAGCGAGCTGTGCGGTGAGTAAGTAGGTCAAGTGCAGATGATGAACACCTGTGTCTGATTGCAGTGATTGGCGTGGAGACCGCATATAAGCTGCCAGGAATGAGTGAGCGGGGAGAGAGAGGCTTGGGACTCGCACACGACCCACAGCACACACAGCAGATCGGACTGAGTTTACTCAAGGGGAAAGAGTTGCAGATCAAACGGACTGAGTTTTGCTAAAGTGGAAAGAGTGGTCATCTGACTGAACTGTGAGAGCTGGAGACATACAGCGTGAGCTGGTACAGCGGGCAGAGGTTTCATATATTGTGCTGTAGTGTTTCACTACGGTGAATGCGCACGAGCGCCCCTTTTTGTTTCTTTTATTTCTTTGTTTATAAATAAAGTGCGAGTCCCAATTCCGCCGACCCTTATTTTACCCTTATATTACCCTATATTATTTTTTATATAAATAATTTATTGTTCTGGCAGCTCAGGTGCCTTTAAACAAAAATATACATCTTTTTATGCACTTTATTCTTAAAAAGCCTATATAATTGGCAGAAGTAAAGCATAGATGTGTATGTTTTTTGTGTTAGTCAATTTTTTTGCACTGGATTTTATGCACTGTGAATTTGCACTGTCAGTTCTGTTTTTGAATAAAGGGTTGGAAATGAATGCTTTTTTTTATCCGATTCACCGATTAATCGCAACAAATAATCGACAGATTAATCGATTATTAAAATAATCGTTAGTTGCAGCCCTACATATAAGTGTTATACATCATTCAATCCTGTTAAGTGTCTATTTTTTTGTGTATACTCACCATAAAAACAAAGTATTGTGCTTTTTGTCAAATAAAGAAAAATAAACATGATGCGAGTTTTGCCTTCTCTCTGTCAGTGAAGTCCATTCTGATATGTGTCCGAAAATGAACTGTAACTCAGCGAATACTTGTCACACAGGCATGGGAGATTTTTCTTTATGAAGCTTGAATTCTCTTCTTTTGTAAATATGAATTGCATGTCTATGTGTGAATGTGTGCGCGCTGTTGTTGACTACAGCTGTACAGCGCGCATCTCACACTCGCACCTACTTTAGTAAACATGTTATTAAACTCGTTCAAAAAATCGTTCAAACTCGCAATGCTTTTAGATGGAGCAGCATTTACTACTGATCACAGAGCCGTGCTTCACTGACAAGCTGCGCATAAAAAGTAATTGCAGACTTTGTGTGATTTCTTAATTACATTAAGCCAAATGCTATTGTTAATTTATTTTCATTCTGTATCTGTCCATGTTTTGTTAATGAAAATGCACATGGGATCTCAACCTTGGGTCACCTTCAGTGGACTAAACGTGCCTCACCGTTACTTCATTATTTTTTAAGGAAAACAAAAAATGTCAAAATTAATCAATATTACATTTAAAGTGCAAAGTCACAGGAATGTGAGTTTTAAGTGCATCATGGTTATTGTCTCATAATAATTTATTAGACTGTGTGATTTTAGCCAATGAGAAGGCACTGTCTCATCATTATTCATGACACCACGTGACCTTTTGCTATGAATGGAGCACAGAGAATTGTGATTACTCCCTCTCGCTTTTTTTCAAAACCGTGGTGTGAACTGACTTGCTAAGATGAGCGGTTTCATGACACTTTAATGTGCATTCACACACAAGCACATTGACTTATGCATAAATATGCAAACAAAGAGAGATGACTGTTTGGTTGCTAACCCTTTCTCAGCGCTGGTATCATGCCCAGTTCATTTCACAATACAAGTGTTTAAACAAACAATTGATCTGTTCGCTGCTCCTTCACTGAGCATATACCTGTTCCACACGCTCTAAGTCCAAAAAACACTGCATATACACACAGTGTGGTTCAAAGAGAGTAAAGCTTCATCCTTCAATAATCAGCAATGCCACTGGGCTGACATCATGTCTGTCTCCATGGTGACGCCTCTGCCGGTCGGAAATCCGTTAGGAGAAAGGCTGCGGCAGCCGTGAGTGTCAGGAAACAACCGGCATGGAATACTAAGCATGTTGAGGTTAATGTTTGCACACTTGCCTATAGGCACTAATGCGAATCAACACATACATTTCACTTTATTGACAGAATCAGAGATTTCAAGCTGATATATAACCTCCAGATCTAGACTTTTCTGTGACGTTCTAAATGAAGTGCATTAGTCTTGTTTTTCTGAGCCAACCAAATACTGCCCCTCCGTCCATCTCCAGTGCTCTAACGTCCTCCGCGCTGTTTGGCACTTGATCTGTTGGCTCTACTGGGACATTCTTGTATTTTTAACTTCCTTCGACCCAATTGTGACAAAGAAGTCAAGCAGCTATTTATAGCCACACAAAAAGACAGATTTGAACTCCAGTGAATTCTGATTCGCCTCAAATTAAATCCACGTTCAAGGGGAACGTGCACTGCTGCTGATCAAATTAGCAGTCTACTACAAAAGCACATATGCATACAAATTAGCTGTGGCTTTAATTAGGAGAAATTCATTTCAAAAGCTAGCACAGATCTATTTTAACATTTGTAAAGACCAATGTGAGTGGTGCAAAAGTTGTCCCCGCAATGCTACATTGTTCTTTTTAATGGAACTAATGGAACCTTTCCAATGCATTAAAATTTGGCAAATGGTTCTTCAGATTCTTATCTTATAGAAATCCGTTTTTACATTTTGCTAGCTATTTTACATTTTGGCGAATTGGTGGATATGTACAATCTCATTCATAAGTTTTCACATGATCTGATTCAGGGTTCTCAAGTTTTATCAAACGCTTGGAGTGAGATCACATGCGGTTAGGGGAGGAGCCCTAATGGAGAATTAAATGAAGAAATACATCTTCATTCCTTCCCACACCCACTAACATTTCCCTTAGTTTCAGATAACGCAAGCTAGCCAAACTGAGCCAAAGCTTCTGGCCTGGTTGCAAAGTAGTTGTAGAGTTTTTGACTGCATCAATAATAATGTATACGATGGGCTTTATATTAAATGTTCTAGCCTAAAAATGATGAGCTTTCTTCCAACTTACCTTTTCCATCATAACGTGTGTTCGCGCGATGTTGTTGGTTACCTAGTAACGAACGTACGGTGGACGAGAATGTTCCGTCAACTTCCGTGTGTTCACGCATCTATGTTGCCTAGTAACGAACGCAATCTGGCCGAGATACGTGCTGGCGGCAGGAAACTTCACTTTGTGTGCCTGCAGCCTATACAACGTTGTAAACCTTGCAGGACAACTTGGTTGGCATTGTATTTTCAGCGTGAGAAATATACGGTGTGGTGTGTGAGCGTGTGAACTGGTTGAATTGCGTGTGTCTCACGGCCAATGCGTGAGACTTGAGAACCCTGTGATTACGCCTCAATGACGATTATGTTTAGGGGCGGATCTTAATTCTTTACTTAAATTGTAAGTTTTCGTAGAAATCAAATAAAGTTCACCCGAAATAGCCAACTCAAAAAAATTGTTTCGGTAGCACTTTATTTGACAGTCCTCTTCCGTATATACATAATATGTACTTATTATGGTAAATACATTAACTGGGTAATAACTAGATACTAACTCGAACCTTCCTCCAAACTAGTGTTGTCAAAAGTACTGACTTCGTTACCAAGTCAGTACTGAAATTTAAAAAATGTGGCGCTTTGAGCGTTGTTGAGCGGAATCGTGAACACCTGTCTATCAGCGGACCAGTCCGGTTTCAAATGCTCCCACTTTCAAAACACTTCTGTGTGCTCTCAAACGCTCCCATGCGTTGATCATTTTAGCCAATCACAGAGATATCCGATGAGTGCGTGAACACAATGGCCAATCAGAGGTGTTTACGATTCCGCTCAAAGCATCAAATTTTTTACATTTCAGTACCGACTTGGAACCGAAATCGGTACTTTTGACAACACTATCCTAAACCTAACCTTAACACATGTAGTTAGACCTCAAGTAAGTGCACGTAATATTCAACAATATTACTGATCTGCCTCCATTGACACCATTGTATGAAAACTGAACATCACTGTTTTCTCCAGAGCTGTAAAGATGAATGAACTAAATTAAAAACTAATGATTTTTACAATAGAAATGAATCAACACTGAACTTACTAAAGCTGGACATGACACTACTTTCTTCTAGAGCTGAAGTACAGCCAAAACAAACTTTGTTGGATTATTTTACTGATATCACTATAAAGCTGCTTTGAAACAATCTGTATTGCAAAAAGCGCTGTCAAATAAAGTGCAACCATAGTTTCTCATTAGATGTTCTTCACACTAAGAAAAAGGGGTTACTCTCCAATGAAATATTCTTTTGGGAACCCAAAATTGTTCTTATGTGGCATCACTGTAAAAAACAGTCTTACTTTTTGGTATCAAATTAGACCAATCTACGTTTTTATGTAACTGAATTAAAAAAAGTTAAAGAAAAAAAATTGAAGACTAACTTGTAAGACTAGTCTTAGCAGTTTATGCAACCCGCCCCTAGTCCTAAGATATGGCTTGGTTCCATCATTAAATGCAAATATATTGGATTTGTTCTTTATCTGAAAGGCAAAACTTGTAATAATTCAAACAAACACCACTAATCATTATATTCTAAACTAATTTATCTTGAACTGCCTTTACAACATAGACAGGCAGGTGAACAGGCAGAACCAGCACACTTTATGACTGCTGCAGAGCTGTCCAGCTTTTGATTAGCAATGCAATTTTTCTGGGCTCTCTGGGCTGCGCTGGAGAGCCCGGTTCAGTGGTCACACACTCATAGCACTCACATGCAGAGGCTCGTGAACCCGTGGGCTTCACAAATGGCTGTAAATATTCCTCAAAGTGCAAAGTCCACATCAAGGCCTGACTGAATCACCTCAATCATTCTTTCTTGTTTGTTGTCGAGATATTGATCTCAATCTCTCTCTTTCTCTCTTGTCTCTTGCCCCAGTAAATCTTCAGTAGGCTTTAATTGGAAGCAAAGGCCATTGTCTCAGAATAGGCTCATTTGCCAGATGCAAACAGCAGTAAAAGGAAAGTGGGTTAACCCAAAATGAAAACAGAAAGAATAAGATAAGGGGTGAGAATCCAAAGTTGATCATTTGATGCAAAACATCATGACCGTGGAGTCAAAAAGAAGACTCGCCTGCTCCATTTCGACATGGTAAAAGCATAGGCGACATACTTGTGGTTGCTCAATCCCATCTACATGCAGTTAAATGTATGCATCTGCTGAGAGAAGACACTTACCATTCACAAGTACCAATATTGAGACTCTAATTACACCAATCAAGATAACAGGACTTTAATTGCCACTTTAGATCATAAACGGATTAACTCACAGGCCTACCGGGCATCTGCCCAGGGCACCAGACCAGAAGGGGGCACTCATTAGCCAAAGCAACAGTTCATTTTTACTATTTACAAATTTAAATGTATTATAAAATACTAAATACACTCCTATTACTGCTTATTATTAATTAGTAAGGTAGTTGACAAATGACAAAACAATGACAAACAATGACAAAATTCGCATTTAGAAGATATAACCATTCATCTTACAGTCTCTCACTTCCTCTAAAATGGATCATGGATTTTTATGACATCACCACAGACTTCAGCTTCTCAACACATCTTCTGTCCAATAAAATGCTCTCTAGAATCTAAAGCTCCGCCCCCTATGCTATAAATTCCACCCGGCCAAAGCGACCGTTGACACGTCACAGAGCAATAGGGGTTGGAGATGGTGCTCGGTTGCTCAAACGCTCAAGTTTTATTCAGTTCTCCAACTGTACGTTAGTTAAGAATGAAATAGAATTTATTCACACCTCTACTATTGAATCCAACGTATCATAAGCGCTCTGATTCACCTCCATAGTGCTGTCAAGTATGAATTGCAGTCTGTGAGGTAAAATAAATGCTATTGGCTATTTGAAAAGGGGAACCATTCAATATGTCTCGGCTTAGCTTCCTGATTCAGTGGCAATTCCGTCAACGCATCATACAAAGCTGTGCGTTCCAAGGCACTTCAGTGGGCCTTTAATATGTGTTTTTTTAAGAACTAATAAACAGCCAATGTCCTAGTAATATGCATGCTAATAAGCAACTTGTTAATAGTGAGAATTGGACCCTAAACTAAAGTGTTAGCCAAATGAATAATGATAGTCGAATTAAATAATATAATCCCAGTCAAAGAGATAATGAATTACACTATATAAATCTATAAATTGTATATGCTTCTATTTTTAAATGAAAGGATGTCATAACTGAATTGAGATGTTTTAAATGTTAAATAATAATAACCATATAATGTTAAACAAATGCATTAAACGACACATAACAGTATAGCAACTAACCCAAAACAAAACCCCAACCCTATAGTGAATATTGTAATATTACTCAGTACCTAAAAGTATAATTACACTGTAACATGGACACCTTAAAATAAGTGCAAAGAAAAGCATTTTGGGCGGTAAAATGCATCTGAACGATGTAATTGTATCACTTCGTGATGAAAACCTTGCTTTGGCACAGTGAGACATCTGTGACATCCAGGCCATGCTGTTGTCCTGAACCTCTTTGATTTAGAATTTCCTCATCAAGTGCAATACATCATTGACGATTATCTTCCCTAACACAATCTCTTGTCTACTCCGCTCACCCTTCTTAGTTTATTTTCTGGAACGTGCTTAGAAGTACTGCTGCATAAATGTTCATTACTCAGTCGGATTCCACACAGCGCTGGCCATTCATGATCATTCAACAATGGCGTAAATTGGCTGCAAAGTGAAAAACACTGAAACAAACATGCATCGCTGTGCCTCGGTGGTGCTCATTCAACATCATAAGTGTAAGTGACCCAGTCTCAGCCAACAACCCTCTCAGGCAAAAAAATCACACACTTTAATTTACTTACGCTATACGATGCACTGACATATCCACTCCTCCCACAAGTACATACTCACTCACACACACTATACACTCAGCATGAGCCCATTCATTCTTTCTACTCACACAAACTCAAATATATTGACGTTGATTGATAGGCAAAATTAATATTGGTTGCGGTCTTCTACTGCTGAACATAATACTTGGAATAAAACAAACAAAAAAATGATAGTTGAGAAAGAAATTGATACTTTGATAAGTAAAGCTTAAAATAAAATGGTATTCCAACACACTCTTATTGAAATTTGTAACTAGTTATTTTATGCTTTGATGAATTAGTGGTGAATTTCACCAAAGAAAAAACAACAATTTTTAAAAATGTTTTTATATGAATCAAATCATACAAATTCATATGAATTCGCAACCAATTTGTCAAAATGTAAAATAGTTAATTCTTCTCATGAGATCAGGTTGGACATTATATATTCACAAGTGAAACAGGATATTCATTAAAAAAAAAATATTGTACATTTTATACATCAAGAACTGATTTGATTATGAAAAGTGAGCATTACAAATGCATTATCATTGCAGTCATGTGAAGATTTGTATTTTTAACCGGACATTTTTTGAGGATAGGGTGCTGTCTGGAAAACTAGAATTTATTGCAATGTATTTGAACTATTTGCAAATTATACTTTTATTTTAACATATGCTCACATCCTAATTATATATCTAACATGCCAAAAATAGCTCTGTTATAATGTTTTTTGTCTCGTCACATTCAATTATGAACTAAACGAATGATGTAAATTATATATTTTCAATGCAAAATGGTAACATTTGACCAAAAAAAATAAATAATCAAGTACACTTTACAAAATGTTGGGTTGTTTCAACTCATGTTTGGGTAAAATATGGACAAACCCAACTGTTGGGTTTAATAATTGAACTCAAAAATGTAAGCCACCGGTTGGGTTTGTCTATATTTGACCCAAACATGGGTTGAAGCAACCCAGCATTTTCAGAGTGTAGTTTGCATCACTGGTTTTAATGTCTTATACTGTAAATGTTTAGCTAGCCTATATCTTACCTTGAACTCTTTCACCGTTAAAACTGAAGCATTGTTTTCTGTTAACAGTGAAGCCTGTCTTATTTGATTTGATTGGCCCTCTTCTGAGATCTGTTAGACGGCTTAGCCAGACCAAAATGTAACTTTTTTTTTTTGTCAATTCGGGGCCTCGCATTGAAAAACTCGCATTGCACACCATGCTTGCAACAGTCCTGCGTACAGTCACTCTTGGGAACACTGTAAAAATCAGCCAACCATATTAGAGCTTGCAACTTTAGCCAGCTCTAGCCGTTTTTGTGTGCAATCCGCATCAGAGGCTCCTTGAACTCGCTGTGGGCATGGTCTCGAGTCTCTTCTCAGAAGCAAGATTAAAGATTCACTTCTTAGGCGCTTTAGGATGTTTTCTCGCCTTACCATCATTCATATTCATCACAAGCCTGTCCTCTAAGTCTTAAAGTCACTGAGCTAACTTTCATGTGTCTGACATTCATTCACAGAGCAGGCCTCACTTTACCACCTCCTCATAAGCAGAGTTTTCTCAGAGCTTATGAATATCAATACAGCCCTCGGGTAACTAAAATCACTTGAGCCGTAATGGCACAGTTTGTCTGGTAAGTTTCAATTATTATGACAGGCTATTCTTTAATATTAAGCCCACATCCTGACTCACACTCTTTTGGAAGATTACAAGCAGAATCCCACAGTAAATCATGGACAAACAAATCAATTATGGAATTGTTGATATTAGAGTTACAATTTAAGGATCTGAACCACTTCACCCTAAGTATTAAACTCTGGAACTCTGCTATTTTTTTAACCAATCAGACCTAATGCCAAAAAAAAAAAAATGTTTTCATCAACATATTATCTCATTCTCGTTATTTGACAGGATGTTTTTCAATATTATATTACAATGATTATAATTAAATTTCTTTACATTACAATAATTAAGATAAAAATGTAATTAAATTAAAACAGTTTATCACTGTTTTGAACAGCTCAGAGTTTTATATATATGTATATTTTATTTATATTATGCAGGATGTTTTTCAATACAGTACAGTACATTTGCTAAATTTTTTTACATTACAATAATTAATAAAGAAATGGAACAAGGGGGAAATATGAATAAAGCTCATTCTGATTCTGATGATAATAATGTTAATAATAATCATCATCATAAAAAGTAATTTCTTGTCTTTTTGCAATAATTCTATTCTATAATTTCTGGGTGGAACATGACATCTGTTGTGAGTTTATTTTGAGGAAATAAACATTTCAAAACACATAACAAACTGTTGATGTTTCAAGTTATTTAAAACAACCGGGAACAGGAACCAAACAGCATCGTGTTATTAAAAATGTTAACAACCATGCAACTGCAAAGCTATGACCAACACTCGCAACACCCTAGTATTGTTTTGGCGAGTTTTGCCAGTGAGATGCAGTAAGGATAATGTTTGACAGTCAGCCCTGTATCAAATTCGATGTAAATAAAAACAACTAATCAAAGTAACGAAGCTGTCTCATCCTGTTTTGTAGGAACAGAAGTTCTCACGGACAATCAAAGCACTTCCTTCCACCCTTCAACCGCTCCGTTGGCATGCTGACGTCCTCCATCGCCACTTTTTCCTGGCCTTGCCTTCATAGCACAGCATTGCAGTAATTACCACACAGAGACGTAATAGTAGCCATGCTCACAAAAGCCCAGCAGCCTCTTGAGTTCTGACTCACGCTTTAATTAGACTAAAGAGAGACGTGACGGAAGGAACCGGCCACCCTCCAACTTCCATTCTTTCTTGTTCCAAACTTCATGATTGGTTCACGTTTCCTTCTTTTAAGATCCTACGTCTCCCCTCTTACCCTTTTCTTTAGTTCCTCATGTCTCTCTCACCAGGTTCTGGCAGTGAAGTCAACTGGTCTAGTAAAGTGCTGTGGGGTTGTGAATTGATTTGGGTTTTGTATCTCAATGAGTCATCGGCTCTGAGTTGTACTCTAATGCAGGGATGTGTGTGTGTGTGTGTGTGTTGCTTAGCTATAGTTTAGGTACAAATTTGTCCCAAGAAGTTAGCTAAATGTGACAAAAACTGCCTCCTTGGGGGAGATTGAGAATTTCCTCATTTGTAAAAATGATTCTAAAGCAAAGTACACAATATATATATAAAAATATTTGAAATAATGCAAAAAGTTTTAATTTAAGTGTATGCCCTCATGTCCTTTAGATAAGCAAAGCAAACATGAGTGTTTCTTCAGGGGTATAGAAAGGGGTTATGTAAACATAAATTAAATAAATAAATAAATCTATCCATCCATCCATCCATATACCATTACATTTTAAAACATGAAACATTTTTTTAAAACCATGATTTTTGTCATTGTGAAATAATTTTACTGAGTATTAAGTAGGCTTGCTCGATTATGGAAAAAATCATAATCACGATTATTTTGGTCAGTATTGAAATCACGATTATTTCACACGATTATTTCACATGACTTTGGGAACATGTTGCATTTATTAAAAGACACCTTTCAACAACTCTTAAAAAAATCTAAATTTGCACATTTATTGTACTTTTTGAAATATTAAACAGACTTGCAAACTCACAAGTGGTGAAAAAGGTGACATGTTTACAAAGTAATTTGTTGTAGGGGGTCACCAGGGCGTTATTTGCCTTTATAAAGGACAATTTATTAAACCTTACTAAATATATGTTTTATGTCAAATTCTTACATTTGATCAAATTCAGTTTTAATAAAAAGGGCTGTTATCCATTCAATTAATTTACACTGCAAAATTACAACTGTGAAAATATTATGAGATTAATGTTTAAACAAACAATAAAATAAAAAATAAAATCAATTATGCCTTTGCCTTTAAACAATAAATCAATAGGTGGCGACAAGTGACCGTCTTAATAAATGAATCATTGAGTCATTCATTAAAACGATTTGTTCAAAATAATGAATCCTACAGTAACAAAACACAGTGCTTAGTGATGCTTTTCTTTTGTAACTATTTTCGTCGGTGAAATGGAACAAAACCAGTCAATATTGCATCTAAAATGTAAGTTACCACATATAAACTAGGCTACTTGTTTATAAAACTATAAATTCAGTGTAACATTTGCAATCGTGATATTATAGAACAGCCCTTAATCGTGTTATGTTACTTAACTATATCATATAGCTTATTATAAATAAAAAGAACTCAACATTTCTACCTCAGTATGTTTTTTCTGTGAGTTTTTGTGTGAGCTGTTAGGCTCATTTGTTTTGATTTGTCCACTAATGTCTCTCTCACAAAGGCAAAAGCGCTGCTTCCAGAAACTATTACCGATCTCTGTTTACACTGACTGTATAAGATCCAAACCATCTCACGTTTCGATCGGTCGGGCAAGTTAAACTCTTTCACTTGAAACTTAAAAATCCCCTTTTCCCGGACAAACAGACACGTTTTAATGTCGCTCCCTGTGTTCATTCTCGATTTGTTTCGTTCTGTAAAGCGGAACAGATGATCAGGTCATGTGCGCTCGCTGCCTTTCGCTTTAACTGAGGCGCTACAGTGATCGAGCAGAAATGAATGAAATTTTAAATTTTAAAGAGATCGCTACAGCTCGAGAGACGTCTATGGTCTCACTCCAGTCTATATTAAATTAGCCAATTGTTATTGTGAAGTTTATTGTGCTTGCAGTTTATGAGGCTGAGAGAGTTTAAGGCTTCGGGAGGGACGGATGTGCGCGTGCGCGAGTCATTCAGAACACAAGACAAAATAACATGACAAAATAATCGTTTTTACTCGATTGTACTATTTTGGAGATCGTTGGGAGCTAAAATCGAAATTGAAATCAAAATTCGATTAATTGCACAGCCCTAGTATTAAGCATATTTTCCCTTCACACATGTTTATAAATAAAATAAAAAATTAATACATAAATAAAATAAAATAAGACCTCATAATATAAAATTAATCATGACCAATCATTTTGGCATTGTTAGTATTAAGCACATTTTCACTCAATTTTCATAAATAATATTTTAGAATATATACTGAACAAAATTATAAACACGGTACTTATTTTTGCTCCCATTTTTCATGAGCTGAACACAAAGATCTAAGACTTTTTCTGTGTACACAAAAAATTCTCTCAAATATTGTTCATAAATCTGTCTAAATCTGTGTTAGTGAGCATCTCTCCTTTGCCGAGATAATTTAATTGTTTTCTTGACATGTTTCTGTGAAATCCTAAAGTGTAGATCTCAAGTGTATAACAACTGTTGAAGTGTCAGACTTACATTTCTTGAGACATAGGTAAAGCTCATATTAATTCTGTAGTCCCACTTAAGGCCTTAACCGCATAGAGTTTTGCTTTTCTCTAGAATTCCAGAGAGGAGACAAGCACGTGTGTGTGTGTGTGTGTGTGTGTGTGCGTGTGTGCGTGTGCGTGTGCGTGTGCGTGTGTGTGTGTGTGTGTGTGTGTGTGTGTGTGTGTGTGTGTGTGTGTGTGTGTGTGTGTGTGTGTGTGTGTGTGTGTGTGTGTTGTGATTGTGTGAGTGCATAAGCACAGGTCCAATGGCTTTGAATAATGGATGGGGCTCATGTTTGTTCGAAAGTGCGCCATTTTTCCTTAGCTGAAATGCGTCGCTGCTTGAATATTAATGTGTAGAGTGTTTTGTCCATCCCTACACTACCTTCCCACTCCGTGCATATCCCTCTTAGATGCCTTAAAGAGTGCCAAAAATACCCAAATGTCCAATGACCATAGATGCACACTTTACACTCTCAATACAATGGCCACATCCTGACTGAATGTTTTTCACAACCTTCTAAAACAGCTGGATTCACCTGAAAAAGCAAATCACAAGGGATATTTAACAATTTGCATATACTGTATCTAGAATTTGGCACAGTGTAGACTTTGGATAGACTTCAAATTAGGACTGGACACCTTGAAGGGAGAGTTATCGGAAGATTTTAGTGACTTTGAAAGTAGAAAATTCATTCAAGTTTTCATGCCATTATGTTACCTAACATTCTGCCCCTTTCCAAATAGTACATAGTAAGAAAGGAAATCAAAATTACTTTTAATACTTTAGTACTGTGTGTGTCTTAATGTGAGCCCAACACTAGTGATACAGATAACACAAATAGCCACTGAGTGTCATATAACATTCAAGAGAGGGTAACATACCCACCACATGTTCTTGACATTAAAGATCTGACTTTAATAAACATAGTTAAGACTTTGGAGTTCAATGCTCACTCACCAGACCACAATTTTGGGATTAGTAAGAATTTTTAATTGATCTATTTATTATCTTTTTATTTATATTTTTTTTAAATGCAGTAGAAACTGTGAAATAGTACTGCAATTTAAAATATGTTTTTTTTTTCTATTTTAATACATTTAAAATTTTAATTTATTCCTGTGACGCAAAGCTGAATTTTAAGCATCATTACTCCAGTCTTCAGTGTCACGCGATCCTTCAGAAATCGTTCTAATATTCTGATTTTCAATATTAATGCTGACTATTTTAGTTGAAACCTCTTTAGTTACACTTTTGATCAATTTAATGCATATTTGCTATATAATATTATTAATCTGAATCTGGGGGGGATCTTACTGCCCCCAAACTTTTGAACAGTAGTGTATAAAAATAAAGAACTCACCAGAATCGCCTTGCCAAAGTCAGAGTGGAAAGAAAGCAATTGTTTCTACAAGCAATGGGATAGAAGGATGGATGGAGAGCAAACTGTGACTTTTGCTTAAAGGGGTAGTTTACCCAAAGATTCACCCTCAAGTTGCTCCAAACCTGAATGAGTTTTATAGAATGTTGGTAACCAGACAGATGATGGACCCCATTGGTTGGATGGAAGGATGGATGGAGAGCAAACTGTGACTTTTGCTTAAAGGGATAGTTTTTCTTTATGAAAGGCTATTTGGGGTACATGTTCTAAAGGATCATGGGAAATCTGTGCTGGAGTTTGGCTGTGAGTGTGTTTACTCCAGGATGGTTTGTGTTGTACTCTGTAGATAAGGATATTATAATTGGCTCACTGAGTGTGGTTTGCATTCGACACTGACTGCAGCTGTGTCACACAGGCTTCAGAAAGCCAGCGAGTATGTCAGAGTTAGACATCACTGTCAACAGATTAGACCTCATGCACAACATGTGTGTCTCCACCACAGCATCTGAGACGTATATGGCACATTAAAGAGAGTTTAGAAGATCTGCAATGATGTCTAGGACAGGAATACTATGATGATGTCTAAACCAGACGAGTTTTGTAGCTTTTAGTCCAGCATGTTAGCTTTGAGGCTAGTCTAGATTTTAGCATGCTCTTAAAAGTTGGAAAAAATACACTTAGTAAATATTTAAGCAGTCTTTCTCTTTCAGGAAAAAGAATAAAACATATTAATGACTCATTTTGTTCGTAAGGGCGTACACAATTTTAAGATTTGCGATTTGATCATGCTATCAAATAGCTATTATATATTTGAAAAAGAAAAAGCCCTTTGATAGGTCAAATACAACTTCCTGTTTCAAAAGGAAAAACACACATGAAAGACAAAATAGGAAATTCGATGCTAAAAAGTGACTGTCTAGTGTCAGTGGTATTTAAAGTAAGTTGGAAAGGAAAATGGATGATGGGATTGTTTGGGTAAGTATGGTCTATTTCTAACCCTGCCACCCTTTCAGGCCTTTCACTATCTCTCTTTTTCGAAGCTAAAAATAACTCCCTCTCATCTGGTTACAACAGCCTACACAAGGACCGTTAATCAAGCAGGACGTCTTACAAACAAGACACTTCAACTGGAAAAGGGAGAGAAGACTTGAGTTTGGAGCTTGTAAGAAATTGAGAAATTGTGTATGAGCAAAAAACAAAACAAAAAAACTGAAAAAATAAAAGCTAACTTAAAATATAATTAAATATTACAATAGTATAGACAATGTGAATAAACATTATAATAGTATATAAATAACACTGATTTCACCATAAAATCAATACATTAAAACAAATACAATGATGTTTATTTTTAAATTAAGTACAAATACTAGCATGGTGGGGTTACATGTTAATTTTAGTACAATTAATTATTATTATTATTAAAAGTATTATTGTAGATTATTTTAGAGATTTTTAAAGAAAAAAAGAAAATATGCAATAAAAAAATGCACACAAATTAAGAAATCATGCCACTGAGTTTTCAAAGCCAGGCCATATATGAGTGTGTGTGTGTAGAAAAAAAGAGATTGAAGATAAATTCTCCTCTCTAAAGTGTGTTTGAGTGCATCTGCTTTAAATGCATCTCTATCTGGGTGTGCGCCATGTGGCATGAGAGGCACAAGAGTAAAACAAGAAAAATGACCCCTTAGGAGTCCACAAACTTAAACACACACATACTTATCTTTGGTCTCATTCCATGGCAGACTTCCTCACCGACCTCATCTGCAGTTAAACACTTCTTCATCTCACGCCAGGAGCTCTCAGAGTCCCGTCCTCCAATCAGAGCACACAATGCACATGCAACCTGGCCAATTATAGCCCTGTTTCGTAATAGCTCCACAACAGCAGCCCCATTTCCTGACTTGTGTATTCATATAAAGGATGGATGACTGGGTGAAGGAATGAGGTGGAAGGGGGACTAGACGTCACTGGTCTGACGCACCCTGGAGGTGGGGGGGGGGGGTTGTTAGGGGGTTGGACATGGCAGTTACCATGGAAACCTAAAGCCCTCATCATGGCACTTGAGAACCACAACCGAGAGAGAAACACAAAGACATGCCAAAAGAGTGGAAAGAAAAAGCCAATCAAAACAGCTATAATAGAGATCACACCCGAGAAATTAAATGAAAATAAAGACTAAGATGGAATGAAAAACTGACGGTTGGTTGAAACTGTAAAAAAAAAAAAAAAAAAAAAATTTCAGCAAGGACTCATTCAACTGACCAAATGTGACAGTAAAGACATTTATAATGTGACAAAAGATTTCCATTTCAAATAAATGCTGCTCTTTGAATGGTCTATACATCAAAAAATCATTAAAAAAAACTATCATGGAAATACAAAAAAACAGCACAACTGTTTTCAAGATTAGTAATAATAATTAAAAAATGTTACATGAGCAATAAATTAGTATGTTTGAATGATTTCTGAAAGATCGTGTGACATTGAAGACTTATGCTGAAAATCTCAACTAGAAAACAGTTATTTTAAATTGTAAGAATATTTCATAATATTACTTTTTTCCTGTGTTTTTGTTAAAATAAATGCAGGCTTGGTGAGCATTGGTATTTCTTTCAAAAAGAGAAACTTGAATGTTTGAGCAGCTCCTAAATGTAAAGTGGGATCTAGGGGCTGTATAAGTCCAAAATGTGACAAATAGTTTTTTATAAATGGGTTTCAAACAACTTATGCACTATATTATGCTTTGGTACGCCACACAATAGCTTTGTGTAAGAAAAATAAATGCTTTTATTTGCTGAAAATTTTGCCATCTTGTTTGAAAATGTTGGTCACCACTTTCATTGATGGAAGAAAGAAGCTTGGACATGTTGCTAGTTGTAGATATCTTATAATAATAAAAAAATCTTCTTTTGTGTTCAGCAGAGGAAATAAATTCATACAGGTTTGGAACAGCTTAAAAGTGGATAAATTATAACAGAATCTTTTTTTGGGTGAACCATCCCTTTAAGAAGCAAAATTGCATTAGATAATAACGCTTTAATTTTTTTGTTTATAATATTAACATAATCAAGAATCAATTTTGTTTTCTTCATCACATCTGCAAATTGGTTTTGATGGTTTTAAACCTCAGGTTTTGCTAATAATAAAAGGTTTAACAAATGATAAGAAAAACAAACTTAACTTGAGACAAATTCCCTGAAAACAAGTTTTAAATAAATCTATTTGAATTTACTAGGGTCAATTTAAATTTTATGTTGACATGAAAGAACGTCTCGGTTACGTATGTAACCCTCGTTCCCTGAGTAGGGAACGGAGACATTACGTTGTGACGACGAATGGGGTTTTGCTTAGAACACCTATCAACTTTGAGTATTTCAAATGAGCCAATGGCAAATAAATGCCATGGGTCTGCAGATTTTGCATAGCGTATCTCCACCCCAACTCGTGGGTATATAAGGAAGTATGCTGGCAACATGCAGATATGTTACTTGCTGAGGAGCCGAGACTGAACTCAGGTGTTTCCAGCGGTACAGCGGAACTGGCAGGGAGACGTAACCTCTCTGTACCCTACTCAGGAAACGAGGGTTACATACGTAACCAAGACATTCCCTTTCGTAGTCACTACTAGTTACGTTGTGACGACGACGGGGTTCCCAGTCTAATCACGCCACCTTCTGGGCTGTCTTCCAGTACCCTAGGTAATTCTGAGTTCCCTGTCGAGAGACTAGAACAGACAAAGGAGTCCTACTTAACACAGGAATACCAAGGTACACTGGGAAGCATATCTCACTGGAAATATGCAATTATTGCCTGCCCGAAGGGAGGACATAGGAATACACATATGGCCCGAAGGGGGTATCATATGGCGAAACACTGGAGTATCCAGCCCGTAGGGTGGAATGTTTCAACTCCAGGGGTGGCAATGCCTACGCGTGAAATCAGCTGAACTGACTGGGGATGGAGTCGCCATTCTCCAGGAAGAGGCTGAAACCGTGAGAGCTCGTCAGTTGCACAATACAGGGTTGCCAGACTATAAATGGCTTGAAGCGACCTCAGATGCTTCTGACTCCATAGGAGGAGGTGGCGGGCGAGTTGCGACATACGGAGGGAGCGTAGACCACCTTGTCGGTTAATGTACGCTACTGTCGCTGTATTGTCTGAGCGGACTAGTACGTGTTGGTTCCTGCGGAAGTCGCAGGAAGGCGTGCTCGGCATCTGAGCCGGCGGTTGGGTGGCAATTATGTCCTGCCCGAAGGGAGGAAGGGACCCGTAGGGTGGAATGTTTCAACTCCAGGGGTGGCAAGGTGGCTTGCCAAGGGAAGGACACATGCTCAGAGAGGCTTACAGTGGAAATACACACATGGGGGTCGCCCAGACGGGGAACAATGCACATGGAGGCACCTAGCCAATGCGAAAGCTGCCGGAGGCATAGACTCTGGCGTTGACGTCAGCACTGCTGAAGGAACTCAGCACTTCAGGGAAACTCACCTGAGGAGTATATCGCACGTATCCAGTCCGAGGAGTGGAATGGCGAGCAAGTGAAGACACCGAGCGGGTCCTATTACCGGCCACTGGGGGCGAGTACATGAGAGGACACTGGCTCCACTCGGAGATTGTAGAATCTCGTGAATGTGTTGGGTGTCGCCCAGCAGTTAAAACCTCAACGTGTAGGCATGTCCCATGGACGATGCTATAGCGGAAGTTCTGGTAGCCACCACCGCTGGTGGTAGAGTACTCAAATCTGCCAAAAGGGTGCCATAGGGTGCCCCGTCTCTGAGAAAGAAGGTGCTTCCTCAGAGGAATTGGCCAGGGAGGTGCTGTCGCGAGGAGTACAAGTTCGAAGAACCAGGTCCAGCTAGGCCAATGAGGCGCAACCAATATGACCTGCTCCTGATCTTGCACAGGGTCTGTGCGGCCAGCGGCCAGCTGTGCGCCAGTGTATCCGTGCCGAGTGTGCCTTTGGTCAGGGAATAAAACAGGCTGCAGTGGGAAGAGTCGCTGGAGGCAAACAGATCTATTTGTGCGTCAACAAACTGTTCCCAAATCAGCTGAACTGACTAAGGATGGAGTCGCCATTCTCCAGGAAGAGGCTGAAACCGTGAGAGCTTGTCGGTTTCACAATACAGGGTTCCCGGAATAAAAAATGGCTCGAAGCGACCTCAAATGTTTCTGACTCTATAGAAGGAGGTGGCGGGCGAGGTGCGACATACGGCGGGACTTTAGACCACCTTGTCGGTAATGTACGCTACTGTCGCGGTATTGTCTGAGCGGACTAGTACGTGTTGGTTCCTGCGGAAGTCACAGGAAGGCACGCTCGGTGTCTGTGCCGGCGGCTGGATGGCACCAGCTGGCCGCAGGGTCAGAACATGTTTGATCACCTCAGTCTGCTTCTGGGCAGCCGAGAACTGTTGGGTCCTCGACTGCGCCAGAAGAGGCCAGCCTGGGATAAGGGGAAGTTGAGGAAGCGGGTTCGCTCAACCTCGCGCACATAATCCAGGTTAAGCCAGAGATGTTTGACCATGCATGTGGACATCACTGACCCAGGTCACTCGTAGAGCGAGGTTGGTGGCGACATGCAGCTCTTGGATGAGCCCTGGATCAGCCCTACCCTTGTGCATGTCAGTGAGCACCCTGGTCTGGTTTGTTCCACACCAGCTGCCTCAGGTCATCCTGGCCACCAGCCAAAGTATTCCCTCTCGTGGAGAGAATAGATCGGGCTGTGGATGAGGGGACTCTCGCTCTAGTGAGGTCAACGAGTCTCGACCATAACATTGCGATGGTCATGTTCCCACAGTGAGAACATGACGCATCCATGAACGCTGTCTGGGCGTGATCGAAGCTAAAACACGCCAAACAGTGTTCGTGCCCATCAGCTGAACCAATCAGACTATCGCACGCAGAAATACACAGGCTGAACATCTTTAAAAAGACGTGCCACGTGCAAGCTCTTTTTGTGAGAGGAAAGCTCGCAGCAGTGCTGAAGCACCCATGGAGAAACACACATGGTGTTGCAGACCACTGCACAGAATCAGCAGGTAGGAATGTGAAACTCGCTGGAACACGCCGTCACACCAAGACCGATTGGAAGCTGCTCGTCTAGAAGATTAACGAAGATAGTCAGAGAATAGGCTGCAGAAGTGAAGAGGACCTTTTGGCTCCGAAGCAAAAACATATTTGCATGTCGCCAGCATACTTCCTTATATACCCAAGAGGTGAGGCGGAGTTACGCTATGCAAAATATGGCAATTCTTTGCCATTGGCTCGTTTTGTAATACTCGAAGTTGATAGGCTTTCTAAGCGAAACCCCATTCGTCGTCACAGCGTAACTCGTAGTGACTACGAAAGGGAACCAGATTTTCCACATCCATGACAAATTTAATTACATTCAATTCAAACAGAGTATCTAGGGAATTAATTAATCGTATCAATCTTCCCTAAATAACGCAATGCGCTTCTTCAGACTTCTTCAAAAAATCAATTTTCAGGAGATCTGAAAATCATATTTCAGGCTTGTGTGGTCTAGAATGTTGTTTAAAATCAAAATCAGAGCTTTTGGTTTCAAGGCAGAGTCAGTTACATTCAAGTCTAGCTCAGTAACAAGGGAGTTATAAAGAACTTTAACTGGCAATTCAAGCTTGTTCAATTTTTCAGGTGTGTGGTTTTGCTCAGAAAATGTGCCAGACTGTTCATGCTGGTAGGTGCTTTGGAAAAAGCCTGATCCACATTTCTGTGTTCTGAAGTGAAAATGAGACCTGCTTCAGTCTTGTTATGAGACTTCAAATGTTCCCTCAAACATTCTGGATTTACAGACTACACACTGACAAACACACCACCCTTAAAAATAGTTCACCAATATTTCACAAAATGAAAACTCATGTCATCATTTGCTTACCACACCAAAATGTACTTCTTGTGTCTTTCTTTTGTCCCTTTTAGAGCTTAACATTCCCTAGTTTAGCATTCATTGAATGAGACAGAGCACCATGAACATTCTTCAAACCATCTCTCTTTGACAAAAAAGAATTGGGTTTGGAACGACATGAGGGTAAATAATGGCAGAATTTACATTTTAACCCCTTAAAGGCAAAGATTGCCGACGGCCCCAGATTGTTGTACAACATTCACTGCATGATAAAACATCACACTCTTGATCTGGAAAAAACTGAGTATCAATATTTAGGGCTCCAGCTTCAATATTTGACATTAACTCGCATGAAAGTTATAGCAAACACTATTCGGTGGTTTTCAGTAAAAGTATAGGATTAATTGTATAAATTGTCTTATGTAGGCTGATGCTAATTGATGCTAACAGGTGCAGTTTATTTCATGAAATATTTTGTCAAAAGAATTTTGCACAAGTTCATAAGAAAATGTTTTGTTTTCTAGAAAGACTATTAAAGGTATTGTAGGTAGAAATCCCCAAAAATACTTTTTTCCAATTTTTTTCAAACTGTCTTTATATATCAATGCATAATTAAAATGTAAGTACTCTGGAAAATAAATTATAAAAATCGAGTGTCTGTAGTTCTCTCAGGACTGTAATAAACACAGCTCATTATTCCATTCGGGACGAATGAAATGATTGGCTGGGGCGACTGTCACTCTCCCTCGCTACCATGGATACCACCTCTGCTGATACAGGAGGAGCCCAAATGCGCGCACCCGTTTGAAAAGGAACGGAAGCTAGTAATAACAAAAAATTATGGCAGAGAAAGAACAGTCACAATTCTCAGTAACGTTACCTGCATATAGAGGCAGCGAAGTCAAACGAGTTAAAAAAAGGAAGACAGTATTTGAAAAGGCTATGAACAAAAAGTCTTTGGATAAATAAAGAAATCATAAGAGAGTCGGCGTGGCTTTCCAGCGTCGGCTACTACTGAGTGATCTCAAGGGGCTGAAAAGTGACTCCATGATGGCTTTATTTCTGCTGGACAGGTAATCTTGCTGTTTTCATTTTGATGGCATTTATTTTTTCATGAAGCATGTATCACTAGCACACCTAACTACCTAATATTAGCTACCTAACGTTACGTAGCATAACTAACGGTACTGGCTTAGCTATGACAGTGTAACTTTGGTGTCGACTAGTATAACGTTACTGTTAGTGAGCTAGGGTTGAGACGATAAATAAGCAATAGGCCTATCTGCAGTCGAAAGCTGTTTTATTTAATTTCGCCGAATCTAACTTTAGGTTAAAAAGTTTAGGGGATCTATTTTTATACAGGTAGGTCTAGCTTTACCCTCTGCCTAAACTTTGTTCCTATTTTCACCGTGAACTCTACCTACTCCGTTTTTTCACGTTTGGTTTGTTGTTATATGCTCTACATATGTTTACATATGTCTTTATGTTGTATCTGTATGTGCTATACAATATATGTTGTGTGTGTGTGTGTTATATTATCTTGGGTCTGCAATGCAGTTGTGAGAAGGTGTTTGAGTGTATGTAATTCAGTTTATCTGTAAACAATCTTATGTTATGAATCTTACAAATTCACCTTCATCACAGTGTAACTGATAGTAACGGCAAACGTGTATCAATGAAGCTATTTATAGCTTTGCCTTATATTGAGTTTGATTCCGTTACGAGCTAGTAAAATATTTTAAACTTTACAAGTATCGTTATGCGAGCTGGATAGTGAGTACTAACAGCCATGTTAATTGTTTATATTCATACTGATAAAGTTAGTTATTTTATTACTTGTGATTCTGACATGATGTCACTACATCTGGTAAAGCTGGTAAACACGTCCGACTCTTCCAGCTGAGCGAATGGCCGGGATCGCGCGTTCATTTGTTTTGGGGGCGTGGCTTTGGAAGGAGCCGAGTAGGGAGGGAGTGGGAGTTAATGGAATAATGAGCTGTGTTTATTGTAGTCCTAAGAGGACTACAGACACTCGATTTTTATAATTTCTTTTCCAGAGTACTTACATTTTAATTATGCATTGATATATAAAGACAGTTTAAACAAATTTTGACAAAAAGTATTTTTGTGGATTTCTACCTACAATACCTTTAATAATAGATGGATAAATGTATATAGGGATCTAAGCAATGTAATTGGGAAAACCATAATGCCAGAATAAAGGCTAATAGCCTCTTAATAAATAAAAAAGAATAATGAAGATTATGTCTCATACCACAGAAGTGTGAAAGGTTTGTTGAGTGAGAACAATAGAAACATGAATGGGTCAGTTCGCCACACCAGACATCGATAAAAGACTGCATTGGAGGTGTCATGTGACATACGGCGTCAGTTGGGTTGCTTCGCTGCCATTCACAAATCCTCTCCCGTGGCCTCATGGTGTCCATTGTATGTGCACTTCAGAATCTCAGTGGAGTCTCTTTTGGCATGCTGTTTTTCGCGTACTACATAACAGGGAAGTGTTCAACTTCGGATGCAGCAAATATGCACAGTGGTCAACATGGATGTTTTAGAAAGACACCATCTCTGGGTCTCTTGTTAGATATTAGAGGACACTGCACCCCCCATTTATAATAGTGCCTCACGTCTCATTTCTGTAGAGGTTCAATGTCAGTACTAACAACTTCTAATGTCACCCTGGCTCCCGCCTGTGTGTGTGTGTGTGTGTGTGTGTGTGTGTGTGTGTGTGTGTGTGTGTGTGTGTGTGTGTGTGTGTGTGTGTGGCAGGAATAACCTGTCATGGCATCCTAAGCTGTAACAGATCTGCTGCATAATTCATGAGACAGTTATGTGATTATGAGCATTAATGTCATTACTCAGCAAGCAGCCAATCACGCGACTGATAATGTGACGGCAATGGGGACACATCCTCAACTTCCTCTGGTGTCACTGTCTTTCTGTGATTTACATATACACAAACTCAATTCTGCAGAAATAATATTCTGTGAAATAAAAAAACTCTGTTCCAAAACCTAATGGGCTTCAAAGGCAACATCCAAACCGAAATTGACAACCTGATCTCATGAGAAAATCCAGGTATTTAATGAGAGTGCAATTTTGCACAAATTTGTAAAATGAGATTCACATAAAAATGTACAATTTGTGTGAAAAAAGTATGAAGCTCCATCTCTAATTACAATCCTAAACCTACCACTAGTGGGATTGACAAAAGCAAATAAATGGTGTAATTAACTAATTTATATGAATTTACAACAAACAGCTTAATCACACTTTAATTTCTATTTTAAATAAGACCAACTAGTTTTATTAGTATATTGTATTTAAGCCTTTGTTTATTTATTTACATATTTGTAAGGTACTTTCTTTGGATTAATTGTGTTTTGTGATGTGTGTGATTGTACTGTGTATATGTGAGCCTTTTAAACTAAGACAAATTTCTATCACTGGTTGATAGATAATTAAGTTTTTTTAATTTAACTTTTTTAATTGAATAGAAACCAAAATAGCAAAAAAAAATATTGTGAAACTGTGTTGGACACTGAACATCATAAGCAACTGATTTGGAACTCTCTACATAGGCAATAACTTCACGCACCACAAGAGATGTGCGAAAATACATTCAAAAGAGTTTGACGATACCAAGTAATAATGTGACAACAATTTGGGCATTTTCAGATTTTAGGCACATGCCGGACAAAAATAGTGCTCATCAGGTGAATCAAACTAGATCCGCACATCACAATTTAATCCAATGTGACATTAGCATGTTGCTAAGAAAACTGAATAAATCTAATAAGTAGTAACACAATAAATAATTGTTCGATATATTGGCATTTTGTGATTACTGGTATGTGTCACACAAAAAAAAACTCCTAGCTAGTGTTACCTTAGCATGGTGCTATGCTAAGAATATTAAATTAGCAATAGACCAAATAATCTTGACAAAATTCGCCTACTCGCATTTATCAAACAATTGATTTCATTAGGATGATGCTAAACTAAGAACTAGAGTCACACCTTACAATTAAATCCAATAAAGTGTGATGTTAGCATGTTGCTAAACAAACAGCATGAGAATCGAATAGTAACACAACAAATAAGTGATCAATATTTGGCAGTTTCAAGATTATTTGTATGCGCCACAGAAAACAGCACTCCTCACGTTTATTAAACAATTGATTCCATTAGCATGGTGTTAAGCTAAGAATGTGACAACATAAAAGTAAATAGATCGAAGTGTGCCATAAGCATATTGCTATGCTAACCACATAACAATTGTTGGCAGTCTGATAACTAACCTTAAGAAATACATAGTAAGTGAATATTCCTAAAATAAGTGTTAATTTCATCTAAACCATTTTGCATCTTACAAGCTTATACATCTCATAAGCTATCATTTTGTAAACAATACGAAAACCCCCCCAAAAAAACATTGCACACCAATATTGAGTAAAAGTCCACCCTCTTGGAGGAACATTTTCACCCCTTTTTCACATTGAAACAAAACGAGATATCTTAGAATGCAAATACGCTGGCAACCTTTTGGAACAATCTTCTTGTCGCTAGGACACCTATGATGCCCTTAAAATGTTTTCTAAGTAGGCAGCTCACTAGGTTTTTGGATAAGAGCTGTTGCATTACATATGAATGAAAATAAATTTGTATGCATGGGTTTTTCCAAACTATCCAATCTTTCTTCCTCTCTACCTCCATCTTGATCTTCTTATTTCAAGCTATCAGTGTCCTTGTTTCTTTTTCCTCTTGCAAGCGTTCAATGAATCCAACATCTGAGGCATTTCATATATGGTCCTCACACCTCATTCTCATTTTTTATCGTAATCTCTTGTCATCCATCCCTCTCTCTCTCATCTGTATTCTCCAAACCACTCTCTTTCTCCTGGGTACGGATCTCACGTGTCGCTCTCTGGTCTAATGGAATCACAGCTCAGTCTCTCAGCTGGACAGTAATCTCTCTCTCTCTCTCTCAAACACACACACACACACACACACACACACACACACACACACACACACACACACACACACACACACACACACACACACACACACACACACACACACACACACACACACACACACACACACACACACACACACACACACACACACACACACACACACACACACACACACACACAGGGCTTCACTTGAGCAAAATCCTCCCGGAAATCCATTCAAGTATTGGTGTAGTCCAAAGACAGCTGTGTATTGTATCTTCGTCAAAATATCTCTTTAATTACGGACTACATCTCTAAATATACAGATACAAACTTCATGTCATTATGACTGTAAAGACTGTGTTTAGCTGTTTAATGGAATTTTCTATCACAAATGGGCAGCTAGACTAGACTTTGTGTGTTTTAAACTATTCCATGTGCTTTGATGCGTACTAAAGTTCAGGTAGTTGAACTCTCACCAAATATCTCAGATTATGAAGCTTGTTGAGAAGATGTGCGCAATTCCGTTCTTAGCGATCATACTTATGATTTCTATAAAACAGTTGAGAAATCCCATTTCTCCCAAGCTACATTCACACTGTCAGTTTTTGGAATTGTCAACCGTAATGTCCCCATTGAAACAGCAACGTACAGTAGCGTCTAGATAGAATACTGTCTGTATGAACGTCCAATGGGAGTAATCTCAAAGATTGCGACCTCCATAAAACTGAAAAGTCTTATCACTTTTAATAAGACAAGAGTCCAATCGAGCCACACGAGTCCCATCCTTCAAATCTTCATCAACTGACAGTAGCTTTTATATCTGGGTGGAAAGCGGAGCATTTGAGTCGCGTGTAGAACAAATCTCACAGGAAAGTGACTGGATCTAAAACCTTCAGACGACACAGAACTCTTATCTCTGATTTCTCGCACTGTATGACGTGGCACACAACTAGTTGTCCAGTCGGGTTACGTTCACACGTAGTGGGTTTTACAAGAATGCGTTTGTGAGTCCTGAAAAGTACGGTTATGTGTTCGGTTATAAAATGCAGTTGTCACTCCCATAAATAACTGAGCTGTGTGTGAACCTCATCTTAACACTGCTAGAAATCACCCAAAACAAACTAACAACCAATTACCAACCTGCTAGCAACCACCAAGTGCATCCTATCAAGCCCTTACCAAAGCCTTGAATTCATCGATAAAAAGTCCATGAAAAGGCCAAGCCAGTGAGGGCAGCAGTGTTGAAGGTTAAGGAAATCAGGGTGGAGAGTTACTCACAGGGTACTGTTCGAAGATAGAGGTTGTCCCGAATAATTTGTTGCAGCTCGTGGTCCAAAGATCCCTTCTGGAATCGCAGGTTGAGATACTGCCTGAGATCTTTATCCACAACACCTCCTGTAACACACACATACACACACACAGGCGGTTAGATGACCCTCTACCCCGATACAATCTCATCTGATAACAGGCTCCTTGCCATTTACTTCACATTCACAATAAACTCTGTGAAGAAATGCTTTTGTGTGCAGTTTTTCTGTGGTAATAAAGGACTCCATTACGCGAATGTTTGTGTGGTCATTCTATTTTCCAAGGAAAAGGCCTGACAATACTGCAGCAAACCATGATTTTGTCACTCGATACAAAAACCTAACCTCAAAGTGATCGCCTGAAGAGCTGTGAGAAAACGTATGTAATAGTTTCCACTTTGTTCAGTGGTCAAAAAGCTTTTTCAGGCTTTTAAGAGGATCCTTCCTTCCGGTTTCGTTTATTTCCCATTGATATGAACACACAAAGTCATGGATACACACACATGGATATTTTTCCTAGTACATAGAAAAGACTTGAAATCTGAACACATAAGTGTGTAGGGATCCCCATGAGCCGCTCCAGTAATAAAAACACACACACACACACACACACACACACACACACACACACACACACACACACACACACACACAGTCATCATTATTACATCCTGTGATGAAATGGGGAGGGGGTTCTCTTCAGGAAATGTGCTTTATCAGCAGACAGACAGATAGAGAAGAATAAGAGGGGGGTTGAAGCGAAAAAAAGAGATAGACAGATAAGGGAATATGGAAAAAATCCAGTGAAATAGAGCCACCCCAACCCACATTAACTGCATTTCTCAAAATCCCCCCCAATTCTCAAAAAAAAATTGTTTTCAAAAAAATCAAAGAGTATTAAGTAAATTTCACAGTAAAGCTTAAATCCTTAAAGGGCCGGTTCACCTAAAAATAAAAATTTGAGAAAGCGTATATTCGACCGTGGTGTGTCACATTAACCAGCATCAAGACTAGTGAAAACATACATCATTTAATTTCAAGTCAATTTCACAGTTAAGCTTAGATCCTTAAAGGGCAAGTTCATCAAAAAATTAACATTGACGTGTTTGAAAATTAGAAGAAAAAAAAAATCAAATCCTTTCAACAAACATAAAAAAAGCAGTAAAAAAGCAGTAATTATCACAGTGAACATTACATCTTTAAAGGGCCAGTTTACAAAAAAAAAAAATACATTTTAGTGTGTGTATATTAAAACTGTGTGTCAAATTCAGTGACTAGTGAGAACATACAGACTATCTACAAATTTCTAAATCATTCCAACAAACAAGTTTTTGAAAAGCAGTAAGTACATTTCACATCCTTAAAGGGCCATTTCGCCTAAAATTGAATTTTTTAGTGTGCAATGCATTGGTACTCTCAGTGTGATACATTGTTAAGTTTGATTATGCACATCTACAAATAAGATTCGAGATCTACGGTGGAGCATACAATTCAGATAATATAGACTTAAATTTTGACCTGTTCCGAACACACAGTGATGATATATCTTCAGAAGACTTGGAATAAAATACACAAGTCATATGGACTTATATTAATGACTATGGCACTCATTGACAATCCCAGTCCCCATCCACTTGAAAGGTGAACACGGCTATCAAACAAAATTATGGCTTAAATTTTAGTCTGTTTCTAATTTAAAGGTATCATATGTCTTTTATAAGACATACAAGTCCAACAGATGACTTGTATATTGCTTTTATAGTTCTTTTGTTACCTTTTTGGAGCTCAAAATCTCCAGTCCCCATCCACTTTCATTATATGGAAAAGGGCAGCATGAACATTTTTCAAAATGTCTTCTTTTATGTTCCATACAAGAAACTCAAAGGGGTTTGAAAAAACGAGAAAATGTTCATTTCTGGTTAAACTTTTCTTTAAAGCATAATTTAAATGCACACAAGCTGGTTGAAACGTAAGACATCACAGGCGCAGTCACGTGTTGTCAAAAAAAGGTAAGGACAGTATAGAAAAAGACATACTATGTAACTGAGCTGTAACATGTGGGTGTCAGAAACCAGTTTTCCATGCTTCAAATGTGCACCCACCAAACACACACATCACCCATCGATTAATGTATGCACACTGATGGATATAAAAACTCCACGTAGAACAAACTCGATGCGTCTAGAATAACCTACTTCAGACATACTGGTTAACTAGACATGACAATCATGTTATTCACACACACACACACACACACACACACACACACACACACACACGCACACACACACACACACACACACACACACACACACACACACACACACACACACACACACACACAACACACACAATCAGTTAAAGAAAACCTCTGCTTTAGAATCAAATCATGTGTTAAAATCCAACACAGATCATCGGCACATAGTTCTGTCTGAATGGCACATAGTTCTGTCTGGATGACACAGAGCAGGAAATTAACAGCAAATGACACACAAATTGATGAGTCTCACATACTCAGTTCCATGAAGAGAAATAAATAAAGACTGCAGTCCCCGAAGCCCACACACACACATGCACACACACACACACACACACGTTTCGTCGACTCACAGAGCGCAATGGAACGGCACTTCTCTTGCACGGTTCAGCCAGATGTTGCAGGCGATGATTTGAGCGTGTCTGTGATTGTGTGTGTGTGTGTGTGTGTGTGTGTGCAGTCCAGGTCTCCACAGGTCTGTGGCCACAGTGTGCAGGTTTCCTAGCAGCGTTAGATGGGTTCAGTGCTACAGGCAGTCTCTCTGCATGTTGCCGTAACAGAGAGTGTCGCTCTGCAGTGACCGAGAGAGAGAAAGACAGACAGAAAGAGAAAGAGAGGTTGAGCACTGAGACGCTGCAGAAGAAACGTGCCCTAACAGTGGGAACCTATCACAAAGCTCTCTCTCCCTATGTACGAGATGGAGGATGGGAAGAGATTCATCGCCCTCTATGGGAGAGCTGGAGATGAGCAGCATAGATGAACTAGATAGCAAATACAAAAGTATAATCCAAAACCAAATAGAAGATTCAGCAGACAAAGCAAGTGTGGGGTTAATTTTTATTTTTTTTAATTAGTCTCTTATGCTCATCAAGGCTGACTTTATTTTAAAAAAATAGCAAAAAATAACAATACTAATGTGAGATATTATTATATATTAAAATAACATAATATATAACATATATTTTAATATATTTTAAATCGTAATTTATTCCTGTGATGACAAAGCTGAATTTTCAGCATCATTACTCTAATCCTCTGTGTCACATGATCCTTCAGAAATCATTCTAATATGCTGATTTGCTGCACAAGGAGCATTACATATTATTATCAATAAACAGTTGAGCTGCTTATATTTATATGAAAACCATGATACTTTTTTTCAGAATTCTTTGAATAGAAGGTTAAGCTATTTATTGTTTAACAAAAATCGTTTGTAACAGAATAAATGTCTTTGTCAGTTTTAATCAATTTAATAAATAGTTACAGAATAAAAGTACTAATTTCTATCCTACTGACCTCCACATTTTGAATGGTAGTGTTCCTTCACAACAGAGCAAAGTAACCAAGATTTTGTATCAAGATTTTGAAAAATCAAGCTGGTTGTAGAGGAGATACTTACATAGACAGACTGGCTGCATTAGAAATCACATACCTCCCTACTATAGTAGGCGAAAAACATTATGTAACAAAAGAAGTATGTCCGAATTCACAGTTCTCATAAATAAGTAGGCAAAAAGTACCCGGATGATCTACTTCTGGCATATCCTGAAGTGTGCATATGATTGACACTTTACTATCCCATGAGGCCATGGGAGAGGATTTGTGAATGGCAGTCAAGTGACGCAACTGACGCTTATAGGCAGACCCGTCGCTATGGGCGGGCCATAGGGGGCCGGGCCCGCCCCAAAAAATGCTTGTGACCCCCACTTGAGGCATAGATAATTTAATTTTAATATTATCATAGTTGCTAATTTTGTGTTACATTCTTTATCATTAAAACGTTAAAAATATAAAGAAACAATGGTGTGATTTTATTTGATTGATGGGAATCTACACTGCAACAGCCTATCACAGCCTTACTAAAAATAACGTTAGGCTACGTACGTGACGTACAACTAAGCCGCTCAACAGTTACCGCGCATTTTTGAAAGCTGTTTCAAAACGAGGTTTCCAGTTCCTTCCGAGTGGAAGAATATTTCGATGAGGAGGATTTGCTCGGAGAAACACCGCCTCCCGCTGTACTGACAGGAGGGACTGGAGAGAAGACAGCGCTGCCTCCACTCAAAGTACCGGTAGATTCAAAGTCTCTGTGCGAGTGTATGTGCATGCGTGTGTATGTCTCATGGCAATGCATATCTCTCTGTTGACTGCTTTAAAATGCAATGTTTGAGAGATGCTTCTGGTGTTACATCTAATATGCTGTATAGTCAAGTGTTTTATGGATATTCATAACATTGCTTCTATGTAATGTGGTGTAGGCTATAGGCGACCTGGTCATATTGGGGTTGGTTATATGTTTAAAAGTGATGATTACGTGCTGCGCGACTAGAGTTGATTATTATAAATATATACGTAGGCTGTGTAGGCTAATAATAATTGTGCCCCCCCATGCATTTCACATGCCCCCCTTAAGACTGAGGTCTGGCGACGGGTCTGCTTATAGGTCACATGACAATGATGTAGTACGTCCAGATTACATTCGTACTCATACTATACAGAAAGTACTTTTTTAGCGGCCATGAAGTAATTACTTATCCAAAATAAGTACCTACTCAAGAGAGTATGCGATCTTGGACGCAGCCACATTTCTGCCACACACAAAACACAGTGAAAATAGTCGGGAATTGAGCTATTAGATTGTCTGGAAGGGCAAATGTCCCTCCGGTAAGAATTAAAGGTTTCCCATCCCTATCTATTCTCCAGTCGATTCTCAAATGTTTGCCCAAACTTTAACTTTTAAAGAAACGCACACAGGCTTGACAGTAATATTTCTATATTTACATTTGCTATTCTGGATGACTCTTTCTTATTGACAAAGGGCATATTTAGTTTGATAGTTACATGAGCAAGATAAAACTGCTAAGACAGACCTCAAGATCCATCACTAGTTTGTCTTCCAAATGTTCGAGTTGCATTTGTTCTCTTGTACTGTATCTTTTTAATGATTCGATTCGATTGATTCAGTATGCAACATGGAACTACAATAATAAATTGTATAATTTATTTCATAACAAAAAAAGATAATGAAAAATGCTGTGTATGAACCTTTGGGAACACTTTCAAGTGATATTTTAACATACAGGTCCTTCTCAAAAAATTAGCATATTGTGATAAAGTTCATTATTTTCCAAAATGTAATGATTAAAATTAAACTTTCATATATTTTAGATTTATTGCACACCAACTGAAATATTTCAGGTCTTTTATTGTTTTAATACTGATGATTTTGGCATACAGCTCATGAAAACCCAAAATTCCCATCTCAAAAAGTTAGCATATTTCATCCGACCTTTAAAATAAGTGTTTTTTTAATACAAAAAAAGTCAACCTTCAAATAATTATGTTCAGTTATGCACTCAATACTTGGTCGGGAATCCTTTTGCAGAAATGACTGCTTCAATGCGGCGTGGCATGGAGGCAATCAGCCTGTGGCACTGCTGAGGTGTTATGGAGGCCCAGGATGCTTCGATAGCGGCCTTAAGAGGGTGTCAATGATGGCCTTCTGGACAGCAGTCAGGTCGGCAGTCTTACCCATGATTGCGGTTTTGAGTAATGAAACAGGCTAGGAGTTTTTAAAAGCCTCAGGAATCTTTTGCAGGTGTTTACAGCAGTGGTGGTAAGTAACGAAGTAGAAATACTTCGTTACTTTACTTAAGTATTTTTTTCGGGGATCTGTACTTTACTTGAGTATTTTTTATTTGCATCTACTTTTACTCTTACTCCACTACAATATTAAAGACAAAGTTTACTTTTTACTCCGTTACATTTCCCCATGCCTGCTCCAAGTATTTATTACACTGGCTTTCCAAACCAATGAAAAACTTGGTTTTATTTTGAAAAAAAGAATGCTCAAGCTCTTTGCCAGCATACGCTCACATAGCAGTCAGTTCGCCATTGTGGAAGATGACCGCAGAAACAGGTGAAGGTGCAGCTCTGCCCAGCAATGATCCCGAGATTCCCGCTTACCTTGAATCTTGCACATCTTCTGTTTGATGCAGCTAATGTTATGGAACATGTCTATTGCAGAGCTGCCAACTCTCACTCATTCAGACTCACGCAATTGACACTTTCCACACGCTCTCACGACACACATCCATTTTCTCACGCAGAGAAAAATCGCGAAGCAAAGAGGACATTGACACCGACAGACAAGACAGATTAGGTTACTTTTGATATGAAACAAATTCTCAGCTCTCAGATTCTGTCAATTTTATTACGAAATTCAAACAATAAATACCGTTTTGGACGTTTTAAATTTGACGTGACAGATAGCTAGAGCCTGCTATGGGGTGCCGTTAATCTCTTTACTAGTAGTTAATTGTAAATAAACACAAATGAACAATAATAGGTAGCCTATGTTGAAAGATACAGTACAACTTACCGAAATGTATATACCTTATACATAATATCAATAAATCAGTGTTTTTCAACCGCAGAAAGAGGTCAATAAAACAGCTGGAGAACAATATGTCATATAACGTTACATTTACCTCACGAAAAAAAAAAAACATTTAATGACCATACCATGTTAGTTGGCTAGAAAAATTAGTATTTTATAATATATTTAATATTAGTATAAATTAGTATTTTGTTTAATGTGCAATATATATTTATTATATTTTTAATTATACCATCAAGATATTATAAAGTTGTTATTATAATAAAAATCACATGTATTTTTAACATGTAAGAATACCAGCTGACAGGGCTCTCTGTAGCCTATGTTTACAGAATTAGGTGAGATTTTCTTAATTTAAAAATTAAGCATAATTTGCTGTCACTAAACTTAATGAAATTGTTTAGAATTGACGCAAGGTGCTTCATTGTCTCTTATGATTGCAAATCTAACAAATTCTTAATTGCAGTATCTAATAATTTGTTCAATTAAAACATTGCATATCACTCCCAAAACAATTGATCTGTTTAATTATTTATATTTACAGTTTGAATATTTACTTTTTACTTCCGGTACTTAAGTACGTTTTTAATCGGATACTTTTGTACTTTTACTCAAGTGATGTTTGAATGGAGGACTTTCTACTTTTACTGGAGTCATTTTTTATTTAGGTATATATACTTTTACTCGAGTATAATTTTTGAGTACTTTTACCACCCCTGGTTTACAGTTAATTAGTTGATTCAGATGATTAGGTTAATAGCTAGTTTAGAGACCCTTTTCATGATATGCTAATTTTTTGAGATAGGAATTTTGGGTTTTCATGAGCTGTATGCCAAAATCATCAGTATTAAAACAATAAAAGACCTGAAATATTTCAGTTGGTGTGCAATGAATCTAAAATATATAAAAGTTTAATTTTTTATCATTACATTATGGAAAATAATGAACTTTATCACAATATGCTAATTTTTTGAGAAGGACCTGTATATTTAAAGGGTCACTCCACCCATTTGCATTAAGATTTCCATTGTTAGAAATCCAGTCATACTATTGAATGGTCGTGCAACACTCTTTCATTTTCCCCTGAGATGAGAGAAATCCTCTATTTACCTTTTTCACTTACTCCTACAATGACACAAAAACCGTAATTTTACGTCATTGTAGGAGGTGTAAGAGGGGGGGATTTCTGTAAAGACTAGTTCCCACCCTTTCAATCCCACCCATAGGGGGTTGGACCTAATGCGCTAACAAACCTATCAGATCAGTGCCAGTGCGTTTGATTTCACTGGCAGAAACTTTTTGAAAATATGGAAGAAGGTACTGAATACGCAGACGGATGCATTTTGGAGGATCAGGATTTTGACGAAGTTATGGTAGAAACGGATGTTCGTGGCTACCTTTATGAGCCACAGTATAGCGACGAGCAGCTGAGGGCTATGGAGGAACAGGAGGCGGCTGAAGCTGCCGCCACCACAGCCGATGCAGACGATCTGCCTGCCGTGGACGAGGAGCTCGCAATGGCTCGAGTTGGGGCAGATTGGTGGTGCCTGTGCTCTCACTGTGCGCCAATGTACACAGAACAAGAGTCTGTCTGCTGCCGAGAATTCCAGCGGTGCCAATTTCTAATAGAAGTAATTACGGAATCAGAGGATGACACGGACGTGTGTGTTGTTGCTCACCCGAGTTTTGCACCCCTTATGGATAGCGGCTTCCTGGAGACCTACTTTAGAATACCTAAGGTCAACTGGCAACGTCAGCCAAAGCCTACAGGGTCAAATGGTCGTCTTTCTGTAAAGTAAGTTTATTTTCATTTTGTTAACACGCTAACGTGGCAGGTTCATTGCACAAATATCTTGCAGTTATGCTAGCTACTGTAGTGGGAGCGGTCTGCGGAGCTGAGCATTGCAATGCACTATGGGGATTGTTGTCTACAATCCACAATACTAAAAAGTCATTTTCTGCCTTTTATCGGCCAAGAAGGTCCCAAATTAGAAATTTAAGATAATATTCTATTACATATATGACCCACTTTCAATACATATTCATGTCTCCACCGGTGGAATGACCCTTTAAAGTTATTGGAAATGAGCCATCCAAACAAACTACTCAATGATATGCACAATAAGAACTTCTTTTTTTTTCTTCCAGAATTATTATAATTGTAACCCAATGGCTGGAGCAGAGGTCAAGAGAGGACCAGGTTTTTCTGGAACTTCACAGTCAGCAGCTCAACTTAGTTTTCAAAGTTTCAAAGGATTTCATAACAAACCCACACAAAATGAGTAAGTGAAGTAAGTGTTCAGGGTGCCATTGCCCTTGAGTGAGTACAGAGCACATGATGAAGAACAGGTGCCATCAGAACCCCCAGAGAGAGGGAACAGACTGTATTGAATTCTCATAACGTCCCACAGCTGCTGCTTTCACCTCAGTGCCAGAAAGTACATCTTCAATGTTTTTGAGAAAAGAGAAATTGTACATACAAAAAAATTGACTACGAATATCCTTTTATTGCATCACACATGGTTAGGCTATTGTGTTAACATTGAACAGGCTGTCTTTGCTACTATGCCTTTAAGACTTATAAGTTTAAATGACATTGTTTATGATTGGTTAAACTGAAAAAAGTAAACAAATTGTTAAATAATAAACAGCATCGACTTGTAAATAAGGACTTATATGAAACAATGTCAATTTCTGACCTCACAAGTAAATATATTATATACTAGCATATGAAGACTTAGTCTCAGCCTAAGACCTCACACCCACAGACTGTCGGCTGAACCCCTGATCTGATTGGTTGAATTCTACAAGATGTGTGTGACTCATTCTTTAACGGTCCGACTGGAAACAAAGATGCCGTGATGCCAAACCCCCTCATGGAAGAAGAACGCCTTCATGTTTACAAATGTCACAATGACAACTTTTTTTTTTTCAAAAGTATGTGAAGAAGGTAACGTTTGCAGCATTGACTCTTCAAAAATACATCCAAGAGTCGTACACACCGGTCTGATATTATAGGGACATCGAAGTTACATTTTCACGCCCCTAAACATGATCCCCAAAACGAGCTGTGATTGGTTGCTTTATATGTCAGTCAGACGTCCTCTAGATCCTTGGTCCTTGATCAATGAAAGCTGCTATTGAGTCAATACCTTTTTCCGTCAGTCTGAAGGTCTGGCTACATGAGACTAATGAAGACCTATTTATACTTTTGGCTGGTGTCTGACAGCCAGAAAAAAACTATATAATTTGTGTGCTACTACTCTCACACGCAAACACAAAACAAACAAGCAAGCAACATCTGGCGAGTTAACATGTTTCACACTCACACTGCATTAAATCATAAAATCATTATTTTCCACACACAGCAGCACTGCACCTTTTAGCCCAGCAGGCAGATGTAGCACTTTATTATAGTTTAATGTGTCTGTAATGACTCTGTGTGTGTGTGTGTGTGTGTGCGTGTGCGTGCGTGCGTGTGCGTGCGCGTGTGTGTGTGTGTGTGTGTGAGTGTGTGTACGTGTGTGTGTGTGTGTGTGTGTGTGTGTGTGTGTGTGTGTGTGTGTGTGTGTGTGTGTGTGTGTGTGTGTGTGTGTGTGTGTGTGTGTATACGTGCCCCCATATTTGGAGTGGGCATCAGGAAGACAGCTGTTCAGATAATAAGCCTCTAATTAGAAGAGAGGGACTGAGCTGAAAGCCTGTGAGCAGAGATGCTCATTTAGAAACCTGCACACCAGTGTTGAGGAATGTAGCGTCTTACAATGCTGCATTACTCAAAAAAAAAAAAAAAAATGAATAAATGGGTATAAGAGTGTCCATTATAAAAAAAAGAAGAAAAAAATCATTTTCATTTTGGTTTCGAAAAACTTCTATACTGATTTGAACAAAATCTTAAATGTATTGACTAAAATGTGATGTAGTGTAACCGTCAAAGAAAAAACATATTTTCATTAGGCTACATCCTGAAAACATGTGGGAGTACACATATAATCACTATTTTCAAAAATAAAAAGCATTTTTAACAAATATCGCACCACATGTCATTTTGCATCATGGACTAAACTTGTTTTGGCATTTTTTTTTTAAATTTTTACTAACTGAAATAATAATAAAGATTGAGGCACACAAAATAAATAAATTCAGAATTTCAAGATATAAACGCACTTTTTTCTCGCGTTTACAAATTTATATCTCGCAATTCTGACTTTTTAACTCGCAATTGCGACTTTACATCACGCAATTCTGAGAAAAAAGTCAGAACTGCAAGATAAAATGTCGCAATTATCTTTTGAATTGTTTTTATTCTGTGGCGAAAACAAGCATCCGTTGGATAGTATTATCACCCTGACATTTTTATGTTTACATTTTGGCCTCCTAAAATAACATCCCAATATTTTTAATTAGAAATGAAAACATGCTAATCATACATGACATGAGGATTATTCCATTGCAAATAACTGGGTCTATTTCACTAAAAGTATGAAATCTGCATTCAAACGTTTTTATGAACGTTTTTATAAACCATATAAACGTGTTAAAATTACATTTATTGCATACATATTTTATCCTATATATCTCATCAGAGTGACGAAAGGCTGTACACCAAAGGTTGTACAGAATACCCTTATATGGATATTTAGGTTTAGGTGTGTTTATGCACATTACTTACCTTGGGCATATGATCCCTCTTTTAGAATGCTTCTAATTAACAAAACTTTACATTAGAACAAGTTAAGACCAAATTCATGTGTGCATACATGTTATGAATTAGGTGGAATGTTTTTGTTCTACTGTGCATATAAATACGATTAATCAGTGCAATTATTAGTAAATAAGACTCATTGTTTGAATTAAAATTGTAATGGTTTTTTAAATCAGTTAAAAAAACACCAAAAAAGTAATCATGGACCCTACAGTATCGTACTCTCCTGTGATAGAGTGTCTTGTTAGAGATGTCAATCATGTTCTCTACATACAGTATAGCCTAGAGTCTGGCAGAATGTAGAAGTCTATCTTGAGTTGCATCTAACTAAAAAAAACACACACACATGAGCACACAGACTCATCTCTCACACTGGGAGTGGCGTTAGAGCGGCTAATAGAAAATGTCCATCATCCTCAGCTCTGCAGAAGGAGCTGCAGCCTCCATCATTTACACAACACACACACAGTCGCTGTGTTTCTTGGCTCATTTTACAGATATCACACAATGACAAGTTTATAAAATATTAGTGATGTCTTAGTGGAAAAATAAAGATCATGTGTGCAATGTAATAACCCTAAGATTAAAGGGCAGAAAGGTCATTTTAAGTGTAACATTTGTCATAAAGGATCAGGCTTGTTTAAAGCTCTTAAAATGTGAACAGCAGTCAAGAGTTGCTCACATATGTGTGGTTATGTGAACTATGCATGTGTGTGTAACTATGCTTTAACAATTAAACAGGGCATTAAATAACACTATTTTAAAAAGCATTTCTGTTTAATACTAACTCCAAAATTTGCCAAAGATACAGATAAGATGTATGAGGAGATTTTATCCTTGTCTTATATTTAGTGCTTGTCGTTTTCTACCATTTTCTCTCTCATTTGTTCTTAAATCACACTATGTTTGTATCACTCCTGTCTTTTTAAACAAACAATTCTAATCAGGTCAGTTTAGTTAAGATAACCTTGGTTCATTCCAATTCAGTTCAGATAAGCTCAATTCGGTTTGATAGAGTTTTTTCAGCTCAAAGTGGATCAGCTCAGCTCGATTCAGCACGGCTCAACTCAGTTCAGAACAGTGCATCACTTTAATCCAGCTTATCTCAGTACATTTCAGTAAGTACAGCTCAGTTTGGTTTAGCTCAGTTCAGCACAGTTTAGAGCTGCATTTCCCAAAAGATGATAGAGACTAATGGTGGCAATAGTTAATAATAATAATAATAATAATAATAATAATACAATCTACATAGGCTCACAATGGTTGTGGGAAATGCAGCCCAGTTTAGATCACCACAGTTCAGTTCAGCACAGATCAGTTGAGTTTAGTTTAGTTCAGTTCAGTTTATTTTACTTCGGCTCAGCTCAGCTCATATTAATTAAGTACAATTCATTTCAGTACAGTACAGTTTAGTCCGCCCAGTACAGGCCATTTCAGTTTAGTTCAGTTAAATTAATTTCAGCATGATTTAGTTCAGCTCAGTTCCATACAGCTGAGTTCAGTTCAGTACAGCTCAGTTCAGTTCAGTTCAGTACAGCTCAGCTCAGTACAGTTCAGTACAGCTCAATTCAGTTCAGTTCAGTACAGCTCAGTTCAATTCAGTACAGCTCAGTTCCATACATTTGAATTCAGTACAGCTCAGTTCAATTCAGTACAGCTCAGTTCAGTTCAGTACAGCTGAGTTCAGTTAAGTTTAGTTCAGTACATCTCAGTTCAGTTGAATTCAGTACAGCTCAGTTCCGTACAGTTGAATTCAGTACAGTTCAGTTCAATTCAGTACAGCTTAGTTCAGTTCAGTACAGCTGAGTTCAGTTCAGTACAGCTGAGTTCAGTTCAGTACAGCTCCGTTCAATTCAGTACAGCTGAGTTCAGTTCAGTACAGCTCAGTTTAGTTCAGTACAGCTCAGTTCAGTACAGCTGAGTTCAGTTCAGTACAGCTTAGTTCAGTTCAGTACAGCTCAGTTCAGTTCAGTACAGCTGAGTTCAGTTCAGTACAGCTGAGTTCAGTTCAGTACAGCTTAGTTCAGTTCAGTACAGCTCAGTTCAGTTCAGTACAGCTGAGTTCAGTTCAGTACAGCTCAGTTCAATTCAGTACAGCTGAGTTCAGTTCAGTACAGCTCAGTTTAGTTCAGTACATCTCAGTTCAGTTGAATTCAGTACAGCTCAGTTCAATTCAGTACAGCTCAGTTCCGAACAGTTGAATTCAGTACAGCTCAGTTCAATTCAGTACAGCTTAGTTCAGTTCAGTACAGCTCAGTTCAGTTCAGTACAGCTGAGTTCAGTTCAGTACAGCTCAGTTCAATTCAGTACAGCTCAGTTCAATTCAGTACAGCTCAGTTCAGTTCAGTACAGCTGAGATCAGTTCAGTACAGCTCAGTTCAATTCAGTACAGCTCAGTTCAGTACAGCTCAGTTCAGTTCAGTACAGCTGAGTTCAGTTCAGTACAGCTCAGTTCAATTCAGTACAGCTCAGTTCAATTCAGTACAGCTCAGTTCAGTTCAGTACAGCTGAGTTCAGTTCAGTACAGCTCAGTTCAATTCAGTACAGCTCAGTTCAATTCAGTATAGCTCAGTTCCGTACAGTTGAATTCAGTACAGCTCAGTTCAGTTTAGTTTAATTTAATTAATTTCAGCAGTTTAGTTCAGTTTAGTTCGGATCATACAGCACAACATCTCACTTTACTCCACCTCAGCTTAATTCAGTTGAGCTCAGTTCAGTTCAAGTTATTTCCATTCAGCTCAACTCAGTCCAGTTTAGTATGGCTCTGTTTAGTTAAGTTCAATTCAGATCAGCACAGTTCACTTCAGTATAGCTCAGATTAGTTCATTTCAGTGCAGTTCACTACAGATCAACATCTCAGGTCTACTTAATTCAGATCAGCACAGTTCAATTCAGTACATCTCAGTTTGGTTCATTTCAGTCCAGTTCACTACATCACAACATCTCCAACATCTCAGTTCTACTAAGTTCAATACAGCAGAGTTCAGGTCACATCACATCAGTAAAGCACAAGTATCAGAAGACCAGTGCAACTCACTTTAATAAACTAAGTTCACAGCTCAGTTTAGTTCAATTCAGTACAGCACAGCTCTACTCAGTAGTGTTTAGCTCTGTTTAGTTCACTAAGGCCATTCAATACAGTTGGATTCAAAACAATTTAATTTAAAAGGTTGAGGTAAATCCAGCAAAGTTAAATTATCATTATTGTTTATTGTAGTACTGCCAAGTAATCTCTTGTTTGTCTCGTCTCTTGTCTCTGAGATGTCTGATTGTAAGAGAGCGCACTGGAGTGTCGTTGATTACCATGTGTACCTGCTGTTACCACTGTTACTGCAAGAACGGCTCCTTTAAAAATGTACCAAAGCACAGAGCATCTGGCTAGCATGCCTACCTTCCATCTTTATGAGTTTAAAAAAACCATTAGCTCAAATCCCAGGAGCATCACCAGCCAAAAAAAAAAAAAAAAAACTACTGAAATGAAAAATCATATCTTCATATCTCTTGCTGTAGAGCACAGGGAGCGGTATTATCCTCGTTCTGTCTTTCTGTGTGTGTGTGTGTGTGTGTGTGTCTGTGTGTCTGTGTGTCTGTGTGAGAGAGAGCCCATGCTGATCAAAGACGGTGTTTATGTGTAGAGATCAGGGTGGAGATGCTGTAGTCGTAGCTATCAAAGACCGGTCTCATCACATGACACATGCCGCCCAGCAGACTCTCATTAGTCTCGCCTAGCCAGACTAGCCAGGCAAAAAAAGTCCGGTCCTCAATTCAGCGTATTCTGGCCAACAATCACCCATTTAGATAGGAAAAGGTTTTTATTTTATTTTTATTTTTTATGGAAATGTAAACTGACAGTTATTTTTGTTTTTATGTTCCGTTTATGGGTAGGATTATTTGAAATAGACTGTAGCACAATAATACATGGACAAGGTTACATTAAATCAAAACATGGTAGTCTCCATGAATTATATATTTAAAAAAATGAAAGAAAAAGAAAACATGTCTATCCAACAAATTAACCTCTGATTATTTCACAGACATAACTAAGGAAACAATAAAGTTCTGCTTGTGATAATAAATGTCTCAAAAACTGTAACCTTGCAAATCAGAGATTAGTTCTGTTAATTTAGTATTATATATTAGTTTATTTTCAGTTTTCATTTTAGTTGTAGTTTTAGTGTTTTTTTGTTTTTGTCATTTCTATTTTTTCTTTATTTTTATTTCAGTTCTAGTCATTTTTGTACTTTCAACTTAATTTATTTCAATTAGTTACCAAGACAACAATTCTATTTCTATTTTTTATCTAATATTTATATTTTATTTTATTTTGACTTTATGTCAACTAACAACATTTATTTGTAATACTTTTAGATTTAGTAAACAATAATAACACTGCCACCAACACTGACACGTTACTAAACAAAGCATTGTTTTTTGCACACTAAATTCAATACAAATACATATATTCACTTTCTGGCTATAGAGCAATAAACAGATAAAAACTAGCTTAGGTCACTAAGAATTCAAACAAATGAATTCTTTCCACCAATTATTTTCGAGACTGGCCTACCAGTTAAATATAAGATGTTGTAGCAGTACAATTTAAATTAATTGATGACAAATGACATTCACAAATGAATTCTACAAACAAACACTTTTACAGAGGTTTTGAAAATTGATTCTTAGTCCATTTCATCTTTCACAGAAGTGAAATAGATAGCTGCTGCTACCCTGCATGAGAAGCACCTATTGATCCATTTTTTATCAGAGAGAACAAGAGGAACGGAGATGGTTGGGAAGAAAAAAAAGGGGAGAAAATCAACGAAAAGCTTCTTAATTAGTCTTTAATATAAAGCTTCTTAATTAGTCTTTAATATAAAGCTTCTTAATTAGTCTTTGATATAAAGGCGAGCTCTGTTGCTTTGCGCCACTGTTAGATAAAAAGTCATTGAGGTATCTATAAAGCCAGTTACTGTAGAGGTACACCTCCTCTATGTATAAAAATTATGCATTGATTTCAACCAGCCAAACTGTGATCCATTGAGTGACCCTTCTTATCTAAGAGACATTCTAGAAAAGAATAACCTGTGAAGTGGACCATACTTTATTCTGATTGTCAGAACTCAGTCTTCTCTAGAAAAAAAAATCATCTTGTTAACACAATCCTATAAGTTGAATGTGTAACTGATCCAATTTGAGCACAGATTCGCCTGCTCAAAGCCAATTAGAGCAAAGTCATTGCTATTCAGATGTTCCCTTTCGAGGGAACTCGCACTGCGTCGTTGAAAACGACTCTTTGGGGACGCTCCCTTAGTGTGCGTCTCTGAAGTATGAATGAAACTATTCCAATCCTGATTGGTGTTGCGTCATGACGTAACATGTGACGTCATAACCGGATGCATAAAAGCGATGCTGGCACACACACACACACACACACACACACACTAGCTTTTCGCTCTTCAGCAAGCGCTCTCTGTTGTTCTGTCTTATTTGGTGTTGTTTGTCTGTCAGAGTGAGATATATATATATATATATATATATATATATAAAAAGAAATGGCGAGTGAACAGTTTAAACGGTGTGTGCGTCCCTGCCCTTGTTATATCAGGGGTGGGGACACGCATCAGTTGTGTGTAAACTGTTTGGGAGCGCAGCACGCCCGGGCAGCTCTTGAGGGGGCTGCTTGCAGCGATTGTGAATCACTACCTATGAGAGTGCTGCGCTCCCGCCTGGCTGTGTACGATGAAACTGGTCAGGCTCGCGTTCCCCACGGTTCTGGTCCCGCGTCTCTTGAGGCGGCGCGGCGATTAAGATCGTGGGGATCGCAAAGGGATCTTGCAGATGAGAATGAGACTGCTGCGGCACTTTCTTATTCTTCATCTGAAGATCCCGAGATCCCGAGGCTCCTGTTTGTGGTGCAGAAGCCCGCGCTGCGGCTTCTTCTGCCCATGATCAGGGCCCGATGCTTGAGCTCTCTGCTTCCGAGGAAGATGGGAAGATGCCTAAGGTAGAGGAGGCACTAGCTGGATACCTCTCTCCTGAAGCTGCATCTTCCCTTAAAGCCCCGGCGCTGCCCAGCAAACCATGCAGAGACACCTCTGCATTGGTCGGCAGGGCTTATATGGCGGCAGGTCGGGCTGGTTCATGTCTGCATTCGATGGCTATTTTTAAGGCATACCAGGCCGACCTCCTGAAAGATTTGGATGAGGGGGAGGGGCCAACACCCCAAGATATTTCTGAAATGCGTAAAGCCACAGATCTGTCTCTCCGTGCTACTAAAGAGACGTCCCGTGCTATCGGCCGCTCTACGGCACCTTGGTAGCCACGGAGAGACAACTGTGGCTGAATTTATTAATTTCCTCCCCCGTAAATCTAAGTCCAAATCGAGTAGGGTGGGGCAAAGACATCAGCCCAAGCTGTCATCAAGCTCCTCATATCGCCAGGAGCAAAAAGAGTGCGTTGCATCTAGAGCCCCTCCTCCTGGAGCTTGGCAACAGAGGAAACGCTCTCAGCCGAAATCCTCCGGCCAGAAGGGCGATTTGAGAGACGTCCTTCATGCTAGGAGGGCTTCGGGAAAGAGCCCTCAGAGGTCCTACTAACCAAATCAATTTCCAGCGAACGCACACAGTGTCGTTCGTGTCAAAAAAAAAGAACGAGCATCAATTATGGTCACAAAATCCGTATCGACTAAATCCTGGCGGTTTCTCGCTTCAGGAGGTCAAGAACAGTGCTCGGGAAATCACCCAAGGCCAGCCTCAAGAGGCTGGTTCCCTTAGTAGATTTTGTAGAGGCATGGTATCATCTTCCCAACATATCTGCATGGGTCCTGCTTATAATAAAATTGGGATACAGACTGCATTTCGGTCACCGCCCCCCAAATTCTCTGGGGTGGAACACACTGCAGTGGTTCCAGAGCAGGCTCAGGGGATGGAACAAGAAGTGCAATCTCTGCTGATAAAGGAAGCCATAGAATATGTTCCTCCTTCAGACAGAATGTCCGGGTTTTACAGCCGGTACGTTATAGTTCCAAAAAAGGATGGAGGGTTGAGGCCAATTTTAGATCTAAGACATCCGTTCTCTGAGGAGGTTCAGGTTCAAAATGCTCACTATTCCCATCATCGTGAATCAAATCAGATTCGAGGACTGGTTTGTCACGATAGATCTAAAAGACGCTTATTTTCATGTCTCCATCCTTCCATGTCACAGGAGGTTCCTGAGGTTCGCTTTCGGGGGCGAAGCTTATCGGGTTCTTCCGCTCGGCCTAGCACTCTCTCCCCGCACGTTCACCAAATGCATGGATGCAGCACTAGCTCCACTGAGACTTCAGGGCATCCGCATACTGAATGATATCGACGACTGGCTCATTCTGGCCCAGTCTTGAGAAATGGCGGTTCGGCATCAAGATGTCATCCTTGGCCACATTCAGAGTTTGGGGTTGAGACTCAACACAAAGAAAAGCGTGTTGGAACCATCCAAGAGCACAACGTTTCTGGGCGTGGTGTGGAATTCGGTTACGATGCAGGCACATATGTCTCCCAGACATATCGAGTCCATTCTGGCGATGGTATCCGGGATAAAGCTAGGCCAGGCCATCACTGTAAAGCGATTTCAAAGACTGCTGGGCCTCATGGCAGTGGCATCCAACATTATACCTTTGGGCCTTCTACAGGGTTCTTAGGAGCTCTACACATGAGGCCCCTTCAGTGGTGGCTGAAAGCCAAGGGGTTTTCCCCCAAGGGGAATCTGTTTCGTATGATCAGAGTAACGCGCAGATGCCTTCGTTCTCTAGTAATATGGAAGAAACCTTGTTTCCTGTCCCAAGGGCCAGTGTTAGGAGCGTCATGTCGCCGGAAGTCCGTTTCGACAGATGCCTCACTCACTGGCTGGGGCGCGGTCATGGACGGCCGCTTTGCCAGGGGTCTGTGGCAGGACCATCATCTTTCCTGGCATATAAATTACCTAGAGATGTTGGCTGTGTTCAGGGTTCTGAGGAGCTTCCTCCCAGACAGCAAGGGTCACAATTTCCTAGTACGATCGGACAATACATTAGTGGTAGCTTATGTGAACCGACAAGGGGGACTCAGATCGCGCCCTCTATACAGATTGGCGCATCAGATTATCCTGTGGTCCCAAGGGAAACTTCTGTCCTCAAGGGCAATGTACATTCCGGGGGTTCAGAATCAGGGAGCAGACATCCTGTCGAGGCAGGGGCTGAGGCCCGGGGAATGGACACTTCATCCAGATGTGGTGAAGTTGATATGGGAGAGGTTTGGGGCAATGGAAGTGGATCTGTTTGTGTCTCGAGATACGTCTCACTGTCCATTTTGGTTGTCCCTCACACATCCGGCCCCGCTGGGGTTGGATGCCATGGTACAGGCCTGGCCGAGGCTACGTCTGTATGCTTTTCCCCCGATCTCTCTGCTCCCAGGGGTCCTGGAGTGGGTCCGTAAGGAGGGCATCAGTCTACTTCTGGTTGCCCCAGTGTGGCCGGCCCGAGTGTGGTTTTCAGACATAATATCACTCCTGATAGGTCCACCGTGGCAGATTCCTCTGAGGATCTGTTGTCTCAGGCGGAGGGCACAATATTTCACCCTCGCCCGGAGCTGTTGAAGTTGTGGGTCTGGCCCCTGAGGGGGTTCAGTACCTAGATGCTGGACTATCAGCTGGGGTGGTTGAGACCATACTTAGCTCTAGGGCTCCATCCACTAGGAGATTATATGGCCTCAAGTGGAATGTTTTTTCCACTTGGTATAGGGAACATGAGTTAGATCCAGTTAACTGCCCAGTGGCTTCAGTTCTGGAGTTTCTTCAAAATCGTTTCTCTGCGGGTCTCTCCCCTTCCACACTTAAAGTGTATGTGGCTGCCATTGCAGCTTTCCTTGCACCACTGAGTGATGGGCCTCTGGGGAGGCACCAGCTGGTCATTCGTTTTCTCTGTGGTACTTGGAGGATGAGACCGACAACCAGATCCAGGGTTCCTGCCTGGGACCTGGCGGTGGTTCCCTTGGCCCCTGGCCCCCTTCAAACCCCTTCAGTCGGCGTCGCTCAAGGACCTGACGTTTAAGATGGATTTTCTCTTAGCTATTACCTCTTTAAAGAGGGTGGGAGATCTCCAAGCCCTGGCAGTAACACCAGCCTGCTTGGAGTTTGCCCCTGGAGGAGTTAAGGCTATCTTGCATACTAGGCCTGGTTATGTGCCTAAGATGCCTTCCAACATGGCACGGTCTACGGTCCTGCAGGCATTTCATCCTCCACCTCATGTGTCGGCAGAAGAAGAGAGGCTCCATTTGCTCTGCCCGGTCAGAGCTTTGAGTGTTTACCTTGAGAGGTCCTCTTCTTGGAGGAGGTCGGACCAACTGTTGGTGTGTTTTGGTTCACCTTAGAAGGGCTCCCTGCATCCAAACAAACTATTAGTAACTGGATTGTTCAGGCAATTGCCTCAGCGTACAAGGTGCGCAGTCTGCCTTCACCTTTGGCCGTTTTGGGCTCACTCTACTAGAGGCATTGCGTCCTCTAGGGCCCTTCTTTCCGGAGTGCCCCTCCAGGAGATCTGTGAGGCAGCCGGTTGGGCTACCCCGCACACCTTTATCAGAATTTATAGTTTGCACCTCCCTAGTACGCCTGGCGCACATGTGCTCTCGTCCTAGCTGAGTGCCTGAGGTTCAGTTTCACTCTAGGGCAGGCCTCTTTCGGTGCGTGGCCTAGTGGGCATTCGTTCCCCAAAGAGTCGTTTTCAACGACGCAGTGCGAGTTCCCTCGAAAGGGAACGTCTCGGGTTATGACCCTTGTTCCCTGAGAAGGGAACGAGACACTGCGTCGTCCTGCCATGCCCCTCAGGGCCTGAGAGCGTCTTGCTTCATCGCTAGGCTAGTGTGTGTGTGTGCCGGCGTCGCTTTTATGCATCCGGTTATGCCGTCACATGTTACATCATGACGCAACACCAATCAGGATTGGAATAGTTTCATTCATACTTCAGAGACGCACGCTAAGGGAGGGTACCCAAAGAGTCGTTTTCAACGACGCAGTGTCTCGTTCCCTTCTCAGGGATCAAGGGTTTTAGTCATAACCCGAGAGGTTCCCTCTGCTGCTGAGAAATCCTGCTGACCAGCACATTAGCAAACAGTGACCACAGGACCACACGACCACAGGCCGTATAGCAAAGCCTGAGAAATTAGCCTCATTAAAAGAAAGAAAAAAAGAAAGGAAGAAAGAAAGAAAGAAAGAAAGAAGGAAAGAAAGAAAGAAAGAAAGAAAGAAAGAAAGAAACAAACAAACAAACAAACAAACAAACAAACAAACAAAATGAAAATTGTGTCATCATTTCCTTTATGGAAAGAAGATAAAGTGTTTTGAAAAATGTTGGATGCAGTTTAGGTAGCTATTTACAGAGAAAGTCAAACAGGTTTGGAACGACATGAATTTGAGTCAGTGTTGTTATAGTTAACAAAAACTAAAACTATTAAAAATCCTTTTCAGAAATTGAAATGAAAAAATCAAATATAATTTTAGATGAAAACCTTAAACTTGAAAAGGAAAATTAGAAATCAACTGAATTAAATAGTCGCATTGAAGGACTAAAATTACCAAAACTAAAAATGAGATGGAAATGAATTAAATCTATATACAAATATTAACAACAAAAACTAAAAATAAAAAAATAAAAAAAGGACAACAAAATGAGTAAAGCTTTAAAATTAAAACAGAATATATATATATGTGCCAAAAAGTTAGCTTTGTGTTTCCTGAGCCCAGCTTTGCAATAAATTGCAGCTTCTTTAAGGCAACACTTGCAGGTGTCCTGCATCGCCCGAGAGCCCATTAGCTTTCTCTAACCATCCATTGTTGCTGGAATCTCATTAATAAAGACATAAAGTGACTAGCATTGATTGGGGGTTGTGGGTCAGAGCGGGCTAATTTTAAATTCAGCCATAGTCAGCACATATCTATTTGTCTAGGGGTAATTATGCCATACCAAGGCAAGGCTTTGTGCGTCCAGTCAGACACCATTTGAGATGGCAGCCCTGAAGGAATACTAACAGGAATATTTTTTATGAAGCAAGGAAGTAATTTGATATTCTTAATCAATTTATCCGCAAGGTTTCTCTAAACCTAGAACGTTCCATCTGAAATATTTGCCCATTGAGATGTATGTGGCATTTCGATAGTCTACTACATGTCTGCTGTAAGAAAAAAGGTGATTTAAGTGACTTTGAACGTGGCATGGTTGTTGGTGCCAGATGGGCTGGTCTGAGTATTTGAGAAACTACAGATTTACTGGGATTTTCACACAAAACCATCTAGTTTACAGAGAATGGTCCAAAAAGAGAAAATATCCAGTGAGCGGTAGTTCTGTTGGTGAAAATGCCTTGTTGATGCCAGAGGTCAGAGGAGAAAAAGCACTCGTTACAATCAAGGTTTGCCAAAGAGCATCTCTGAATGCACAACATGTCGAACCTTGAAGCAGATGAGCTACAGTAGCAGAAGATCATTTCAGTACTTTCAGCTAAGAACAAGAAACTGAGATTACAATTTGCACAGGCTCATCAAAATTGGACAATGGAAGAATGGAACGTTGAGTCTCAATTTCGGCTGCGACATTCAGATGGTGGGGTCAGAATTTAGTGTAAACAACATGAAAGCATGGATCCATCCAGCCTTGTATTAACGGTTCAGACTGATGTTGGTGTAATGGTGTGGAAATTGTTTCTTGGCCAGTTGAGTACCAACTGAGCATCATTTAAACACCACAGTCGACCTGAGTACTGTTGCTGACCATGTCCATCTCTTTATAACCACAGTGTACCAATATTCTGATGGCTGTTTCCAGCAGAAAGCTCACAAAGCTCAAATCATCTTGAACTGGTTTCTTGAACATGACAATGAGTTCTCAAATGGCCTCCACAGATGCTCAATTGATAAACATTTGTTATTAAATCAGAAATGCCACCCATATGGCACATCAGCTTTCAGGACTTCACACATACATAAATACATCGTTGTTTGTTCTCAGAGCACAAAAAAGCATTAGCTGGGTTCATAAAACCCTCACACACTACCTGAGGGGTGTGTTGAAGTGTCTTTGGCGAGGGCTCATCAGTAAGAAAGGGTGTAAATCACATATCGTCTATATGCAGATGAAATCAATTCAACCACTGTGCCTCACGCCTGCTGAGCATCATCTAATTGATGTTCCTCTGAAATGCTTGCAAAGACAGTCTAATTCACTCCATGCGCTCATATGCACACTCACATGTACGTAGTGTACCACAAACATAAACACACTGCAACGCAGAGCAGACAAAATCACGGAAATAATTAGAATTAATCAGAGAGCATGACAATTTCAGAAAAATGCTCTCAAAAACTCTCACAAACACACGCTGGTAGATTAATAGGATACAGTGATGGCTTGCTGAACAGATGAGCGGTGTTGTACAACACTAAATGTCATGATGACGCTTGAATCGGTATAATAATAGAAATGTTGCCGGTTTCTCAAACACCATTTGCATGAATTAATTCAAGCAATGTTCTGAAACAGCTGAGCTGCGCACCAAACAGGTGTGTTCCTCTATGCTACCAAAAAAACCTGCTGAAGCAGAGCTATATATATGGTCCCTCAAGCTAAAGAAGAAGAAGAATTCTGCTTTGTCCCGGCTTCCATTGTTTGGGCAAACAAAAAGTCCAACAGAGAAATTGCTGCCTTCAAGTTTTAAAAAAATGATCATATTTACAAGACAGATGTTCATGGATTTGCTTATAATGTCGTAATTAGTAGTGGGACTGTGAGCCCTGACTGCGAAAAGAAAATTTGTTCAATGTGTTGTTTTTTTTACTTTGTTGAAAAAAAACCTTAAATCTCTTGAACACACATCATCACATAATTGTGATTCCAAATTCCCAAATTGAGTCGAAAATTATGTAATTTTTTAACTACAAGCATGACCCAGCAGTAAGGGGGTGCATTTAATAGAATTTCAAAACAGAGCAGAACACGGTTAAGCAAAGTATACTTTGGACTTTGGGTGTGTGCCTTAACGAAACAAATATACACAAAATATTTCAAAATATCTGGCTTGTAAAGTATTAATGTTAACACATTAATTTATGTCTTAAAGTCGCCTCGGTTAAGACTGTAACCTCGGTTCCCTGAAGAGGGAACGAGACGTTGCGTCGAGATGATGCTATTGGAACGGCTGGTGATGATGTATTGAAGCACATGTAAAATCAGTCCAATGGTGTGACAGTACGTCAGAAGGGGGTGACGTCATGAACCAGGAAACTATAAAGTCTGTCCAAACAAAGCAGCGCTAGCTTCGTAGGGTCTAAACAAGTCGCTTACAGGCACGTAGGAGATATGGCAGGTGACGCAACGTCTCGTTCCCGTTCGAGGTTACAGTCGTAACTGAGGCGTTCATTTTTCAAGGGAACTCGCGTTGCGTCGATATGACGCTATGGGAATGACTATACCAACGTCACCATAGCGAGAAGTGTCTGTCCAGTGTGAAATCAAAGCGAGCAGCACTAGGACGAGAGCACCTGGGACCCTGGTGTAGAGTCCAAGTCCAGAGAATAAAACCTGACAAATGAGTGGTGAGGACAACCCTGCTGCATCACAGACGTCCTGTAGAGGCACTCCTGACAATAAGGCCTTAAAGGCCACCATACTCCTAGTTTAGTGGGACCGAACAGCCATAGGTGAAAGCTGTCTGGTCGACTCATAAGCAAGTGAGATAGCCTCGACCACCCACTTGCTCATTCTTTGCTTAGATATTGGGGACCCTTTGTTAGGGGGTCCAAAACAGACAAACAGCTGTTAGGATTTACTCCACAAGGCAGCTCTGTGGACGTAAGCATCCAGTGCCCTAACTGGGCATAGCAAATTTAGTTTTTCCTGGTCCGCATCCTGAAAAGGGGGAGGACAGAAGGCCTGCAGCGCTAAAGATCGGGCCACATTAGTAGGGACCTTCGGAACATAACCTGGTCTAGGATGAAGGAACACTTTAACCATGCGAGGTGCAAATTCCAAGCATAACGGTGCAACCGACAAAGCCTGAAGATCTCCTATTCTTTTAAGAGATGAGATAGCGAGGAGGAACAGAGTTTTCAAAGTAAGAAATCTGTCTGGAACCTCCTACAGGGGCTCAAAGGGAGCCTGGGAAATGCCTTGGAGGACAATCGCCAGGTCCCAAGTCGGAACCCTTGTACGCGCAGCAGGCCTCAGCCTCAAAGTGCCACGGAGGAAACGTGATACCAAGGGGTCTTTACCCAAAGACATTCCACCCAAAGGAATGTGGTAAGCACCTATGGCCACCACATAAACCTTTAAAGTGGACGGGGATAGACCTGCAGTGAACCGTTCGTACAGAAACTCCAGCACTGTACCAACCGGGCAGTTAACTGGGTCCAGCTGACGGTCACTACACCATGAAGTGAAAACCCTCCACTTCAGGGCATAAAGTTTCCTCCATATTTCCCAAAAGTTTCCCAACTCCCTCCATATCTTCTCCACCACCTCGGGGTGGAACATCTAATCCCTGGGCCTCGGCCCCTGTCTCGACAGGATGCCTGCTCCTATGTTCTGGGCCCCAGGGATGTAAGCTGCTCTGAGTGAGAGCAACTTCCCCTGAGACCACAAGAGGATTTGGTGCGCCAGTTTGGATAGCCGATGCGAGCACAAACCCTCTTGAGAAACATTATTGAGAAAAAGAAAAACAACCATCATCTCCAGGCGATTGATATGCCAGGAGAGGTGATGGTCCCCCATAGACAGTAAGTTGAGCGTCCTTCAAGGATCGCTCCCCAGCCCGTGAGGGAGGCATCTGTCGTTAGCATCCTGAGACGATAAGAAGCTCCTAACACGGGGCTCTGGGTCAGGAACCAAGGTTTCTTCCACATAACCAGGGCACGTAGGCATCGCCGCGTAACCCTGACCATGCGAAAGGGGTTGCCCCTTGGGGAAAACCCTTTGGTCCTGAGCCACCACTACGAGGGTCTCATGTACAGCAGGCCAAACGGTATCACGCTGGATGCTGCTGCCATCAAACCCAACAGTCTCTGAAACGGTTTCACAGTGAGTGACTGGCCTAGCTTTATTCTTTTCACAGCAGACAGGATGGACTCTATGTGTGATGGAGACAGGCACGCCCGCATCAACATAGAATTCCACACTACCCCTAGAAAAGTGGTCCTCTGTAATGGAGAACGCACACTCTTCTTGGCGTTAAGCCGTAACCCCAGCTCTTTCATGTGGGCGAGAACGACATCTCGATGCAACTGAGCTGGAATCGACCAATCGTGGATGTAGTTCATGATACGAATACCCTGAGGACGCATTGGCGCCAGACCGGCATCTACGCATTTCGTGAAAGTGTGGGGTGATAGTACAAGGTCGAATAGAAGAACTTGATATTGGTATGCTTTGCCCCCCAAAGCAAAACTCCGGAACTTCCCTGTGATATTCCTGGAAGGATGAAAAAATGGAAGTATGTGTCATTGAGATCTTTTGACAAACCAGATAAACCAAACTGGTGACAAACCAGTCCTCGGATCTGATCTGTGGCACGATTTGTCTCAACATTTTGAATTTTAGTTTCATGACGGAAACGTACAGAACTCTTAAATCCAAAATGGGACGCAACCCCCCATAACTTCTTTGGAACGATGAAATACCGGCTGTAAAACCCGGTGTCCCTTCTGGAGGGAGGTACATATTCTATGGTCCCGATGTCCAAAAGGATTTTCACTTCTTGTTCCATTACCAGAACGTGCTCGGGGCTCACCAGAGGGGGCGGGCATTCCAGGGCCACTACGTTTCCAGGTGGAACCCTGAGATATGTGCTCGCTGGAGACTGCTGCGCCCTGTAACACACGAGGTGGCAGGGTTAGCATAATGGTCCCCCAAGGGTAGCGAAGGGAGACGGGCAGCATAAAATGAGGTGTTATGAGGTGTAAACGAATACTTTTTATGGATTTCTCATCCGCTTTTAATACTGTCCAACTTTATCTTCTTCTAAAGCGCCTCTATGAGTTAGGTGCTAGCAGTTGTATGATTTTATGGATTAAGGAGTTTTTAAAAGGTCGCCCTCAGCGAGTTTGTGTTAATAATAATGTTATGTCGGACTGCTTGGTTCTAGATACTGGGGTACCGCAGGGATGTGTACTGTCTCCAATACTTTTTTCCGCATACATAAATGAACTGAGGTGAAATGACGATAACCTTACCCTTATAAAATATGCTGATGATATAGCATTGGTCTCATGCCAGAAAGAAATGAACTGCACCTCATATTTTGAGTACATCGACAGTATCATCCGTTGGTTTGAGAGTAGTTCTTTACATCTTAATATCGAAAAAACAAAAGAGTTATGTTTGAGGAATCAATCAAGAAGAGCAGATACTGCATCTGAATATAAACCAGTTGTCATAAAAGAAAAAACTGTAGAGCAAGTCTCGAATTTCAAATATTTGGGTACAATTATAGATGAGAAGCTTAATTTGAAAGTAATGTGGAGTATATTCATAAAAAAGCACGACAACGCCTAGGTCTCCTTAGGAAACTGAGAAGCTTCAATGTTAGTCAGCAGACCCTAACTATGTTGTATCGATCAATGATTGAGAGTATTCTCACATATAACATTATTTCATGGTACAGCAATCTAACACTGAAACAAAAGAACAAACTCTCAGAAATAATCAATCAAGCAAATAAGATTACTGGACAAAAACAACAGCCACTACAGAGCTTTTTCGATCATTTTATGGGAAAAATGGCAATTGCAATTTTTAAAGATAACACTCACCCTCTTCACTCTGCTTTTGAATTGCTCCCATCTGGACGTAGACTAAAAATTCCCTTGGCTAGAAAAAATCTCTACAAAAGATCGTTTCTTCCTATGGCAGTGATATCTTAAATCGTACAGTGTTTTAATTGAAACAAAAGAGCGACTGCTAATATTTTTAATTTGATAACTATATTATTTTTTGTATTTGTGTTGTTGATATGTGATGTGTCTTATGTTACAGTGTCAAAGAAAAATTTCCGCTCTGTGAGAACAGACTTACTGCCCTCCAAGGCCTTTGACGTCAGGCCTTTTCTTTGCAGCTTTCTTGGAAATAATGACAGTCCTCAGATCCGTCTTATCCCTTGTAGGCTGCTGTTGAGTGCGCTTTCCGTGTCCACAGTATTTTTGCGGGGGAGCACGGAAAGCCACACTCTGTTTTTGTGTGACACGGTGTGAGGAGCTGGTTTTAGAAGTTTGGGTCTGCTCCAGCTCAGCAACCCAGGAGACATGAGTCCGGCGAGGGACTCCTGAAACCCCCCGACGATCAAGTTCACTGCGTCGCCGAAGAGGCCAGAGAAAGAGATAGGAACATCCATTAAAATGTTTTCTCCTTTTCTTTAATATTGCTCAGATTGAGCCAGAAATGTCTGTCAGTGGCCACCAGGGCTGCCATAGACCGGCCGATAGATTTAGCCGTTTCCTTGGATACCCTGAGAGACAAATCTGTGGCTCGACGCAGTTTGCAAACTGTGTTTGGGCCAATACCGCCGCCCTCATTAATGGCTTCCAACCTTTTCAGCCTGGTAAGTCTGCAGCAGCGACATTGTGTGAAGACATGCTGCAGCCTGACCAGCCGCTGAATAAGCCTTACCCACCAAAGCTGATGTTATTCTAACTGGCTTGGTGGGTAATACTGGGGCTTTGAGGGAAGATGCAGATTCGGCATCTCCCCATATCCGTGCTCTTTATATTGTGAAATAGAAGAGTAGTGTAATGTTTGTGCACTGAACACTGTATATGACACAGGTTTGGAGATCGGGAAAAAACAGAAGGCTCAGGCGTTGAGATTGTGAACGAGAGGGGAGGAAGCATTCGTCTAGTTTGCTTTTTGAACGAACATCCTGCTTATCTGCCGGCCAATCGATGTGTAATCTTTCGACTGCTCTCGTTACAACCTCAACGAGCTCCTCAAAAGCATGAGACTGAGGTGGCAAATCCTCAGTATCACGTGAATCAACACTAACAACATCCAGTTCCTCGGAACTGGATAGCTGAAGTGTTGGTGCCTGTATCGGGGTGGAAGAAACCACAACGCGTTCTTCCGAACCCTGATACGAGGCATTAGATCTGTCAGGTAAAGGCAGAGATAAGGCTGAGCCCGACTCTAACCCCTCTGACAGATCCATTTGCGAACCCCAAGTCTGAAGTCTTCGCTGTGCCTCGGCAGCAGCGGTACCTGAGCCTTGGGAAACACGAGCCTGGGCATCCTCGCTAAAGAACACCAGGCAGGATCGGGGTGTCCGCAAGGGAAGCACAACACAGTGCTCACAGTCAGCGCCCTTGAGCACTGACCGTGCATGCTCCTCTCCCAGACAAACCACAAATAAAGTGCGTGTATCCCCACCCGGGCAGGGGTGCACACACACTCTAAACTGCTGCTTGCTCACCATAGTCTATTAAAAAAAAAAAAATATATATATATATATATATATATATATATATATATATATATATGTCACGGAACGCACATTTGGAATTACCCCAATAAATAGCAATTTATTGGGGTAATCCGTAATCATGGTCCAAGTCAGGCAAAAGGTCAAAATCCAACAAAGACAGTCCAGAAAACACGAAACAATACAGGCATGGAAACATGGAAGTGCGCGGACATCAAAAAAGGACTCCATGACAAACACTGACACAGACAGGGTATAAAACAAAGAACTAACAATGAATAACAGGGAACAGCTGGGTACAATGATGACGGGGAACAGCTGAGTGCAAAGAACAGTGATTGGTACAGACAAGAGCCCCTTTCACACAGCGCGTTGATCCCGGGAAATTGCCAGTACGCCTACTGTCCGAAGGCAAACACGACCCGGGATTGATGCCGGGATTGATCCCGGGTCGGGGACCTAGTAACATTGCCGGGATCAGTCCCGGAATGCGCGCTGTGTGAACAAAAGCCGAAACCAAAAGCAGGCTAGTGAAATGGTACGTAATGCGATAGTTTATGATCGAATCAGAGAAAAAAATGCCTGAGCGTGGTTTCTCCAGAGAGAAATCGCAGCTCATAAGCAAACTAGACGCTGCTGAGACAGTACATGTCACATCGATGTCACGTGTCTTCACGGGATTTTTACGGATTGTGTGTGAACGCACTCTCTGATTCCGAAAAATCACTGGCAGTGTGAATGAACCAAAATAAAACGAACCCGGGTCAAATCCCGGGTCACTTTATCTGTGTATTTTCCGGAATCTATGTGTAAAAGGGGCTAAGTATTGTGGGGAATGCAGTTCCAGAGTGAATGGTGACGTCACCCGCCTCTGATGTTCCGTCACACCATTGGACTGATTTTACATGTGCTTCAATATATCATCACGCAAAGCGTTCCCATAGCGTCATCTCGACGCAACGTCTCGTTCCCTTGAAAGGGAACCCCCTGTAGTCAATAATTGTATCCTTAAAACAAATCTTTGATCACCAGAATTACATATTTAAATGTTTTTAAATGGGGGCTCCAATGGGGGCTCCATTGACAGCTATTTAATTAACACTTTGAATGCCCATAAAGGTAGGAAACACATTGTTAAAATAGTCCATGTGACTACAAGGGTTCAAGGGGAACCTTAAGTGAATGTAAACAGTTAGGAGAAAATAAAATGTGTAGGAATATACTGGATCCATGCATTAGGTCTTAAAGTGACAGCAGCCTAACATATCTGCTCCTGTCTGTGTTGTTAAAGCTGCAGTCGGCAAGTCTGGCAGATTGAGGGGACTTAGCCAAAATTTTGAATGTTTACAACTCTAATGCCCCTCCCCCTCTACCACCGAGCACCCTCCCATCGAGTTTGTGCTTGTCAGTGCGTGTATATTGTAACATGCGCAAGGGGGAGGGGGATCTGTGGCATGTGCACGAAATGTGATTGACAGTCAGATCTCACACAGCCCTGTGCTGATTGGACCAGAAGAACCGGGAGCGGTTGATTTTTGCAAAAGAAATAACAGGCTCTAGGTGGAGGTAGAAGCGCAGGCGTTTTTTTTTTCTAAAAGCGGCTGATTTATGTTGTTCTGTCGGAGCATAGTGTCAGTTTCAGTGAATATGATCAAAAAAAATCTTGCTGACTGCAGCTTTAATGTTTATCAAACAACAACAAAAACAAAACTCACTGATTTTTTATTAGCTTTTTGCCATAATCAAGCAGCCCTACCTAGGAGAACTTTAAAAATATATATCTTTCCAAAAAGGTTTCCCAAACACTAGCTGGTCATGATGATCAAACAAACAGATCAGATGTTTTAAAAGCTCCACTGAGCCACAGTATTTTTCTAAACCTACAAATAATTGTCTCAGCATATTAAGCCAGGGTAGAAGAAATAATTTTAACATAGAAAAAGATTACACACTTCACCTTAAACTACCCTTTTGGTGCTCGTAGCAATGACTCAGATCTGTTAAAATTTCTGTAATTCACACAGTGCTGATAGAGTCGTGACCCATGTGGGATTGAAGGGGCAGTTAACTTCACCTCATTAGCAGGAAATAGTCACAATAGATTAGCCTCTCTTCAAATGATGCCTTTGTTTGATTACCACACACAACGGCAACAGAAATACTCAAGGGAGATGGCTGGAATCAATGATGGACAATCCCGGTTGCCTTATCAAATGCATGCTTCATCTTGTATATTGTATAAAGTAACTCTGGTTATGTCAATCCCTTGTGTACCTTTTATCTTTGACTAATAGTCTGAGTAAACTGTTTCAGGTCCTACAAATGTCACCCTGCTAAATCAGTGCTATTCCTAACCTTTAAGTCTAACTCTGGGAGATTTACTTTTCTATTTAACACATTAACCCCCAATTTCACAGATAAGGCTCAAGCCTAATCCCAGAAAAGACATTGTTTTGTCTCAAGATGCACAAAAGTAATGTTTTTTTTTTTTCTAAGTCACGTTTATAACAACTACTTAAATACCCTAATTGAACTAATCCTGGCTTAATCTAAGCCCTGTCTGTGAAACCGGGCCTAACTGTTAGAGTAAGCCTTGTGCCCTCCTTTCATGTGCACTATTTGAGAGAAAGGACAGACTTGAAAAGAAGCCACAGTCTCAGAGAGTTTTCTGCCAAAGCAAACATAAAGGCTATTTCTCATGCACACTTTACTTTTTGTCCTCGTGGATTCAACATTTACACTTTGTTTTAGACCACTAATAGTCACAGACCTGCTTATTGACCATCTAATGCACACTGCACGTAAAACCTGGTAAGCACCTGTGAAAATCCCAAGTTTTTTAAGCATTAAAGGGACATTGTGTAGGAATTTCTCCCATCTAGTGGTGAAATTGTATTTTGCATTCAAACGAATTGTGCTATCCAGCGCCTCGCTTTTTCAAATGGGTTTTGCATCTACGGAAGCTGTTATGTACCAAAAAGCTATGACAGGATGTCTTCTAATAGCACTTCGTCGAGTTTTCCTTGGTTTGTTAGGTTTCTTATTTCAAACAAGCTGCAACTTGACACAACAAACAAACAAATGTTACAGTATGAATAATAACAGTGCAATGCAGCCTTTTAAACTTGCCGGGGCAGTGACAAGCGCCTCTTACTGCTCTGCTCCTCCGTTTCTGCTGCTTTCAGTTACGTGATGCTGGCTCTGAACGAAAACGCGTTGGCCTAGGACTTTTTGTTCTTCACCAGAATCAGGTGCAATGCCGAAAGTCAAAAGTTGCCGAAAGTCAAAAGTTTGGATACAAAAGTTGCAGTGTCATGGTTTTTACCAAAGATCTCCCAGCAATCATATAGTACAGTCTGACAAGCAAACATTTTTAAGGACGATGAATGAACAAATGAACAAAGACAATTGTTCTTCTTCACCAAAGATCTCCCTGCAATCATATTGTACAGTCTGACAAGCAACAATTGTAAAGGATGATGAACGAACGAATGAACGAACAAACAAAGATATTGTTTTTCCTCACCTTCACAGTTTTTTGAATAAATTAAAACTTTTTATACAGGTGTTATTTTTGTTGAGCAAAAAAAGAAAAAAAACATGATAACGTTTTACTTCCCTTTATTGCATACTTGTTTCTGCAGTCTAATATCTTTGTTCTCTTGAAGTGCATTACAGACTCCTGAAGTGACTGACTGCTGTTTTTAGTTGGGCTATTCTCTGACACAGCACAGTCAGTTTACACATCTCTTTTTTCCTGCTCATGTTTAATTATTTTTTTCTCCCATTCTAGCTTACACTTGACTCTTCTATCTATTTTAAAGCAGTTTTGCAATTTTCTTTGAAGATGATGTGTTTTGATTTTTGTTTTGTTTTGTTTTGTTTTGGAGAAAGTACTTGTAGGCAAAATTCTTGTCTCAATAAATGGTGTGAGTTTGCCTGTTTGGCAAAGGCAGAGAAGACACAGAAATGAGGCACCTTTAATTTCCTTTTATGAATTTTTTTTAAATGTTTGAATGTTTTCATTGTAGTATTGTCACGGTTCTGGAATTAACAACTTTGTTACGGTATATTGAAAAATATCAATATGCTTTACTATTTTCGATACCACAGGGAAAACTGCCATTTACTGTATACTGTCATATAGACCATTTGTTATTATCTTATATATTTTTTTGATAATTTGTGTAATTTTGTTGTAATAGCTTACGCACAGCACTGTGAGATCTACGCACATTCCAATCTAACTAAATTTACACACAACAAAATACAAGTAAAAAGTCAGTAATAAAATAAGAATAATAGGACAAATAAATGTAATACAATAAAGAGATAAATAAAATATACATGGCTTTAGGTTTTTCAGGTAGGTCTAACAGTAATTTCTGTAGTATTTATTACCTGAATACTAAAGTAATCAAATGTAAAATAACACTGGATAGTTTTCATTGTAAAATTAAATACAGATTAATGCTTAGAATTACAGATACAAAAGTTATTCTGTCAAGAGCAGCGAGTTACTTTCTCTTTGCCTTTTGCAGCAGGGTTATTAGGCTTCTGTCACTTTAAGAGCTTATGCAAGAATCCAATATAATGTTAGGTCGTGTGTCCACCGAAGCGTTTTTATCCAGCTGGTAATGCCAGGCGCTCTGCTGAAAATGCCTAGCTGTGGGCGCTTGAGAGCGCAGCATTTTTTATTCCGTTGAGACGCTTTGCTTGCAATGAAACATACGGAATAACCTTGGAAGTGTTTTAACCTTGGAATTTTACAGATACTTTGTTTCTGTATTGTTTCTATATAAAAATGTCTATACAATGTAAAGTATTTGCTCTGGCTTTTGTTTTGAATTATTTTGTTCCGTTATTATGCTTGTTTATCTGCTGACGTTGTATGAGCAGCAGGATGTGGCGGTTGGTCAGTGTGGTATTTGTACAGCCCCTCCTCCACTGAGATTGGACGGCTGGGTGAAAATTGCACTTCTTCCATGCAAAGTTGAACATTCTTCAACTCTGGCTAGTGGCTACCGGTAAAAAACGCAGAGAGCTCAATGTGAAATAGACACTCAGCTCCTCGTCACGCCGCTGGCTTTTTAAAAATATGTGGCGCCCCTATTGAAAATAATTGGGAAAATACGCTAGCCTCGGGACAAAAAGTGCTTTGGTGGACACTAGGGGTGGCACGGTACATGAAAAAACATCCGAACCGTTCGGTTCGCTTGTCTCTGTTCGGTGCGTGTGTGCGTCGCACGGTTCGACGCATGTGCAATGTAACCTCGTGCCCGTGACCTCAGACAGTGTGTTTACTTTTCGCGTGAAATAAGAGATGTGTGGACAATGGACATACATATGAGGCTTGTTCGACTTGAACCGGCGCTGCACAGACCGATCGATGAATAACATCAAAGTACCGCGAGAGCAACGTCTCCGTATGCTTTTCAATCACTCTCGCGGTACTTTGATGTCATAAACCGATCGATCTGTACAGCGCCGGTTCAAGTCGAACAAACCTACAGTAAAAGTGGAGTATGGAGTGCTGCAGGTCTCGTCACGTATAGAAATGTCAAGTGAGAGATATAAGGAAGGCTAACCGGAGTTGGAGGATGCGCCAGCGTCGTATAAGTCCGGTGTGTGGGAACATTTTGGATTTCATGTTACCTATGATATTTAAATACAGTGACACCAAGTTTAGATAAGAACTCCAGTCATATGTTTCCAAATACTGCACTTTAATTAAAAGTGAAAAAAATGTATCCTCACTATCAGGGAATAGAAGGATTGTTGATACTGTTTTTGTGTTGAGTTGAGGTTGAACTTATGTTTCACTTTATGGTTATGCCTTTGCTATTGTTATAGCCTCATTATAGGCAATTATGTGTAACATATTTTGACTTATTTAAAAGATAGTGCTTTAAGAGTTTCTCTCTTTTTCTTTTAAAAGATAAACATTTTGTAAGAGCTACACTGACGTTGACAGTGTTAATTTTAAACTTTGTGTGCTAAAAATGCACATAAGTACCTGTAGAGATAGCAATACACATTCTCCTTTTTTGCCAAATAAACAAAAGCATTTCATCAATGTCTTCTCTCTAGCTGTATCAGAATGTCCCCTAGCTTTCCTCAGAGATCGTCTCAATAATTAGCTTAAAGTCAAGTCAAATTCAGTTTGTGCATGATTACATGATATAATTTTTTTTTTAATACTGTATCCTGAATTGTGGATAATTAAGCTATAGCCTATATCATATGCTGAAGTACATTTCTGGAGTGTTAAAGATTAAAAGAAAAAATAACAAGAACCGTACAGAACCGAAAACCGTGACCGGTTTTGTGAGCCGTGTCACCCCTAGTGGACACACAACCTTACACAACATACATTTTCTCTCAACTATTTACATTCCAAAACTGACTGTATTCACCAGAGTATTTTGACATAATCTTTTATGGTTTTGACTAAGTGCAATAAGCCATTAAAAATATAAGTCAATTTTGCGCCACTAATATAGATCAGTGTCTTCAGTATATATAGTATCGATAGATATCGAAATTTCAATATTTTTGACACTATTTCATTCTACATTAAAAATATACATAATTGGACAACACAAATTACAACCCCAAATCAGAAAAAGTTGGGACATTTTGTAAAATGCAATAAAATCAAGAATCTGTTATTTGTTCATTCTTTTTAACCTTTTTTTAACTGACAAAGAAAAGTTTTCCAATGTTTTCACTAACCAACATAATTGTATTTTGTAAATATGAACAAATTTTGATTTTGATGGTTGCAACACACCCCAAAAAAGGTGGGACAGAGACATGTTGGGACACTACTTTTTTGAGTTTGCTAGTGGAATATTTGCCCAATCTTGTCTGATACAAGACAGCCCCTCAACAGTCTGTGGTCATCGTTGCCTGATTCCCCTTTTCATGATGGGTCATACATTTTCCATAAGAGACATATCTAGACTGCAGTAAACAGGCAGGCACATCCCTTCTATGGTGCAGAGTGTCTAGAAACCACTCAGTTTTAGCATGTGCAGAATGAGGCCTGGCATTGTCTTGCTTCCCAGGAAAGATGTCATCTTGATTGCAGTTTATGTCTCTGTACAATCCAAATATATGCCTCCATTTCAATGGTACCTTCACAATAATGAAAGTTACCCGTAACCGTTTGCAATGATGCTTCTCAATACCAGCACAGATGATTGCTTTTGCACCTGTCGCTGGTGAAAGTCTGGTTGGTCCCTTTCGTCTTTGGGACTGAGAACTCGATGTCCATTTTCTCCCCAAAACAAGCTGAAACATGGACTCATCTGACCACAGCACACATTTCCACTGTCTTCTAGACCATCTGAGATGAGCTCAGGCCCAGAGAACTCTCCGGCATCTCCACATAGAACTGATGTAAAGCTTTCTCCTTGCGTAACAGAGATTCAAGTGGCATTTCTTAATGCAGAGTCAGACTGCGTTCAGTGAAAACGGTTTTCCAAATTACTCCTGAGCACATGTGGCTGTATTTAACGGATTAGCATGATGGTATCTTGTGAAATGCCATCCGAGGGCTCGAAGCTCATGCACATTCAACAAAGGTCTACTGCCTTACCCTACACAGACTGAGATTTCACTGGATTCCCTGAATATTGTGACAATATTATGTATGGAAGATGATGAAAGGCATAGATGCTTTGCAATCTTGCATTGAGAAATGTGATTTTTTTAATTGTTTGACAATTCTCTCATGATATTTGGCACAAAGTGATGAGCCATGACCCATCTTTGCTTAAAAAGACTGAGAAGCACTTTTACACCCAAACATGATACACTCAACTATTACCAATTCACCTGCTCATTGTGGACTGTTTCAAAATAGTTGGATAATCTAATTTGGATAATCTTTTCACTTTTATTTCATCTCTGTCCCAACTTTTTTTGGGGTGTGTTGCAGCCATCAAAATCAAAATGTTTTCATATTTACAAAATACAATTATGTTGGTCAATGAAAACATTGGAAATGTTTCTTTGTACTTTTGTCAGCTAATAAAAGGTTAAAAAGAATGAGCAAATAACAGATTCTTGATTTTATTGCATTTTACAAAATGTCCCAACTTTTTCTGATTTGGGGTTGTAAAAGCACGAGGGGAAATGTGTAATTGAAAAGAAATTTGACACTTATTCTCCATTTTTTTTATTGTTGATTTTTGTAAAAAAAAAAAAAAAAGATGAAGAGATTCTGTCTGGATCCCACTACATATGATTTATTTGTGAACAGTTCAATAACTGAGATGAAAGATTCATGATTTGGCATCCCCATATGTTTTTCATCACCCTCTCTGTTTCTTCCATTCTTTCTCTCCCTCTGTTTATCTATCTTGAAATCCCTCTGTTTGGATTAGTTTCTCTGCATCCTATCACTTGATTTTCTCTTCATCTTTCCCTCCCTTTCTTCCTCATTAAAACTCTGGCCATGTTCTCTCATTCCCTCACAGCCTCTTTCCCTCCTTTTTTTCCATTTCCTCTCATCAACAGAGTCTTTTTATATAGATGAAGTGACTCTCCTCTCTGCTCAAATATGACTCAGTAACACCTCCTACTGGAGGCAAACACTCAATACGGTGACAAGACGCAAGGAGACAGAAAAAGAAAAATCACAAATGACATCTCAATTCATTCTCAAAGAAAGCAACAAGATAACATGGATATCAAACGGAGATTTTTGAAAAATCAGAGAACCAGAAGATACCTCTTTTATCTCACAGGTCTCTACTAGGGATTCAGAAGAGATCTCAAAAATTGGTCAAACTATTCTCAGAACTGCAATCAATAGGGATTTCAGTACATTTCTAATCAAAATCTTAATTTTATAGCTCTGTGCTCTTTCTTTCTCTCATCTCATTAACATAAAGAGAAATTTAGGAGAAATGTCTGCGATATCAAAAATAAACAGAAGCTCCATTATGTCTTGTGATATATAAAAGGGCAACTTCTGAGCAATAAAATTTGATTTAACCTTAAGGGAGGCCTACAAAACTCCATATTTCAGATCTATTCAGCACCACAGCTTTAAATGGATCTCCAGAAAGAGAAGGAGAAATGGAAAAGAGACGGAGAACACTTCTTCATAACCAGGAAACTGTCCTTTTGTCATTCCACTCAGAGCACTTTGGCATGCTGACAGAGACATGACAGGGTTAACATCCTCGTGTTTATGCCTCACACACACACACACACACACACACACACACACACACACACACACACACACACACACACACACACTCACTTCAGCCTTCAGTCAGCCTACTTAAAGTTTTCAGAAATTGCACGTTATGATAGATTAAATAAAGACAGGTGCTGCCCGTGAACTCATTATGGGGCATAATAATCATCGTTCACTGTATAACCTAGAAAAAAATGTCCTCTATGGAAGCTTTAAAGGGGGATTCATCTATTGAGCTATACAAATAAAAAAGTGGTGAACCAAAACAAATGGCATCATAAATACGGATCTGCATGTACGAGACCAGAGCAGGTCATTGCCTGCTAATTTAATAATCTTCAGCCAGCTGGCCCAGAGAAATATTTATATAAGATTATATGATCAGAAAGAAACTCATCCTATATCCGAACCTCATGGGTCATTTCAGTAAACAGTGTCATTTGGATTTTAAGTTTAAATTTGGATTTAAGTCTGTTTAGTGTGAAGACATTTTAAAATAAAACATGATAAAACATGAATTTTTGATGCTTCTACTGAAATTATCCATGTAGATTTTTCTAAAAACCTTTTTTGCACTATAAACTCTAATGTTGTTGTTGCAATGTTCAGGGAAGAAGGAGGCGGGAACCGGCGAATAATCAAAATAATCTTTATTTAAAATAAACAAACTAAAATACCGCCAGCAGCCCCTAGCGGACGACTGCTGGCTTACCCAAAATAAACATAACGGCCAGCAGCCCCTCGCGGACGACTGCTGGCTAAAATAAAACACAAATACAAAAACCAAAACTCAACTAAAATACAGGCCTGTTCCTCTCTCGATCATCAACTTCGTCGCTTCTCCTTTATGCTTCCGCTCCTCCGTGAGAGATGCGAGACTAGTGTGCTTCACAGGTGTTGCTCATTAGCAATCGCAACACCGGCCTCGCGCCGTTCTCTCATGTCCCTCGGCCATCCTGTTCGCCACATACCCCCATCGCCCCTCACAGGCCGGGGGGTACCCACGAGCCTGTGCCTACTCCCCCCCGGCGGCAGCGATCCCTGGGGGGTATGGACCGACAAGCCGAGGGAAACGGAGACGGAAGCATGAGGAGCGACAGATCGAGAGAGGGGAGAGAGGGAAAAAATAATTGGTCCGGTTCCCACAACGCGCTGCCATCTGGTCCCCCACCAGCTGGGCGATCTCCTCCGCGGTGCCTGGCGGTGACGCTGGGTAGCCCTCGGTGGACGGCTCGACGCTCCTCCGCCGCCCGGTGGACGGCGACGGCTCCTCGGGTGCATTGGGCAGACGGCAGGAGTCCCCCGCTCCATGCTCTTCCCCTTCGCTGGTGGACGGCAGCAGGCTCTGGCCCACGGCGAGCCTCGGCGACTCCTCCTTTCCCTCCCGGATGGCAGCCGCCCCTCCAATACCCAGGCGGCCGGCAGTGAGCTCGACCGTCCCACCGACAACTCACTCCAGCGCACCGCCTGGAGCGTCCATGGCCGCGAGTCCACCGCTCCCTGCTCCTCCCCTCGTTCGGCTGATGGCAGCGGGCTCCGGCCCACGGCGAGCGGCGGCGACTCGCGCACCATGCTCGATGGCACCGCGGATTCCCCACAGCGGCGAGGACTCTGACAGCGCGTTGCTCCCTCTTCCCGGGTTTCGGCACCAGTGTAGCAATGTTCAGGGAAGAAGGAGGCGGGAACCGGCAAACAATCAAAATAATCTTTATTTAAAATAAACAAACTAAAATACCGCCAGCAGCCCCTAGCGGACGACTGCTGGCTTACCCAAATTAAACATAACAGCCAGCAGCCCCTCGCGGACGACTGCTGGCTAAAATAAAACACAAATACAAAAACCAAAACTCAACTAAAATACAGGCCTCTTCCTCTGTCGATCATCAACGTCGTCGCTCCTCCTTTATGCTTCCGCTCCTCCGTGAGAGATGCGAGAATGGTGTGCTTCACAGGTGTTGCTCATTAGCAATCGCACCACCGGCCTCGCGCCGTTCTCTCACGTCCCTCGGCCGTCCTGTTCGCCACAGTTGTCATTCAAGTTATCATAACGTAACAATACTTTACATTTTATTGTTTTGCAGAAAGAGCCATTCTGATGAAGACTTTTTCCTTACAGCATATGGTTTTAAAAGTTATGCGGTATAGTCACTGGAAATTGTCGGATACGGTTACTAATTAATAGTACTTTAACTCTTCAAACTTTTATTTTTTGTATTTCCACCATTAATTTCCCACTGGTTACTATATTACTTCGTTGCTATACTTAATTACAGTATTTTTATTTTTATTAGAAGTTTTTTTTTTGCTTCACTACATTCCAAAGCATAATATCATACTTCTTTACTAGACTCCATTTAATAAACATTTTGTCGTTCCTTATTCATTTGAACTGAAGAAATCATCAGCCGCTCAGAGACGCGATAGCGGATTCATCTGTTCTCGAGTCAATAGCTCACTGATTCAAATGATTCGGTCAGAGCGAGTCTCCTGTTAAAGGTGCCGTAGGTGATTCTATGCAGAAACATTTTTTGTTATGCTGGTTGAAAGTCTCCTCATATCTTGATAGCAATTACTCTGTTAAGCGGTCTAAATATATTTTTATAATATATGTCGTCTGTGGAAGGAATCATAGAATCCGTTCCGAACGGTCCTATAGCGTGTTCACTTTCAAAAGCTACAATCAATGCTGCGCTGCTTAGCGCATTGGGAACGTCTGTAATCGTGACCAGTTGTGAATATTGTGTGTAACACGTCAATAGAATTGACCCGGAGGTATTATAGCCTCGCTCAATGACATCATCGGCGACACTAGGCTATAAATAGATGAGCCACAGGTGAATCGTCAGGTCTTTTGTCTTTAGAGGCCATTCTGCGCGTCAAAGAACTCTCTCTCTCTTACCTCTTTATGTCGGACTACAGATCTTTGTTATGAGTTAGTTTTCAACTGGCAGTGTGCAGATATTCTCATTTTCTCTGAAAGTCTTTAAAAGAGTTTAAAAAGCAAAAAAATGAGTCAACAATAGAGTACGCGTTGTGTCCATCCTCCATGCTCCCGTCCCATGTCTGAGCTGGATACACATGAATACTCTGTTGTTGACTCATTTTTTTGCTTCTTAAACTCCGGCTCAGACCCCTTCTGACCCTAAAGATGATTTTTCTTATGGCTATAACTTCTTTTAAAAGATTTGGGGATATGCAGACTCTGTCGATCTCGCCATCCTGCTTATACTTTGCCCCAGGAGTGGTGAAAGTGATTTTGCATCCTTATCCTGACTACCTGCCTAAGGTTCCTTTCTCGACTGTACATCCGGTCACTCTCGAGACCTTCTACCCTCCACCGTTCAGAACCCCGGACCAGGAGATATCTCACAGTCTGTGTCCAGTCCGTGCTCTTCAGGCCTATATCCACCGCACTAGCCAGTGGTGTAAGTCAGAGCAACTGACAAGCAGACCATGTCACATTGGGATGCTACTGCTCCTGCCTATGAGGCACACGGTCAAGCTTCACCAATGGTTCTAAGGGCTCACTCCACCAGGGGGGTCGCCTCCTCTACAGGTCTGGCAAGGGGTGCCCTCTCCGCACACATTCATAAGAGTTTATAGCTTGGATATTCATGCCACTCTCACGTCCTTGAGTCGACATCACAAGCTAATGTCTAGTGTCAACTTGCGTTCTTGTGAGCACACCTACACAACCGTAAGAGGTCCAGACACTTTCAAGCATGGTGGCGTGGGTATTCTCGTTCCCAATGCGCTAAGCAGCGTGGCATCGATTGTAGCTTTTGAAAGGGAATGATCCGGGTTACTTGACTGTAACCTTGTTCCATGAAAAAGCGGAATGAGATGCGCTGCATTGCCGTGATGAAGATGTCCCAGGACTGCTCTTCAGACAAAATATCCTGACGATGAACCTGTGGCTCATCTATTTATAGCCTTGTGTAGCGGGTACGCGCCGATGACGTCATCGACCGAGGCTATTTACATTTACATGACGCTTTTATCCAAAGCGACTTAATATTGCTATATATGTCAGAGGTCGCATGCCTCTGGAGCAACTAGGGGTTAAGTGTCTTGCTCAGGGACACATTGGATTCGAACCCGGGTCTCTCACACCAAAGAAATGTGTCTTATCCACTGCGCCATCAACACCCCATAATAATACCTTCGGGTCAATTCTATTGAGGTGTTACACACAATATTCACAGCTGGTCACGATCACTAAGCAGCACAGCATCTCGTTACGCTTTTTCAGGGAACAGGGTTACAGTCAAGTAACCCGGGTCATTCCCTGTAGGTTAATGTGTGTTTGAATACCACTGCGCAGGCTGTTCATGCAGACTTATTAAGTCAACAGCACGTTCACGTAGCTGTGAAGACAGAGCGAGAATTGCAGGCAAGCAGCAACAACAAGCAGACTCTCATCGTGGAACCCCTGGCATGCAAGAAATATTAATATACACTGATAAGTTTTGCTAGCTAAACAAACCGAAAACTTGCTGCATCTAATTCCGTTTTTAAGAAGTTGTTTACAGTACTAGAATACTAAGTAGCAGTACTAGAATACCACACGTGTTCTAGTATTGTTACTAACTGTACTATAAAGTTTTCTCACCGGTGAATGACACATGATATTGGTATTGCAGTGATATTTCATGATTTCAGGAGGCATGACTTTGGACAGCGATTTGTAGGGAGGGTGGGACGTGCGGTTTTAGTGCTATAAGGCTAAAGTTAGCATTTTTCCAGATGTCCTAACTGCACCTTTACAATTCACTGAATTCACAAGTCTGACTCAAAATGAGCCAAGAATGGGAGATTCTCTTTAATGTAAAAAATAGCCTATGTATTGACCATTAATCTGAATATTAAGCAGCAATATGCCAGTTATAGCCATGACATTTTGGACCGGAGGTGAGAAAATATGATTTCTTGAAAGGTCAGCAGTAACCTTTTGAGATGAAATGATAAAAAAATAAACACATTCCTGAAATTTCAGGCACAAATGAGACTGCAGTCAGATTCAGCGCAATCAGTCATAATCTTTCATTACAACATCCCAGAGTGTGAAGAATTAGAAGTCATTTCCCCTCGTCTATAGATGTCTCCCTGAAGCTAGACGCTTCTCTAAGCCTTTGCAGATGGCTTTGAAATTCAAAAGAATATAGAAATCCATTAGAAGAGAGGATAAATAGGGCCTGTCTGTCAAGTAATCATCTACGAGAGATCTTGATACGTGTTGAATTTTTCTTTTACACATGCAGTGGTGAAAAAATATTACACCTTTAAAAAGAGAAGTAGTTCAGTTTTAGGGGCTGTTTACACGACACCGTTTTCAACTAAAAACGTAAAACTACAGCGTTTTGGGTGCCTGAAAACGCAAAGTTTTGAAAACGGGTTTCAAAGTGCAAGTCTCCGTGTAAACAACAAAAACGTGAATCTCTGAAGACGATGACGTCATTCAGGTGCATATTACGTGTTCAGTCTATAGTCTTCATTCAACATCTAAAGGTCTGGCAGCAGAATACAGTGGATCCATATGAATGGGGATCGTTTTGACAATGGTGTCGTTTGTAAGCGGAAAACTCAATGGAAAAACTCTCAGTTTTAAGCATATCGTTATCGTGTCAAAATACCCTTAATTTAGCCTTTTATTCACATATAAACATTGGTCAACACACATAGATAAAACTTATCAAATATGGTAAACGTAAGCTCAACGTGCATGCCTGACATGTTTATAAGCTTGAAAATGTTGATAACATAGACCTCTTAATGGATGGACACACATTTACTGAGAGAATATACAAAATATCTTCCAGTCTTATGGGTTTGAAAAGACATGAGGGTGAGTAAATTATGACAGATTTTTCATTTTTGGGCAAACCAACTTTAAAATACAGAGGATTTGATGAGCTCACAGGAAACTCTATTCCCTGACATGTATTTACAGTAACATCGCTTTCAAAACAAGTGAGAGAAATTGTTAGTTTGGCCCAAAACAGAACTTTCGGATGTTGGCCTTTCGACAGCCAGAATCTCCTACTCGTTTAAACTGTCATTTCCTCACTCACTTTTAACGCTCTAAAATATCTCTCTCCATCCATTAGTCATCCCTCTCTCAGGCATCTCACAGTAGCACACAACCCCCTGCTGAAACATACCATAGAACTAGTCAGAAGAAGAAATAACTTTTTTTTTAGACTCTTCTGTGGGGGAGAATATGGTCTACGTGTTATTTTCAAGGGGATTTTCAAATCTGTCGTTTACAGCTTATTAGTGGTGTCAGCAGATGAAAGTATCAGTATTACTATTGCTCAAACTTATAAAGGGATTTGAACAAACCCCTAAACCTAAATATTTAACTGTATCTCACACCATATTAAAAACACGAATGAAATGAAATTATGCAGCTTGTTGAGGAGAGATGTACTATTCTGGAACCAATCTGACTTACAATATTTAAGGACACACTAATATTAAATTCTGACTGATATCAAAAAGCCAATAATTATATTCATGTTATGGAAATAACTAATAAATGACCAATATTACAATTATTATATTATTATTATTAAAATATATATTTTTAATTATTATTATTTAATTCATATTATTATTATTATTATTAT
>NW_027508799.1:18777500-19017500 GCF_051911475.1 Siphateles boraxobius | reverse complement strand
GAGCATGTGTGAGGAGTCAGTAGGTCACATTTACTTTCATCGTGGACACGAGTCCAATGAGGATTCTAAAAAATATTCCACCAACTGGACCATTACACAAATCCACAAACTCCAGGCCTACTCGAATAGAACAAACAATAAATGTTGCTATCCTCTAGAGATGCAGTATAATGAGCACCATACAACAAAGATTTCATTCACTTGCAAAAAGAAGCCTTCAAATAATAAAAAGTGCATTCATTTTAATGCAGTGCTAGAGGTATAGGGAACTCTGTACTATAGGCTTTATGACAAGCGTCACATGAACAAAGATGAAAATGGGTTTCTTAAGTAGCTCTTTTGAAGCCATCTTGAGTAAAACAGCTCATTACTTACCTGAACCGGAAGTCATGCAACCTGTTTTACAGAATATGGAAGTTTGTTGCGCATAACCCGTCTTATTGTTGTTTTGCTATTCTTGTAGGGATGTCTGACTGGATAGCTGTTATTCAGCTGGGAACACTTTGACAAATAGGGGACAAAACCATATTCCTCACAAGCAAACAGCATTGCATTACAGAGATTTATGGTGACTTAAGTGTTTTCGGTTGGTCCTTATATATTGTAGAGTGCATTTTCCCAGTGTAAGTGGATGAGTGTGTGTCCTCAGCTAGTAAATCACAGCCCCTAGATGTGGAATAGGGTACTACAGTGTTCATGTTGAGTTAATGCCCCCTGAATCACTGTTTTTTGTTTAGTAATGATATGTAAAACATAATGAAGAATTGAAACAATAACTTTCTACTATATATTTTTATTTATCTCAGTTAATGGGGACAGAATGTTGTATTGCTTCTTACACATTTCTCAACACTTACAAAGCGAAATGTCCAGTGAGTGGCACTAAAATGTAAGTTTTTTTTAAATTATGTATTGTGGAAGTTCGGAAATTAAATGTCTGGTGAGTGGCACTAAAAGTTAATGCTCTATCGTTGAAAATAACGCACCCCCTACACTAAACCCTAACCTAAACCTACAACTAATATTTTGAGCAAAAGCAAGCTAAAAACGCATTTGCTGATGCAACTGTACCATTTTAGCTTGTTTTACAGGACTTGTAACCAAGCAATCCGCATCAATAGTGCACAGCTGTACCAGGTTTCTAGTCAAATTAGCGTATTTTCCGAGCTGATAATGTGACTTTAAACCTATGAAAATGGTATTAAAAAAGCACATGGCTCCATAGTACCATCACTTTAGTGCCGAAATGCCCTTCTTTTGTCAGTGCTTCACCCGTCAAAGTTTAATGAGTGCGTAGATGACATTGAGCTGCCTGAAGTTAGCTACATTGAAAACAAACGTATTTCATATAATACATACAGCTCCAGATCGGGTGAAAATCAGGGGGTTTTGTCCACAAAATATTAAGTTATAATACTCCTAATAAAAAAAGTATATGTGCGCTCTTAAGTGCTGCAAGCCATGCTCATTTTCTCTAGTCAGTCTTTGGCATACAATTCAAGGCATTTGGCGCCATATAGGCATTCTTCTCAGATTTGCTGGTAATCAAAACACATACTTTCCAGGAATTTCTTCAGTTTATTGCTGTTGTTGTGGCAGCCAGCAACAGCACAGCTTAACCCTACGCTAATTTTAATTTTTTTAGGAATGTTCAAAAAGTTTCTGTTAAACTAATTCGGTGGCTCTTTCACCCTATTTTAACAATGGATTCCTATGGAGAACAGAACAGCATCCAAACGGAAGTTAGAATCCATTGTGGCGGCGCTCATCGTTTTCTCAGGAAAAAAGGTGGATAGGTATGTATTTAGAGTTTTGCAAAAATGTAGGTAGAGGCACGTTTTTTCTTTTGTTTTGATTTTTATGAGCCTGGATTGATCATGTTCTAAAGGAAAATAATCAAGTAGTGTAGAATCTCTGCTGCGATTGAACGACAAAGGAACTCAAACGAAAAATTCCATTAAATAAGTAATGAAATATCCGTATTTCCATATTCGTTGTTGCATATTATAACACTACAGCATTTATACATATCAGTGTCCACATAGAGCAAAAAAAGGCAACAATGGCAAAGAAAAAAAAACCTCGGATGATTGGAGCAGGAAGGAAGAAAAGGGGAGCACATCCAGAAGAGAAAGTGTTTGATCCACGGCACATTGCAATTATGGATTACAGTGTGTCCAACTACAAGGCAATTCCAGCTGGGTGAATGTAAAATAAAGTCTGCTACAAAAAACTACCCAGCTGTGCCAAAAATAACACTGTGCCAGAATGAATACATTGTGCCAAGAGAAAACCCAACTAGCGCTTTCAATCACTTAATGAAAGCTGAAGCACCACTGGCGTCACCAAGGGATATTGACTGTTTTCAAAAGGTTTCCGAACAATAAATAATGTCATACATGGGAAAAAATCTGCGGAATTGATATTTGTTGTAGCTTCTATTTTTAAATTGTTAGTGGTATGTCTGAAGATGTATTGCTGTTTTTTTTTTTATTTCCCTGTGTGTACGTCTTGTGATCTGCAAACTGTGTAAATTCTTTGGTTTGCTACTTTTGTAAAGTTTACTCACTTTTCTTTTGTCCCTGTTTATTGTTCCATTGTATCTTTAATTTTGTTTCTTCATTGGGGCATTTATGTTGTCCCTTTTCTGTAAATAGTGTAAATAATGTAAATAATGGTAATCTTTTGGTGCAACCAGGGAGTTAGGTAAGACCACTGTATTTGATCTTCTTTTTTATAGGATTTATTTAGTTATAATTGGGTTTAGTCAGTAGACATTTTGTATATTGTTTTGGCCTAGCCCAACCCTGAAGACTTTGCTTCATTGTGTTTTTTAGTCAACTGAAAATAGGACTAGGGTCATAACAGTAGCCCACTTAAATTACCCAAAACCTATTTAGATGCAAGCCATTTTTTTGCTGGAAACCTTAAGACCACATTATTTACAAAAATGTAACATTTAAATTTTTTTTTATATAAATAATTTCACTCCAATTTCTTTGGTTTTGATAATTTTTCACAACAATGTCATGACCCCCGGAATATTTCGTTGTATGAATATGTGAAATTCAATATATCCAAAAAAAGAACAGAGCTTCTGATAAAAAAAGAAAAAAAATTCTAGTAAAATTCGTAAAATGCGTTGTCTCACAAATTACAGAAATTTCCATCAATGGAAATTCCCCACGAAAGAGTTAATGAAGAAAACCCAAAAAGAGCGGATAGAAGTTGGTAACGAACAATTAAGCTAATGCGATCATCAAAAATTCAACAGCTTATAAATCCTAACTGTTTATGGTTACAGAGAAAACTGTCAAACCCTTAAAGAGGTATACAACTGTGAAACTTTGGGAGTATTGATGGACTCTACCTACTCCATTTATATTTTGATCATCATTATGAACAACAAAGTCGTTGACAAAAATGCATTTTTTTTTTACTTGCCCATATTCAAGTGAACAAATAAAATAAAATAAACAAACAAATAAATACCTTATATATATTAAGCTAGAATAAAAAGGGACCATCAAAATAAAGTGAAATCAATATATTGACTGTTACTATTCAGATATTCAGTCAACAAAATACTCTGGGGGCCATGACAGTTTTGTGAATACGATCAGAAATGCTAACACTGACTGGAAACTTCTTTAATCAACTCTGATGGGGAAAGAGTTTAAGGTCCTGTTGTGTATACGTTTGATAGAAATGTGACAAATTGTTTAATATTTTTATTAATTAGAAGATTATCAATCACAGAAGAAAGTAGGACAAGTGTTTTTTTTTTTGGTACATTCTTTCAGCCATGAGCTGATGAAATGAAGAAAAGATGTTTGGGATTGGAATTGCTCAAATTTAAATGAAAAATTAATAGAGAAAGCAGCTTAAGAGCTTAGCTAATATAATAGGTAACACATAACATGGTGTCTTTATGCTTAACGAAATAACTAATGATTTTCAAAATTTTTCACATTGTTTTCATTCTGTTTTATATTGAGAGAATTATTCAGTCCCTGAACAGTGTCTGAAGGATATGTACTTTAAGTAAAGACATTGGTGGCCTTGCCTGGTCTCTATTGACATCTATTGACATAAATTAGCATTAGCACCACAGGGCTGTCCTTCATTTTAGTAGGTAATTGTTGTCATCTGTTCTTAAAGACAAGGTTTCTGGTCTCTGCAGTCATTACTCAGACCTAAGCTTAGCCTATTTTAAGAGCTGAACTGCACATTTGTGTTGGGTACAGGCTAGGCCAACAGGCTAATCGGCTAATGAAATCACTTTGGAAAACCCATGCAGTCTTTATGAATTCTTAATTTGGTGGCTTTGCTAAGCAATTCTTTATAAATGTGATTAATCTGAGAATCTGGAGGACTTTTTATAGTATTATCATTGTGTGATTGATTTAAAGAGAGTTTTGTGTTGTCCTAATTCTCTTCAGAATGGGTTTTGCAACCTTATGTTTTAGACATCATCTTCCTAGCATTGGAAGACAACAAACAACAACAAAGATTTTACTTACATATTTTAACATGAAAGATCTTAAAACAAATATTAAAACATATAAAACCACTGTAATGTGCTTTACTAATCTTAGACAATAATGAAATATTTATGAATAATATCTTTATGAATTCTTCATTTGGAGGCGTTTCTCAGCAATTATTTATATGACTTGCACTTCTAACCTCACAACTTTTGAATCGTTGAAACATCAGAAGTTTATCCAGGATGCTTAAACTTTATGTGGCAACATATATGTTGTTAAATATTCCTTGAATTATGCAATATCAAAATAAAAACATGAAAAGACTTGAACTTGGGTATGACTTATGCCGCATGACAAAACTTTTCATTGTTTTGAGGGAGGTGGGATTTAGCTAACAATAAGATAATGGGAACTTCCCATTTCTAACAAATTCTTGCAACCTTTTATTTCTACCAATAGCAAGTTAATACTATATGAATGTCAACATGATAATGACTTGCCAAAACAGCTTTTCCTGTTAAGGTGGGCCACATTTACCATTGCTCTGCAAAATTCATAGGGAATCAGTGGTTTGACGAATTTCAACTAATGGACTTCCAGTGCCAAAGAAGAAATGTGGATTTCACATTGGGTTCACATTGCATTGTCGCTGAAATTGTCACCAATGTAACTGCGCCTTCAGGTCCATTATTACCTATAGTCCAAGACCTCTGTTTTTATGTAACAAAATAAAAAAATAAAAAAAGAGGTTTAATTGACCTCTTGGTGACTTTGAAACCGAGATGTCTTCAGACACGTACACTTATAAATGCTCTTAGTCAGGCTGTCTGCTTACAAAGACCCTGCCCTAGTTTCTCAGTGCAGAGAGCAGACCTGAGGGGTTAATTCAGTCCAGTCTGAAAGAAAGAAGCGATAAGAAAGGAGCGACTGGAAAGAGGAAAACTGTGCTAGACATCTTTGAGCTAGACACATTTGGACTGACTACAAAATCAAGGTTCAAACAAGATGTAGAAACAGTCTAATGTCAAAATCCTTCGAAATATCCCTTTTTCTTAATCTTCTCCCATCTGTGTGTTTGCAAGTGAACTGATCTTTGCAACATCAGGGCTGCAACGCTACAGAAACCTTACATTTCACACCTGCATGCTTTCACGACCTGCTAACAAGTGCATGCAATTCGACACCACTAAGAGCAGAGAGCATCTGTGCTATAGTGGAGCTAAAATTAGCAACCAATCTCCCTAAGACTCTTTTTCACAGTGGCACACATTGAGGAGTCAATGATTACAGCCTGTCTAGAGTCTGAAGATGCTGACGTTGAACTCCTCATGCGGCACATTAAACTGCGCTGAAAAAAGAACAGCATTTCATGACTAAGGAAGCAATCGGGTAAACTGATTAAAGTACTGAACATGCTGGACAGGTGCCGTAGGGTTTGAAAAAGCACAGGAATGAACATTATATTGTTAGTGTTTTTTTTCGGGGTGTGTGGAGTGACTCCAGTCTGATTGGTGGAGTCTCACAAACATTAAAGCTCTGTTCCTGCATTGACGTACAGAAGGCTGTTGCAAAAGGTAGGCAGCAACATTATACCGTCTAAATTCTAAAGTAGTATCACATTAATCGTTTAACGTTAATGCAATCCCAGAATAAGGTGATGCATTCGGTCCACTCGTTGAGTTGAGTTTGCATAGGACCTCAGAATGTAGCCATTTGTAATGGCTAAGCAAACAAAAACAAATAAAATGTGTAACTGCACATTTGTGTTGGGTATAGGCTAGGCTAACAGGTGGAATGGAAAAATCCAGCTTAAACTAATACACTTATGCTTAGCAAATGCAAAACACATAGCCTTTCAACGTATACTAAATTTAATGCATGTGCACTAACAGGTGATCGAGACATGCACAGTAGAAAGTTTCTTCCTTGCCCAGCACCTGCGATATATTTTTATTTTTCTAAAAGTTACGACCTATACAAATGTCGCCTCTAATAGTTGTCTGTTGTTCTTTTTTGACTGTGAAACAAGAGGCTGGGAAGTGTTGCCACTTTGTGGATAAAATAATTGCTACCATAAAAGATACCATGTTCCTAATATAACCTACTCGCTTTTAACCACTAGCTTAGCAAGATGATAATTGCAATCTCTGTCAGAATCATGTTAGTGTTATGAGGTGTTAGTTGACTCTCTCGTGGGCTTCATTTAAGGGAATGGGAGACACTGCAAAATGCAATATGGCAAAACTCCCACCTTCTAATAAAAGAGCCAACTGCCAATGGGTAAAGTCATTGCATCACTATAGCAAACAGTTGAAATTAAAATTGAAATAGTTAGTTCCTTAAGGCCTGTTCACACCAAGATGAGTATTTGGTGCAATAAACATTTGAATTTGAATAAATGGCTGTTAATTCATCTGTTCAGACCAACAACGACTTGGTGGCAGAACAGACTATGTGGCTAAGTGACCGTAAATTGCACAGGAAGAGTCCTGAATCGGTCTCTGTACTCATATTTGGTGTTAGGTTAGAAACAAAGAGTTGTTCATGTTAGCTCAGCTTGTACTGCCTTTTTTTAAAGTATTGATCCGAACAGAATTCTATGTGAAAAATTGTACCAGTTTTTCGTGCCAAATACTTATTTTGGTGCAAACAGGCCTTGAGACTTGCGCTCGGGACTGCACATGCGGATTTGCTGGACCACCTTAACATACAGTATATGCTTTTTTAATGATATTTAAGTAGGGATGCACCGAAATGAAAATTGGCCGAAACAGAAAACAGAAAAAGAGAAAACCAAGGCCGAAAGCCGAAAACCAAAACAGCGAAAGAAATTATGCCAATTACTAGTACCACTGCATTTATGGCTATGACTGTGTACTAACTTTAATAAAATCAAGGCATTGCAATTGCATAATGTAATATTAAAGTTTTAAAGAATAAATCAATTTCTGTTACGGCGGGACAGATACAAGAGGCGTGCGGATCCATGTGCAGAGCTTTTAATCAGCGAGATGCGTTCAAAACAGGCAGAGACTTAATCATGAACAAACAGGCAAAGGTCGGAACCAGCAAATACTCATAGTCGGAAGGCCAAGCAGAGGTATCAGAGGCAGGCAGCAGACAGGGAGATATCCAAAACAGAAAAGTCACAAGACGAGCAGGCAGACACAGAAATGAACACTCAGTAAGGTTTCACAATAGATAAACAATACTCCGCAACCAGAGAGCTCATGAATCAGTGATTTATAGTCCCTGATATTGACTACAGGTGTGGAAATAATCAAAGCAATGGAGTATGGGAAATGTAGTCCAAAGTAACCTGTAACTGTGTGCGCAGTGAAAAAGTCTTAATAGTGAACAGGTAACTTCTAGTGGTGATAGGATGGAAACAGCAGGCGTAGAATGTGTCACAATTACAAATTATGCAAATATTTATTTAGCACATTGCAACAATGCACAGTTTAAAATAAAATTCAAACTAAAATGTTTAACTTGACCCCACTCATGTGTACATTAAATAATAATGTACAGGCCTACTGTCCTGCCGAAAGGTTTTAAAATTAAATGTTCTCTCATAAAAACAGAGTGCATTTAGGTCAAGTGCATTTAATTTTTTTTCGGTTTTTAAAAAATTGTGTGGTTAGACTGAGGGTTGTGCGGTTAGACTCCATAGGGTTCCCCATACGTTCATTTATTTGTGGCGGCCCGTTTTGACTAGCTTTCATGAGTCACACACGCAAGGTCTCTCGCTCTCTCCCTCTCTGATGTGCGCTCGCTATACGGTTTGGAGCACAGTATGTTCTGTCTCGCATGCGCGCTATAGATTCCAGGAGATTTGAACTAATTTGCGGGCACCCGCTATCAATATGCGGGAGACTCCCGGAAGTTATTAGGTAAGTTAAGAGCTAAGTTATTGTTAGAATCATAGATATCATATAGAGACTAGATGCCCTATTGGCCGCAAGAAATGCGGCCGCCATCTTAAACCGGTCATACTCCTATTTGCATTGCATAGCAGCAGTAGATGCCAGAGCACTGTACAGCATATTCCTGCTCAAATCGGCGGACCATCACTCGGGGATTACTTTTCACAAGTGAGATTTAACATTTAACATTACCGTACTATTGGTTGTATTTTGTGAACAAAATATTCAATGTGTCCTGTATCGTAGCTACGTGTATGACCTTTGCAGCAAAAAAACAGCTTGAAAATCAGTTGGGTATTCAGTGAGATATGACTAATTAAATGTGCTGACAGCTCATTGCACCTGCCAAACAGATTACACTGAGCGAAGCGGGTGACCGGTTTAAGATGGCGGCCCCACGGCTCGTCCGCGCCAATAGGCAGTAGCGGTCGATAGGGCGTCTATCTATATGATGTCTATGGTTAGAATACAGCTGGATTTTAGGGGTTTAGACGCTGTAGCTGGTAGTCAATATCGATGCACGCGCGCATCGGATGCGTTTTCCTTTTCTGTACCGCGTTCCTCTCATATTCAGCGTAGTGATAGGAATGTTTGGATTTCAGGTGATAAATTAAACCCGACGTGGAGAAAGTCTTTGCAGATGCACCCTCTCTTGAAATTTCGGCATTACATGTTTTGCAAAACGCTATCCGTGGGTCTTTCTCAGATATACTGAAATACGTCCACACCACAGACATGTTGCTTCAGACAAGCACGTGCAGGTCGCGGTTTCTGTTTGCGTCATCACAACATTTCGGCCGTATTGTTTCGGTGATAAAAGTCTTTCGGCCGAAAACCGAAAATGCACTTTTGGGTCATTTTCGGGCGAAAATTTTCGGGGCCGAATATTCGGTGCATCCCTATATTTAAGTTTGCAGTTCATGTCATTTTTTTTTTGCTGATTTTACTGAAACGTGATCTAAATGCGAGTTGGACAAGAAGTTTTGAGATTTCAGTATTTACCCATTTAAGTAAATATGAATTGGTCTTGCATGGCCATAAAAGCTGCCAAAAGCCATTGCAAATATGGCCGCCAAGTGAACGGACTTTCCTGGAAAGGGACTTTAGTGACAGTGAAGTTGCTGTAGAGCAGTCATTTCTAAGGTGCCGCTTACTGATGGGCTGTTCATTCTAATAGGAATGTGTGGCAACAAAAGGACCTGGGTTGTACCCCTGATAACTACCAACAATACGTTTTAACATTATAATATAAGTTTAATTTCTCCTGCTGTTTGTAAACAACAAACCAATAACCTTTTACAGGGACAATAACTTTTTTATGTTTGATTAGACTCCCAGAGTATAAGTCCATAATGGTTACACTGTGGTGCTTTCATTGACAGCAACTTGGGGAGATTTCAAAACCTAAACCTCTCGGCTTGTTTTGCATTTCCATGCTTTCATCTCCTGTAGGACGCTAAGCACTAGGACCAGCAATGCGGTAAAGATTATATTGTTTTTTTTTAAATTACAGCAGCCTTCAATTTGCAGAGTGTGTGTGCACATCTGCATACACACACGTTTAGACAAAGGGCTTCATCTCAATAAAGCGGGATCCAATTAAACCTTCTGACCTACATAAGTCTATGGCTGAACTTTTCCACAAGCGAAAAGCATAGAATATAAATTTCAGACCTAGATTAAAAGAGCATGAAAGAGTGTGAGGGTAAAAAGAGAGGAAGCAATTGAGAGAGAGACATTCAAAAGTTCAGACATTCAAAAACAAGCAAGACCCTTTAAAGCCCCATAACTATTGTCTCAAAACTAAGAAGAAAGTTCGGAGTACTAATCTAAAGATCTGCTGGTGAATTTAAGCTGTGTAATTTGAGTATACATGGTATTTTTTATTATTGTTTACTTCAATGTCCAGTGATCATCTGATTTTGTCTTTGCCTTTGTTAGAGGTTACAAGATTCAGGAAAAAACAATATCTGAGAGTTTTCTTACACTTGGTCTATAATATCATTTCCTAAATATGATATAAGATTAAAAAAAATGAGTTTGTCCCAAATCATAGTGATCCATTATCATCCATTATAAAATTGGAAGGCCAGAAATGTTCTAAATGTGGACCCATGGATGCTTTTTCAGCTAATGTTGCCCACAATCTCTTTGTGCAATGGAAAAGCAGTCTGTGATAGTTTACATTCAACTTTAGTTATAATATATTTAGCTTAATGCTAATACTTACAGATGCAAACAAAATGTGACAAGGAAATCAAGATGCAATAACATTTAAGGTAATGCATTTAGCAAAATGCTAACATTTACATCCAAACAATGATGCAACGTGTATTTGGTATCAGAATTCAATTATAGTTTTTAAGGAAATGAATTTTGCAAAATGCTGACACACGCAAACAAACAGATGGCGACAAGAGCTTATGTGGCATCAAGAATTTCAGTGTTACTTACTATGTAAATACTAAAGCATTTCTATTTTTATTACACAATAAAAAAATAGAAAAATGCATACATATAGTGTGTAGTAGAAGTGTACAACTTGTAGTGCATAGTAAACAATGTGTTTCCAAAAAGTTTGGTTCAAATGTATTAATGAAAAAATATTTTACAAACAATAGCAGTGGATAACTGTTACAATGTTACCAACTTCAACAGCACACACAGACATTCCCAAACTGTATACATTTGTTTACACACACACACACACACACACACACACACACACACACACACACACACACACACACACACACACACACACACACACAGACACACTGCCAGCTAACTCGAATAACAAATGTAGGACTGATAGAGTTCACAAACAGCAGCATACCAACAGTGAATGGAGGAATGAGCTAAAGGTAAAAGAAGGAGAGTGAACCCCTTTCCCACGTTTCATTAGAATAACTGTGCGTTCCTTTTATGCGAGAACAATGGCAGCCCATCGTTCATGGTAATGTATGCAGAGATGGGCTCCTCACATGGGCCAAGATGCCTACATATAAGTCAACGTATTGTACCACAGTAGATCCCAGGTCTATACTAAACCCTTACCCAACACTCATACCCTATACCATTGATTCAATGCTTGTTTAGAGTTTGATTAATTAGACAAAGCAATGGAAGAGCAGAATGTATAAGCCAATCATGGTCTAGATTCTAGACTCCAGAATGACATTATTGCCATTCATTTAACCAAATGTGAGCTAAGCATTACAACACTGAAAAACTGATTGTGTTATGTTTACAGTCTGATTCTAATTCAGAGCTCCTTCAGTCAGAGACTTATTGTAGGTACAAACCCTGACCTCCGTTCAAACCAGACGGCCCGACCTCCAATCAAACTTGTTTTGAGTTAATCAACTTATATAATCATGTGAGCTCTTGACAAGCAGACATAGCTCTGGTAAACAAAGCCTCCTCAGTTCTATGCCAAGCCAACAACAGGACTCACGTACTTCAGATAATACAGGGGGCATTAATTAAAAGCAAACTGACGCAGAGAGGAAGTTATAACATGTGGGAAATAGGAGAAGGAGAGGAGGCTGGAAAGAAGAAGCTGACAGTGAGTTGAGGGGGAGACGGGCGTTTTATTTTTGAGTGGACGCATTGTGGCACATGATGGCCTATTTCTGAAAGACTTTGTGAGCTCAGCTGAGGAAAGCTGCACTCCCTTAACATCTAATTACTGAACACTTTTTCTTAAAGACACGCTAAACACATGCACGCACTGTTATAAATATTGGTTTAAAGCCAATAAATAAACCTGTTAACAAAAACTTCAATCACACCACAGAAGAAACTGTACTGATTTAGATGACATTCTCAGTTATGGTGCATTTAAGTACTTGAATGAACCCCCCTTAAAGGGACACGGGGATGGAAAAAAAGAGATTGGATGAAAGTTGGCCGGCTCCGATAATAACAAATGCACATGAGCAGCGGTAGAAAGGGGGAGGAGGGTGCCGCAAGTGAGTTTTTTTATGACATTGTTGTGAAATATACGCCCCACAGCTGTAGGGGAAGCTCATTGAGAAAACATGCGACAACAAAAGTGAAAATCAGCGAAGAAATAGCTAGAGTTGCCGAGTTCCCCTTTAAACAACAGACACACTAGAGTTCAGTAGTGGCCTAAAGAGATTGATGTGGTGTAGAATTTGAGTTCATCGATCATCGAATGATTTTCACAAACTAAAACTGAAGTTTCAGCATTGAAACATTGACAGTACATGAGAGTATAATTTTATGAGAGGATGCAAAAGTTTTTACTTTTTCCTCCAATTCTTTTCCTCATAATGCAACAGATCATTTGGTCTGAAAGAATGGTGTAATGTTTGGTTTGGTTTAGATATCTCTATTGAGATTTTTTTATATGCCTTTCCTTTAAATAAGGGAAAAGAATGGGATGAAGTAGTTGAGCTTTTTAGAGAAAGACCTGAGCTGACCAGACTCTCTACCTTGTGAGTTCAGGTTCTTGCTGGTGATGTCTGAGGTAAAGCTGTTTTTAGATGTTTTGCGTAGGCAGGCCATGTTGACCACAAACAGCTTGGTGCCAAAATGGTAAAATGATGGAAGTACTGTCAGAGAGTTGAAAGTACAGCATGCTTTGTTATTTTCTCAACAAAAGAAGCTGCAGAACTTCTTATTCCATTGAAGATGAATCTCAATAAGTTGCATGGCAACAAGAGGTGGGCAGATTTTGATAAAAGACGTCTTCACCGTGAAAGGAACTGATAAATAGAAAAAATACAGAAATTACATCAGAAAACCATGTGTCTGAAGCTGAATTTGAGCAGATATAATTAATTTCTACATGAACCTTTTTGGAAGAATTCAATTGTTCCCATTTTTAATATCTTGAGAGCAAGTTGGCAAACATTTTTAATTCCAGCAACATTATTAGGCTTGTCATATCAGCCGAATTATTAATCATATATGCAGAACAAATATAATCTAAATTACAGGTCACTGTTTTTTTTCCCTCGAACCTTGAGACTGTAAGCTCTGAATTTAATCAGTACCTACTGTACTCATTCAGCGTTATGAAAAGAAATTCTTAATAATATAAAACCTTCATTAAATAGTGTGTAAATATTCACAGAACCAGAATTTTTCCAATGAGTAAATCTTAATTTTATATGAAACTTTGAATTTCAAAGTTCCCAACACACACACACACACACACACACACACACACACACACACACACACACACACACACACACACACACACACACACACACACACACACACACACACACACACACACACAAACACACAAACACACACACACACACACAAAGTTTGTATTGATTGAGTTCATTCTTTTTCCAGTGAGTCATCAAAGTATTTTCTCTGGCTGTTTATTGCTAAAAAATTAAATTAAAAAATTCATTTATTTTATGTCATGACCAATAAACATAAAATGCTACAAGTGAATTTAGCCATCATCACATAATAGAAAAAATGGATATTCATTGTCATAATTGCTATAGGTTTTTTTTAAATATGAACTTAAGTGAGCTTTAGTTACCGGCAAATGTAATCTAAACGCATAGAGGAAATTATCATGCACAATTAAATATCCAATATCAGCCAATTAATGTCTAATACATTTCTAATAACAGAAAATAGCCAATATGGCATTGAAATTTTGTGCATACCTTACGTATAATGTGTACACTATGGGTGTAATGATACCCTCATGTCACGATTCGATTCATATCACAATACTGAACTCACTATCGATATTATTGCGATACTCACAGACATATGATAAAAGGTTAACGAAAAATTAACTGTTGATTAAAATGCTAAATTTGGTATTACATTGGGTATGAAAATGAATAGGCTTGGACTTGGTGCTGGTAACCAAAAGCACAGGACAATAGTGACACCAGACTGAATTATTTTAGATGAATATGCTTGCACTTTGTCACTGACTAGATATATTTAAAATAATCTAGGCCACTTTTTACTGGTAACATAAGACATGTGGCATTATCAGGACCCACAAATATTCCCCCATTGCATTAGTATACATTATTTTCAAAATATAGTAGTTTAATATAGTACTGACACTAAAACTCTGTAAATTTGAATTTTTACATGCACAGTAATTTTCATTTTGGATGAACAATACACAATACATATTGTCACTATCCATGATACATATTGTTGCATTTTTGTACTGCGATATATTGTGACACGATATATTGTTACACCCCTATTGTATATACTCACTCATATCGTATATTTTAAAATATAGGTCATTTTCAATGCATACTGCATAGTAGGCAGTCCAATATAAAGTACGCTATAATTTTAAACAAAGCCTTCGTCTTCACTGTAGGCAAGGAAAATCATGTTTCCCAAGACACTTCTGTCATGGTTTTGCTCCATCATTAGCCTTAGTAAGATGCCAAACTGTTATGTACTGAAAGTACCCTTGTGGGAGGAAGAGTCACACTTTCATTGAGAGTTTTAGAAATTAATTAGTTTCGATCTTACAAGCTTTAGGAATAGCAAATTAAAGCGGAGGACTGCTGACTCCTTGAGTAAATATGAATCATCAACCACAAATACAACTGTACATTCGCTTTCCTCAACAAACATGCCTCAGAAGAAGACAGCTTAACTCAAAATGATCCCTCTCTCTCTACAGCGCTGCTTATCACTGATATCCATCAACCTGAGACACAATAGATGTGACACCTGACTCAGATATGCCTCTCACAGAGCTGAGATCAGATCTCTTGGCTGGCAAACTATTTTCTTCATACCCGTCACAGCAATGGACATGACGAGAGATGGGCACTTGGATATGTAAAAACGAAGTTCCACTTAAACTTAACTGTCCCAACACAAGTAATGCAAATGTCTTTCTCTGCAGGTGATTTAATTTAAAGTGAGATAAAATCGACCCAAATGTACCCGCTAATCGGATATATTCAGACCGATGAATCATACGTCCTTGAGCAAGGGTATGTGAACAAGCAGACAGCCATGAAGGAGTGATAAATTGACATGGCTCTAAGGAAGCAATGGAGACACACACACACACACACACACACACACAAACACTCTCTATCTATCTATCTATCTATCTATCTATCTATCTATCTATCTATCTATCTATCTATCTATCTATCTATCTATCTATCTATCTATCCCATAAGTGTGAATAACATAACTTCATACGCTTTCACTCGGTATGATGCCAAAAAGGTTACAAAAATAACAAGTTTCAGTGCTATCCTCTGGCAGAAAATCTTCTTGATTTGTTGGCCCACTCAGACACGCTTTTACTGGATTGGCCCTTATTCACTTATGATCCACTCTTACACAAATACTACAGCAGCCACAAACAAATTATAGGTAAATCCAATAAGCCACCGAGAAACCAAAGTGACTTAAACAGGATATTTGGTTAAGACAAATACTATTGTATGGATTGATCCTGGGTGAGATTAAATGTTGTTAGAGATGTGGTCCATTAAATTGAAACTATAGAGGACTACGAGTGGCAACAAAACCCCTGGGATTTATTCATAATTTATTCATTAAAATACTATATATGTTTAAAATGTTGTTTAATTGAATGATAAAATTGCATTTCATTTATTCATTTGCCAATCATGTGGTAAATGTCAGTGTGGTTGACTCAAAGGCTCCCTGCTATTGACCACAATATTGTTTAACATATGTAGGCTGAGATATTTTCTGCTGAAAATGCTGCTTGTTTCAACCCTTTTCTATATTACAGTTTTTCTGAATTGCTTTGTCTCAATTCTCCAATGTTCTCTCAAAACAATAAGTTCAGATCAATAAACAATTAGTTTCTTGTTCGCATCAGATTTAAAATTCTTATTGATTTAAGCAAATCATGTGATTTTTGGAACATGTGTGCAAAAGAGTAAGTGCAATAGTCTGCAATTTGCCCAATAACTAAATGCACACGGCTTGTTGATCAAAACTGATGAGTTGATTCTCAGTGAAATTGTCAAATTCTTTAGAAAATCGAAACAGTCTTTCATTATGTGAGCCGCAAAATGATCCATTAAAAATATGTCAGAAGAACATGTATATTCCATACATATCTAACATGCAATGTTTTAATGTCAGCTAAGTTGGCAAATGCCCTGCCATTGTAATGAAATAGGAATCACAATCGTACTAATCAACCAATCAAGTTTGGAATAATATACAGTATATGGAGTTTACCCAGTACAATCAATCAGCCAATCAAAATTTTTGAACATAGAGGAAAGTCATACAACCTAAAACAACAGCAGCCACAGCAGTAATGTATACATTTTTGTATTTACAGCACATTTATTATTTAGACATGTGTTATATGCAAAACATGACATTTGTGAATAACAAATGGTGTAAAAATAGCGAAACATTTTGAACAATGTGGCTCACATGATGACAAACTTTTTGGTGGCATTGACCAATTTATTGACACAATAACTAGGTTTTGAAGCATGAATTAAATGTTTTGGGTGAGCAACTAAATTTTGCAGACATGTGATAGAGTTCATATGTTCCAGCAAACAGTTGTGACAGTTGTACTTACAGTTTAGAAAAAGACTGTTTTGAAAAAATGTGCCAAAGCTACTGAGAAAAACTGTAACAGAAACTGAGAGTACTGATATTAAAGGTGCAGTAAACAATTTTTGAGAAATGCTGTCGAAAGTGAATCGGACCGATCACCACAACACACTTGTAGCCAATCAGCAGTTGGGGACGTGTCCACTCATGATGGGGGAGGAGAGAGAGTGAGCAAGAGGGAGATCTGAGTGGCTGAGAGACATTACAAAAGAGAAAAGCCCGGGGGAATATCACTGGGAAAAGAATGGTTATGATCAGGCAAGAGCTTAAGGACCCACATTAAACATTCATAATTATGACATAAAACTCATAATGATGACAAAGTTTAAGAAAAAATCTTTGTCGTACTTATGACATTTTCTCTCATAATTTCTCTCATTTTTCTCTTATAATCTCATTATGACTAGTATCTCATTAATCCGAGAATCACGCTTTAGTAAATCACAATTATAACATAAAATGTCATAAATTTGTATTTTTTATTTATTAAATTGATCATTGACACCTATTATTTCGCTAAAATATTTTTTGGCTAGATACAGAGTAAAACTTGAGTACAAAACATTACATGATTAGTATTATTAAATATTATATTATTATGGATTGGTACTTGACACACAAAATATTCATATGTCCCAGAAATTCCTCTAAAATGAAAAGACAATATGCTGATTTTTAATAATATTAGCATTTTTTACATGTCCGGGTTGTGTTTGTTATCAGCTTGAGATACCTTCAGTGGAGACTACTGGATAGCTATTTCTAATTTCCAGTGGTTTTTAATAATCTTTCACCAGTAACACATAAAAATTTACTGAGAAAAAGATAAATAAATCCTTTTGCTCAATAGCCCTAGCAACATTCATTCTTCATTAAAAGGGGCAATGCAATAGCCGTCCTTCAGGTAATGGAATTACATGCAGTATAGCTCCTCAAGTGCGTTTTGCTCTGAAATGTTATATATAACCTATGATCACGTATTAGATATAGAACAGATCAAGAGTGTGAAAGAGAAAAAAGCGGGGAAGAAAAAAGTGGGCTCACAGCTGCTACAGTTAAAAAACACCACAGCTGGTTCCCTTGAGAGAACTTCCCACTTGAGCGAAAAGTGAAAGACTAAGAGATGAAGAGAGGGAGGAGGTGTTAAAGAGTAATGACTCTCCATTAGCACAAACTACGTCCCCTCTCATGGGTGTTGCACCATGCAGACTGACAATAACTAAAGTGCTGAGGGCGGAAGACAGTACCAGATCACCAGAGGTCCAGTATTCCTGAGCACTGCAGGATTTCTGGGTGACTGCATGCACATCATTACTACACAAGCACCAGGGTGCCATGCAAACACCTGGGAGACGGAACCCACATAGACATATGACAAGACGACACAAGATTCATGGGCAGGCTGCTACAGAGATTGAGACTATGAATGAGATACATTAATACGTTTTCACTCGTCTAGACGGGGTGGAAACCATTCGGGCTAGAGTCTGCTCAATTCGCAGAGATTTATCATACACTGCAGTTGGTCCTGCGCTCCCATAAACAAACACTGTTCGCTGCAAATAAACAAAGTAGCCTATACTTTATAATTTCTGAAGAAATCGTGAAACGCGCTTGCACATAGTCGCCGCCATGACGCTATGGTGTTGTTATAGGTGGTTTAGATTACTGAATCTGAATCCTAGGGGATCACTAGGTGACTGATAGGGTGTTTTGGGTCATTTCTAGGTGGTTGCTAACCTGTTCAAATCCAAAGATATTAGCTGCTTCAATATGAGTATGGGATTTTTGCCCTTTTTATTAGTTTATCAGTTTAAAATCAATTATTCACTTCAAACAAATAAAGGTTCCAAATGGGGTTTTCGCAGTGATGTCATAGAATAACCATAAAAAATAAATAGTTGACAACAAAGTTGAAATTATGAGAAAAAAAAATATCATAATTATGGTAAAACCATTGACATTTATATGTCATGATTATAACTTTATCTCATAATTTCAACTAAAAAGTCGTAATTATGACAAAGTTTAAATTATAAGATACTAAGTCAAAATTATTATTTTTATCTCATAATTTCAACTTTATCTTATGACTTAGTATCTCATAATTTCAACTTTGTCATAATTATGACTTTTTAGTTGAAATTATGAGATAAACGGTGATAATTACTACAAAACATTTGACTTTTTAATCTTATTATAACTTAGTATCTCATCATTTCAAAATTAATGCTTTGTTAAATCATAATGAAATAAAAATCATAATTTTGACAGTTTGTCATAAAAAGTCATAATTATGAAAAATACATTTTAGAAAATAAAAAAATACAATTAGTATCTCATATTTCTCTAAATATATCTTGAAAATCATTTACATAATAAGTCATAATTATCATTTTAGTATCTCAGAATTTCAACATTTTATGCCATAATTATGAATTTTCATATCAAAATTATGATTTACAAAAGCAAATTCTTTCTGACACTGACCTACAATGACTCAATTTCTCATAACTCACAGAAGACACTTTTCACCACCTACTGATTTAACAATGTAAGTGTAACCAGCAGAAATGATGAGTAAATGAATCTGAACAGATCCTTTAGGTGAACAGAATCAAATAATCAAGTCACAACTATTTTCCAGTCCAGTCACTTAAAGTAACAGCACACTTCTTTTTAAAAAAGCCACACTATTTAAACTACCTTTCAGTAGTCTTTTCTATAGTCTTTTTCTTTTTATTCAGTCTGGTGAAACAGATCTAAACTCAAGTCAAATTGCCTAGGTTTATAGATGCCACAACCACGCTGGTATGATCTCATGCTTTCGGTTGCTGTGGTGCCGGCTCCATCACAAGGCTTTTTCTATCTTAAATAGCACTTCCTAGTTAAGGTTGCCAACTCCCATAAGCTGAGTACCAGAAAATGTGTACTTGCTATCTATGCAATGTCACATCCCAGTTATACAGACCTCTTGGTGTGATTTAAACTAGCATGTGGCCTACTGCTGGCCCTAAATGGTTTATGATTGGTAGGTCAAGCAGTGGGTGAAGAGAAGAACATCAAACACAGAGTCCAGGGTTAACAAATACAGGAAACAGGAGAGAAAATGACCAGAAGCATTGCGCATTAACACATCAATTCAGTGGCATGATTATAATTACATCTTCTAATCTGAAATTAAATTTACAATTATAACTGGCGGCTGAGAGATGATAATTTATGTCAACCTCATATCATGCTACCCAAGGGGATGAATGAAACATAAATACAATAACGTGCACTGCCATAATTATGATATTGTAACAAAACTACATTTAAAGGTCGCCTTGCAGCATTTCAAAGTAATATGAAAGATGATTTCGCCAAACGGTCTCGCTGATAACTTAAACCCAAGACATCAAAAAGTTGTCCAGGTCATCCCAGGAGGCTGTGTGTGTGTGTGTGTGTGTGTGTGTGTGTGTGTGTGTGTGTGTGTGTGTGTGTGTGTGTGTGTGTGTGTGTGTGTGTGTGTGTGTCACAACCTGTTATTTCACAGATGAATGCTGCAGACATCTCATCTTAGAGTACTTACCTAGGCATCTGACCACAGCAACCACAGTTTTGTGTCTGCCCTACTACTGTGTCCAATGAATATCAAGTAGGCCCCTGCTACTGCACTTGAGAAAGAAAAATATTACATAAAACGCTTCAGCAAAAATTCAAACTTTTTAACTACCAGTATGAAATCATAGATAATATCTATAGCACACAAACACACACACTTATACTGTGTATATATATATATATATATATATATATATATATATATATATATATATATACACATATACAAGTGCTGTCAATATATTTTTGCTGTAACTCGAATAATCAAATTTTTTCTTTGATTAATCATGAAATCAAAGTTTTTATACGCTTTTTAAAATATTTTATAATGTAATAATTTCGAAGTAAATCTCCAAATTAATGTAGAAACAAAATCAAGACAGTATATTTTAAATACTTGTTTAATGACATCTTTTTATGAATGAGGGCCGGTATCACTGATACTAATACTGCTTTCTGATGTCTCTATGAATAGGATTTTTTCCCCCATTTTGAACTTCAATTATAGCCATTAAACATTAAAGAGTAATTGAAAGTTATTTTTTTTTTTTTTACATTTATTAGGCTTCAAAAAATATAAAAACTTTTAATGTAAGTGAACTTAAAACAATCCTCACATAAATCCATACTAAATGACATATTTTTACCTGTAGCCATAGCTGTCTAACAGGTAGGAAATATATAGAAATTGAATAAAGTTATCAAACAGTCTGCACTGCATAAATTATAAATTAAATGAAGAAGAATCCTTATTAAAGCTACAAAAATTATTCAGTCAAGAGCAGTGGGTCATTTTCTGTTACCTTTATTCTTTGAACATTAACGACAGATAATTAGTGGCTGCTGTGTCTTTAAGATCTGCTGCTGCTGCACATGACGTGAACCTCACACGAATCCCATTTTCTAACACATATATTTAGCCACTATATATATATATATATATATATATATATATATATATATATATTAAGCCTTGAAACTCTAGTGGCCGCAAGCTGATAGAGGTAGACCCTTTACATACAATCTACAAGCAATCGCATCATGACCACATGGCACAAGCTGATTGGCCTGATCCAGCAATAAAAGAAGTGTTACAAAATACAAAAAAAGTTAACCTTCAAATAATTATGTTCAGTTATGCACTCAATACTTGGTCGGGACTCCTTTAGCTGAAATGACTGCTTCAATGCGGCGTGGCATGGAGGCAATCAGCCTGTGGCACTGCTGAGGTGTTATGGAGGCCCAGGATGCTTCGATAGCGGCCTTAAGCTCATTCCAGAGTATTGGGTCTTGCGTCTCTCAACTTTCTCTTCACAATATCCCACAGATTCTCTATGGGGTTCAGGTCAGGAGAATTGGCAGGCCAATTGAGAACAGTAATACCATGGTCAGTAAACCATTTACCAGTGGTTTTGGCACTGTGAGCAGGTGCCAGGTCGTGCTGAAAAATGAAATCTTCATCTCCATAAAGCTTTTCAGCAGATGGAAGCATGAAGTGCTCCAAAATCTCCTGATAGCTAGCTGCATTGACCCTGCCCTTGATAAAACACAGTGGACCAACACCAGAGGCTGACATGGCACCCCAAACCATCACTGACTGTGGGTACTTGACACTGGACTTCAGGCATTTTGGCATTTCCTTCTCCCCAGTCTTCCTCCAGACTCTGGCACCTTGATTTCCGAATGACATGCAAAATTTGCTTTCATCCGAAAAAAGTACTTTGGACCACTGAGCAACAGTCCAGTGCTGCTTCTCTGTAGCCAAGGTCAGGCGCTTCTGCCGCTGTTTCTGGTTCAAAAGTGGCTTGACCTGGGGAATGCGGCACCTGTAGCCCATTTCCTGCACACACCTGTGCACGGTGGCTCTGGATGTTTCTACTCCAGACTCAGTCCACTGCTTCCGCAGGTCCCCCAAGGTCTGGAATCGGTCCTTGTCCACAATCTTCCTCAGGGTCCGGTCACCTCTTCTCATTGTGCAGCGTTTTTTGCCACACTTTTTCCTTCCCACAGACTCCCCACTGAGGTGCCTTGATACAGCACTCTGGGAACAGCCTATTTGTTCAGAAATTTCTTTCTGTGTCTTACCCTCTTGCTTGAGGGTGTCAATGATGGCCTTCTGGACAGCAGTCAGGTCGGCAGTCTTACCCATGATTGCGGTTTTGAGTAATGAAACAGGCTGAGAGTTTTTAAAAGCCTCAGGAATCTTTTGCAGGTGTTTAGAGTTAATTAGTTGATTCAGATGATTAGGTTAATAGCTCGTTTAGAGACCCTTTTCATGATATGCTAATTTTTTGAGATAGGAATTTGGGGGTTTTATGAGCTGTATGCCAAAATCATCAGTATTAAAACAATAAAAGACCTGAAATATTTCAGTTGGTGTGCAATGAATCTAAAATATATGAAAGTTTAATTTTTATCATTACATTATGGAAAATAATGAATTTTATCACAATATGCTAATTTTTTGAAAAGGACCTGTATATATATATATATATATATATATATATATATACACACACTTCAATATATATATATATATATATATATATATATATATATATATATATATATATACTTGTCTTTCAATTACTAAATAAAAGTCAAATAGGTGTCAAATAGAAAAAAATAAAACAGTGAAAGGCATAATTTAGACACATAAAAGCACTGAATTACAAATATGCTACTTTCCACTATGAGGCCAAGGGGATTGGATATTTTTAAGGTTTTGAATAAAGTGTGTTTGTTTTTGCTGTTCAAATGATAGAGCACATCCTCTGTAAAGCTGAACAAGCATTTCTCTGTTGAGGGCAAAGGGGGAGGTGAAGGTTGGCGAATTAAAATATGCGACTTGAAATTGAGTGCTGTAACTGAAAGTGCTTCATATAAGTTATTGATCTCTTGATTTTATTGTGCCTACAGCAATATTCAAGGGTCATAGCAATGAAACAAGGTAGCAATGTCAAATGTATCCTCTTTTTGAAATGTAGGGGCTCTAACTTTGATATCAATGTTCAACGATAATCATCCAAAGCCAAAAATTCACAACAGAAGATTTTGGTGATGCCAAGAGCAGTGGGATGCTTATAAAATACATGCTTCTCTAATCATGTATTTAGGATGGGGTGGGGGGTTCATTATGGAAGCTTGTTTTCACCTAAGTTGAGTACAAATATGATTCTGTAAATCACAATAATGAGAATTTTAATCTAATAATCTAAAAATCTAATAATTATGACTTACACTTAGTAACAATGACTTAACATCTCATAATGAGAAACTTTCTCAATAACTTAGTTCCCTTTCGAGGGAACTCGCGGTGCGTCGATGCCGCTTTGGGAACGACCTTGCGTGATTGGTCTGAAGCACTTGTGTCAACTGGTCCAATGGCGAGAGTAAGCGTCACGCCGGGTGATGTCATGAACAAGGATAAAAAGCACATCCGGTCTGACTGGCGTTAGCTTCTGTGCCTCAGCAAGTGCTCAGTTTTCATACTGTCTGTCTCATTTATTGTTGTCTGTCACTATATCAGTCACAGGCATGGATATTACGGCGAACAAACAAACCTTAGATTGCGTGTTCCTCCCTGCCCTCTTTTCTTTACGGGTGGGGATACACACAATTTATGTTTTGTTTGTTTGGAACGGAACATGATCTGTCAGCACTCGAGGGCTCATTTGACTATGAGCATTGCGAGTTACTATCACTTTGCACGCTCCATTCCCCCCTGTCACTCTTTGAGGAGGGTGTTCAGCCTCGCGTTCCTCGCAGTACCGGCCCCGTTGTTGCCGAGGCAGCACGGAAGCTGGTATTGTGGGGTTCGCGAATGGATCTGCAGGAGGGGTTGGAGAAAGGCTCCGCCTTTTCTTTGCCTTCACCCGGGGAATCCAGCGCTCTCTGTCTGGACTCGGAAGCCCGCGCCGCGGGCTTATCTGACTTTCAGTAGTTAGATTCATATAAAGCGTAAATGGGGGGCTTCTGGGCGGAGCAGACCCAGCCATTAACAAATTTCTTGTACAGAATAGAGTGTCGTTTCACACTCACGAGTGTCGTGCTCCCCCTCAGAAAGATTGGTTACCGGGATGGCATTCTCAAGCCTTTGAAGCAGAAAATGGATCTAAGGACTAGGGCTGAACGATTATGGAAAATAATCTAATTGAGATTTTTTTGACCATTGCGATTGCGATTTAATATGCGATTACTTTTTAAGTTCTTTACCTTCTGTATTAGTCGACAAAGACAAGAAATAAATCATTGTACAGTAGCCTAAGGATGGGAATCTTTAGGCAGCTCATGATCCGATCTACTTTTTTCTTATTAATTAATCTTAATAAAACTTAAAATATGTATTTAATTACATGTGTAAATATACATACTTAAAAAAAATATATATATATATATATATATATATATATATATATACTGTATATAGGCTATAAACTAATATAGCTTCAAAATATAAGAGCTAGTAAATAAAGAGGAACAAAAAAATCATTACAAGCAATAAACAAAGAGTGCTTTCAGTTTTTAAAATGTAGTCTGTCTGAACGTTTTCCATTCAAGAGCTGGAGTGATCTCCCCCCCTCAGTTTAGATACGATAAGCTGCATTCACACTAATGCACATATCTCTTTTGAAATTGTAAATGTGGTTTGTCTTGTTGGGTTAAGATATAACTGACCGTGTTTACATTAATTTCGCGTCATAAAAGCATTTTGAGATGCAAGTACATTTAACCAATGAGTCGCTCAGCTGCATGCACGAGCGTTCTTCCCAAAGCGCACTTAAGTATTTTGAAATGAAAGCAGCTTTCTCAGTGATTTTTATATTTTTAATATATAAGCCAACTGCATTCCAAAAGACATAAATAATGCCTTTGTTGAGCATTTGTAAGGAAAATTACGCCGGGCAAGACCGCGCACTGCAAGAGTAACATCAAAGTGGCAAAACCTGTGCAATGAAGCCCGCGACTGTCCTTGTAATTCGCTTAAACCTCGAAACTTTATGAAAGATTATTTTTCGGAAGGTTCGAGCAGTGTGGTGTGTGTGTGTGTGTGAGAGAGAGAGAGAGAGAGAGAGAGAGAGAGAGAGAGACAGAGAGAGAGAAATTAGAAGCAAGCAGAATACGGTTGTTTCTAAAGCACTCGCAGCGTCATCACGCATCTGTGTTTAAAAACTAAGCTCAGACTCGATTCTGAAATTCTCTGAATCGATCCAGAATTGTTGGAGAGAGAATAAATAACACTAGGGCTGGGCGATATGGCCAAAAAATCATATCTCTGTATTTTTTTGTTAAAGGTGCAGTGTGTGACTTTTAGCGACTTCTAGCGGTTCGGTTGCGAGTTTACACTAAGGGCTCAGCCCACTGCTCACCCCTCCCTTTCGAAGAGGCTACCGTGTCTCAAACGGGACAAACATCGTCGTCTGAGACGGCAGAGAATAGCCAGAGTAAACCAAGTTTCTGTACCAAAGTCCATTATAAACCACATCATGGATAAAGTTTACAAAGCCATAGTCAGGTGAGGATCAAAGGTCTTAATATATAATATAATAATAGTAATTAGTTGATTGTCTCACGAACCTAACCAGCACATTTCTCCCCACATAGCAAACCCATAATACAGCGAGGGAGAAGAACCACATGAAACTATGCAACTATATATTTTTTCTAACAGGGTAGTAAAAGTTTAGCTGGCTAATATGAGCTGTTACTGTGGCTGAGCTGGTTAAAGCGCTAAGCCTTGTTTAAACTCGACGCGTCCGCATGAGCCCAAAGGTGCGTGCGGCAAAAATGACGTGATTGTAACAGCGCGCGCCTCGCATCCCCTAGACACCATTTACTACACACAATAGGCTTTTTTTCTCTGATTTTGGAAACTCGATCGACTTAAAATGCTTCCCAGATCGACGGGTTGGTGATTCCTGTAACTGTTTTACGGTCAATGACAAGAGTACTAATCAGCTGTCTAACGAACGTAACCAGCACATTTATCCCCACATAGCAAAGCCATAACACAGCGAGGGAGAAGAATTAAGTTACATGAAACAATCCAACTACATATTTTACACCACTGACAAGGCAAAAGTCACTACTCACGGTGTTTATGGCTAGCTTCTAGCTTTCTGCGGCTTCTCTTTCAAGGTAGTGACGAAACGCGCTCTGTAACGCTGTTTGTTCGCTGTCGGCTACGGTAGAAACATGACGTCACAATATGTCGACCTTCATAGAAGGGGATTCCCGCGCCTATGTAGATATAAATGCCTCATTCTAAGGTAATAAAAACATTACGGTTTATTAAGTAAGTTCTTTATACACCACTGAACACATAGTTATGGATGTCATATTGCATTTCTGTTAATAGATACTCAAAATTTTTACACATTGCACCTTTAAATGGCGATATATACGATATATATCTCGGTACTTTCTACGTTTTTCTATTTGGATAAAGAAAATGTATTTATTTAAAAAAAATGTTATTTCACATCCTGCTCAATGATATCCAAACAATGTTGATATTGAAGGATATGGAAACAAATAGGGAATGTAATGTAGGCTATGCAATATATTATGTGCAAAAAGGTGGTTAAAATCACATTACATTCTAACTTTGTAACATTAGCCTACAAACTAAAAACAAAAATAATGCTTTTGTTTTTAAAAATGACTAAAGGCTAAACTAAAAATGAAAATAAAAACAAAAGCACAAACTAATTATATTAGCCTGCATTGATTACCCCATCATAATGGTCACTTTCATAAAAATATGCTTTTAGGTTTAAAATTCCACATATGGCACATGTATTGTCTCCAACAACAAATATTTTAGTAATATGTATTTTAGTCAGAATTATTGCGCTACTGTTTGGCGCGCATGCGCGCGGTGGCGCTCATTCACGGAAGCTTGAATTTTAGCAGAGATTCACTTGCAGAAGCTCGTCTTCTCCTGACAGTGAAATGGACATATTTGTTTGATTTGTTTGAACATTTACAGATGGAGAATATACCTGTGAAATGTAAGTTAAGCACTGAGGAAAGCACCACGTCTCAAACGCATTAAACAGCGCCAGTATTTATCTTTCAGTCACTAACAGTAGGCTATCTGTCCGAGCATCTGACAGGGCAAGCTGCTTTAAACTTGTTAACTATCTTAGTTAACAAGTTCTAATCTTGGAGTAGCAGTGAGCTCACACTGCGTACTCCACTATTTTTCAGATGTGCTCATATCAAACTACTGTATCGATATAAACGGTATTGCCTCATTCCATATCGGGGGAAAAAAAAAATCTATATATTGTACAAACTCGATATGCCGCCCAGCCCTAAATAACACAATATCACATAAATTAAAAATAAACTGTTCTTTCCTGTATGCCAGACCTTTATGTGTAGCGTGCCAAGTTGATGCTTGATCTGCAGATTGCTTTTCTCTCGCGTGTCACATGACCAGTGTAATCGCAGCTTTTGCGGTTACAAAATCGTGTTTCATCATATCGCATCATTACCGCAAATGCAATTAATCGTTCAGCCCTACTAAGGACCGCTGTTCTTGGACCTACCAACGTCTTGATGCCACTGGTGTCAGACTTCTGAGGGCAGCCCCAACCGGGTGCCCTCAGGGGGCCGTTCTGCCAACCCCGCCACCCTTGGTGCTTAGGGGCCCAGCGGTCTCCAGCGAGCACTCTGCTCAGTGTCACCATGAAGCTGCGTCAAAACTAGCACCCTCTGAAGGGGGTACTAAAACAGTCAGTTCGGTTTTTTCCTGCCAGTATGCTTCAGGTCAACGAAGTGGCTGTTCCAATTACATCAGAGGCCAGTCTCGAGAGGCTGGTACCCTTAGTAGACTATCTGACCAAATATATATATCTACCAAATATATCTCAGTGGGTTTTGCAGATCATAGAGAAAGGCTACAGGATCCAGTTCGGTTCTCGTCCGCCACACTACAACGGGGTGTTGCTCAGGTTAGTGCATCCCGAGCAGGCTCTCGTAATGGAGCAGGAAGTGGAAACTCTGTTAGCGAAGGAAGCTTTAGAGCAGGTGTATTCAACCGACAGAGAATCAGGTTTTTAAAGCCATTACTTCATTGTTCTGAAAAGGATGGGGGGTTGACACTCAAACAGATCGTGACTCAAATCAGATCCGAGGACTGGTTTGTCATGATAGATCTAAAAGACGCACACTACCATGTCTCCATCCTCCCTCAACACAGGAAGTTCCTGAGGTTTTCTTTCGAGGGCAAAGAAAACCAATATCGGGTGCTTCTATTCGGCCTAGCTCTATCCCACACATTCACCAAATGCGACAAGATGCAGCTCCGGCCCTGCTCAGGCTGCAGGGCATACGCATTTGGAACTAAATAGACGACTGGCTGATTCTAGCGGAGTTAGAGCAATCGGCGGTTTGGCATTGAGATGTTGTCCTCGTAAACATCCAGAAATTGGGGTTGAGACTCAATGCCAAGAAGAGTGTGCTTTCTCCACTACAGAGAACCACTTTCCTTGGTGTGGTTTGGGATTCAGTCACGATGCGAGTCGTTTTATCGCCCGCTCGTGTAGCTGCTATCCTCACAGCCACGAAAGAGTTAAAGCTAGGCCAGTCACGCACTGTGAAACAGTTTCAGAGAGGCCTCAGGCAGTGGCATCCAATGTGATACCCTTTGGCCTGGTGTACGGGAGACCTTTGCAGTGGTGGCTCAGGACCAAAGGGTTCTCCCCAAGGGGAAACTCACTTTGTATGATCAAGATCACGCGGCGGTGTCTCCACGCCTTGGTTATATGGAGGAAACCTTGGTTCCTATCACAGGGTCCAGTGTTTGGAGCTCTTTGCCATCGAGTTGTGCTCTCGACAAATGCTTCCCTCACTGGCTGGGAAGCGGTAATGGGAGGCCGCTCAGCTCAGGGTTGTGGCACATAAATTGCCTGGAGGTGATGGCAGTCTTCAATGCGTTGAGACACTTCCTCCCAGACATGAGGGGCCATCATGCGCTTGTACGGTCAGACAACACATCGGTGGTCTCCTATATAAATCATCAAAGGGATCTGTGTTCACGTCCACTATGCAAACTAGAGCACCAGATTCTCTTGTGGTCCCAAGGGGAAGCTGCTCTCCCGGAGAGCAGTTTATATTTCGGGGCATCAGAATGTAGAAGCAGACATCCTGTTGAGGCAGGGGCTGAGGCCCAGGGAATGGAGGCTCCACACTGAGATGGTGAAGCACATTTGGGGGGTTTATGGTCAGACTCAGGTGGATCTGTTCGCGTCTCAGGATATGACGCACTGTCCATTTTGGTTCTCCATCACACACCCGGCTTCCTTGGGGCTGGACGTTGTGGTATAGACATGGCCAAGGCTACATCTGTAAGTTTTTCCCCGAGAAGTACTACTAGTAGAACCGTACTGGCCGGCTGAATGGTTCTCGGACTTGGTGTCCTTCCTCGACAACTCACCCTCTGAGATTCTGGTCAGGAGGGACCTTCGTTCTCAAGAGGAAGAGGTGACCCTACATAATCACCCCAGCCCAGATTATGGAACCTGTGGGTTTGGCCCAACTCATAGACTTTGGTCTATCAACTGAGGTCCCTCCACAAGGAAACTGTATTGAAGTGATGGGTTTTCACTTCATAGTGCGGATCTCGGAGTGGGGCCCAGTTAACTGCCCGATTGGTACAGTGCTGGAGTTACTGCTGGTTTGTTTTCTGCAGGATTATCCCCTTCCACACTGAAGGTCTATGTGGTGGCCGTCCCTTTTGGTGCATGTTTCCTCCGTGGTGCTTGTAGACCAGGACAGGAGTATGGCGGCTTAGAAGCCTTATTATATAAGCAGGTATCCCTGCAGGATGTGGTGTGTGGCAGGCTGGTTCTCTCTGCTCACATTCGTAAGGTTTTACAACTTCAACCTGAGTGCAACCCCAGATTTACAGGTGCTCTCGTCTTAGGCCCATGACACACTGGCTGCGTGGCGTAAGCGTCTCAGCTGTGTGGCGTGTCCGTTTTTATTTCGGCTCCCATGTTAACAGGTTAGAGCTTGCAGACTGCCTGCGTGACACGCGCGTCTCAGGTGTGGCTTGAACCGCGCGGAAAACGCGTGCATGCTAGAAATAGAACCGACGCCTATTTTTCAAGAGTGTTGGAAGCGTTTCCAGGCAAAATAGAATAGGAAAATATGTTTATATGTTATTTTGTACACGAATACATATAAATAAATTACATTTTGATGGTTGAAAGTCTAGGTTTTGACAAATTCAGATATAAATATAGGCCTAATTTAAAAATTAAATAAATAAATAGGCCTAATTATCAATTTTCAAATATTGCACCTGTCAATACAGAACGCAATATTCTGTAGTCTATTTTGCTGTCAATACTGTTGACAGTGTCTTTATCAGTTGGCTTTATATTTATGCTTAACACGAAGTATAGGGCTTCCACAACACTCTCCCATATGTCGAACAAGGGTGATCCATGTCAGCAGCGTCGCGTCAGACACGTTTCTGGTGTGCAAAGACACAGAAAACGTGACGCAGCTGACACGCAACAGAAACGTCACGCCACGCAGCCAGTGTGTCACGGGCCTTAGTCATGTTCTCAGTATTCACACAGACAGGCTCGTATGGCTCGGCATTCTCTTTCCCAAAGCGTCATCGACGCAGCGCAAGTTCCGTTAAATCATTAATACAAGAATGTTTCTTATTGTTATGAGATGAATTATTCATTATTATTATTATTATGAGAAAGTTTCTCATTATGAGACGTTAAGACATTATTATGAGAACTTTTCTGAACATAATAAGATGTAAAGTCATATTTATGAGAAAGGTTCTCATTATTATTATATACAAGGAAGTTTTTTTGTTATTATGAACTATATATAATTATATATTTTACTCAACTGAGGAAGTAACCGGCTCCACAGAAGTCCACAGAAAATTTCAGGAAAAAAGTAATACCAAATTCTACATTATTACCATTTCGCTCTGCTTTTTAACAATACTGGTTGTGAATCAGGGGATTAATCTTATTAGTATTTTTGTTGTTACTGATTAAAACCAATATTTCAAGTTTAACATTAATCCATCCTTGGATTAAACATTTCTAAACCCCTGCTCTAGAAGACATTTACTGAAAGTGTTTTTTAAAATGCAACATTTATGTCAAAGTAAGATATGCCACACACACACACACACACACACACACACACACACACACACACACACACACACACACACATGCTAAACCAGTAATCTTAAAGAAGCTAGAATGCTTACAATTATGGGTCTGTTACTAAACAGAAAGGACAAGGCACTTTGTTTTACTAAACTGGCATCATTCATGACAGTGTGATTGTGAGGTTCAGATACAGGCCTTTTGGGGAAATAGTTATGTCATGATGTATTTCAGAACCGTGGCACACCCACAAAGCCCAGATTACAGCCTGATGATAACACAAACTAAACTGAAGGATAACGGAAAGATAAACCTTCAGTGTCAACAAAAAAAAAGCACAATTTAGGTAAATGTAGCAACAAGTTTACAAACATTAAATAGAATATGGTATACAGCAGCACGATGACGTTGTAAAAGTGAAGATGACCACGATCCGTTACTGTAGTAATGGACACTTGAAATTGAATTTAAAAAAAAAACTAAGAGTCCTTAAATATTATGAAGAAATATTTAAAGAAAATCCATTTATTTAGAAGCTTTTTTTATTGTATTAATAAACTGTAGTGTCTGTCCTTGTCATGTCGTTTAGCAACTTGTGTATTGACTATATATAGAACTTTTAGATTTTTTAAAATATTACATATATCTATTATTATTAAATTGTAACTTTTCTCAAATTGTTGTAAGAGGATGTTGTGAGAGGAGGTGTTTCAATTATGTAGCCTACAAAATGATGTATTTTATTTTGTTTATCTGTATGTATTTCCTTGGCAATGCTATTATGTTATTGTTATTCGAGCATTGAAAAATAGAATTAAAATGTTGCGATGGACACGCCCCCCTTTCTAGAAACACCAACTCCGCTTCTATAGCAACAAACTAACAACTTTCACACGCGAGTCCAAGCAGTTGTGAAACTTTGAACACTAGTAGGCTACTTTACTCTTATGTTACGATAGATAGATAGATAGATAGATAGATAGATAGATAGATAGATAGATAGATAGATAGATAGATAGATAGATAGATAGATAGATAGATAGATAGATAGATAGATAGATAGATAGATAGATAGATAGATAGATAGATAGATAGATAGATAGATAGATAGATAGATAGATAGATAGATAGATAGATAGATAGATAGACAGTGAAGTTAAACTAACCTTGCTTGACACACTTCAGCCGGACAGGGTCTTTGCAGTGCTTGACCACAGCCCACACATCCCTGATGGTCAGTCCAGCCACTGGAGTATCATTCACCTCCAGAAGTAAATCGTCCTGGTGCAGTTTGCCCCTTTCCGGTTTCACCTCTCCAATAACGGGGAACTGTCCATTCTCCGCGCCTCCCTGCAGCTTGAACAAAAGATCACCACTCGGACCCCTGGACAACACTATCTCGTGTACTCTGTTAGTCCAGTGACTTTTCTTCTTCAGGCTTTTGGACATGTTTGGAGTTATTAATGTGACCGGAGAGCAGCCATGAAAGTGCGTTATCCGTCCAGTCAGCTCACTAAAGTTGCACGATCAGTGTCTGTGGATGGAAAGAGTCTCCATATCAGCAGCAGATCCACAGCAGCCTCTTAAAACTGCTCCACTCACTGTAACAGTGATGTCCGATTCGCGAATGAGCCGTTCTTTTGAACCGGTTCTTTTTGATGATTCGTCCGAACCAAATCGCGAAGCGTTTAATTGTGAATCACTCACTTTGAGAGTAAAATTGTAAGATAAGTGACATGATAGAAGCGTAACTTATGCAAATTATAACACAAGTGAAGTAACGTCAACGAAAACCCATTGAATTGACTTTAAAATGTCATTAAACACGCACAAAATTAATACGCAATGCTGCGTGCTCCATACATAAGTTGCTTGAATTATTCGGTCAAATTGTTTCTAAACAACTTTTCTAAACAGTTCTCGGACACAGACACTTCAACAAAAAAAAAGCCACAACGGATTTTCTGCGAACAATATTAGCCGACACATCAAATGAATCAGTGAGTCATGAATGAATCATTGAAACGAACTGTCCGCTCGAATCGATTCGCTTACACGAATCGGACTTCATAACGCTAAACTGTAACTGAGTCCAAACTGCTCGGGAAACTGAGCCGGATGTGATGTGAGGAGGAGGAGAGAAGAGACGCTTCCCGCTAGAGAAGTGAAAAGAAAAGAAAAGAAAGAAGAGAGAAAGAAAGTAACGGAACTATATAATCATCGTCAGCCCGGACTCCAGAGCGATTTTTCCATTAACGACTGCCGTGCCGCCTCCTGGAGAAAATGCTAAATCAAACTTAGTTTGGGAGAAAGTTAGCCTACAATTATTTTCTGCAGATGCTGCTGTAGTCAGAGGGATCACAGTTTTTTAGATAGGAGGCAATTTACTATAACTTAATAAGTAAGTGATTAACGCAGTAGGCTACTTATCAATATGACATATATGAATCAAAGTTCCATTAGCCTACATTTATATTTATTTTAATAGGAATTTGGTCTGTTTTCAATTAGCCTATATAATTAATGTTTCTTTAATGTTATTAAAAAAAATATTTAAACTGTGCCATAAATAATCCTATAATAATTTGTTATTATTAAGCCTATTATTCAGAATACTCACCAAATCACATTTAGTTAAAATTAAAATGAAAATTCTGTCCTCGTGTAGGCCTACTCTCATATCCTTTTCTTTCCTGCGTGGAATACAAAATTATACATTTAATAGAATGTTTAGCAGAAAATGTACCGCTGTGAAAAACTGGTAATCCTGCATAAAAGTGTATGTCACTGCATGCAGTAAGTGAGTGAGTGACAGTTAACATTATTGTTTTCCATGTTGTATTGTGTGTTGTTTTTCACTTTTTTTCAGACACAAAATTAAGAAAAAGGGGGTTGTATAACTCATATCATGCCATGGCAGTATCTATTTTAATCTTGTGCTCTTGTGCAGTGCAGTCCTTATTAGAGGACCAGGTTTTCAAGTAGATAGTTACAGAGCAACGCAGCATCATTTTATGATTAAATGATGTTGAAACCAAGCCAAATGAGCTAAGTTATTATTTGTTTTCTCATAATCCATCATCACACAAAACACATGCTTTCAAGTCAGCACTTCGTCTTCTAAGACAGTTCCCCAGAGTCGCTTTGTGAAATATTATTATGAGACATTAAACTCCATGCTGGGAATACATCCTATTATCTGTTAAAAAGCCAACAAAGACTGCTTATTTCACTGATATCTGCATTTATAATACTCTCTTCTCAGACTTTATTTCATCAAACAACAGAATTCATGCTGAAACTGAACCATGGCGATTCGGGGAATACGTGCAAGCTTAAATGTTTCCGTTTTGCTCAGAGGAATACATGTTGAGCTAGCTTTAGGTGATGTTTAGGGGAAATAACAAGTGCCAGTGCTGTGACCTTTGCTCTCTGCATTCCACAGATGGGAGTATCGGAGCGATGAGTGAGAGTGGGAGACAAACAGACAGTGAGCTGGAGAAGGCAAGAAAGAGGAGGGCGTTTTGACATGGCAAGAAGAATTGTTTGGCTGGAGGTTTTAAACACGTCTAGGAATTCCCTGAGCATGGCAAAAGGATATTGAGGAGTTGGTGCTTTTTAATTGGATGCTACATCCAGTCCAGAGTTCAGACACATAAAAGACACATTAGCAGTTTAGCCGATCACACAGAACACTGTTTTCTCTTTAAAAACGCCAAGACACAGGGCAGCGGAATGAAGAAAAGAGACATGTTTTTTTATATATAAATGGTTTTTACCTCGTTTTGCTGTCTGGAGGAGTCAACGCTTGTCCATCAGGGCACAAGCTGATTTTTTTTTTTAGCTTCAGACTATGATTCTGTCTATTTGGAGGATATCAAACATATTTGATATTTTGAATAGAATTCCGGTTCATACGGTTTTCAGTTGTTGTGTCTCCTAGCACGTTTCTGTATTAGTTTGTTGTGTTCAGAGCTACTTGAAAGCCCAGTGGTATGTGATCCTCAGTCGTTTAGTGTATGATGCTTTCTATGTAACCATTTATAAAGTGCAAGTGCAATAGTGTTTTAAAACTGTTTCGATTTTAAAGTTGTGTATTGTATTCAGGCGCTGTGTTTCATGTGTGAGACGAGCAAAACAGTCAAAACAATAAGAAAGCAGCACATTCCGGATGTTCTAAATATCAGTGCGGATCTGATATTCACAATTATGACTATGATACCGCTTTTATAATAAAAAAAATCAATAAAGAATGTTAGTAAGTTAATGTTGAATATGAATATTAAATATTATCTTCCATTTCAGACATCCGTTTTCGAAAATATTTCCCAATTAAGTCAAAGCAGGATTACCCCATGTGTGCCTCCAAACAACACTCAGTAGTTGTGTTTGGTATTTGAATGAATCAGTTGAGTAATTAATTCAATTTACTACTCATATTACATTTGAAGCCACAGAAAGGCTATGTTCACAGTGTTAAAGGGACATTGTGTAGGAATTTCTCCCATCTAGCAGTGAAATGCGTGTTGCATCTACGGTAGCCGTTATGTACCAAAAAGCTATGACAGGATGTCTTCTAACAGCACTTCGTCGAGTTTTCCTTTGGGTGAACAGGTTTGTTATTTCAAACAAACTGCAATGACAACGAACAAACGAATGTTACAGTATGAATAATAACAGTGCAATGCAGCCTTTTAAACTTGTGTAACAAGCGCCTCTCACTGCTCTGCTCCTCCGTTTCAGCTGCTTTCAGTTACGTGACGCTGGCTCTGAACGAAAACGCGTTGTGGAAACGCTTTGGCCTAGGACTTTTTGACCCTCTCTGCTCTTATAGTTTTTCAAGATGGCGGAACAACATGGAAGTCTCAGTGGACCTACCCGTCACATGTAGGGGTGGTTAATCTGTCTGATTTCCCGATTCGATTCGATTACGATTATTGAAGTCCCGATTCGATTACAGTCAATTTTCGATTATTAACGATTCTCGATTAGCGATTATTGATTTTCCATTTCACATCAGTAAACGAAAATACACTACAAAGTGATTGCAGTATTAAAAAAAGTCAGCTGCTGAATTACTTAACTCTTTTATTGAGTAACAACAACTCAAAGCACTTTCTGTGTCGTGTAGTTATAACTTAAGAATTATTTGTATGTAGCTTATGTTCTGTAGAACACAGAAATGAATACATCACATTGTGTTGTGACTCATCAAGTTGAACTAAACAATAACAAATAAATGAAAGGCTTATTTCCTTTAGGAAGTAGATCAGAACCAACATACTGTAGAAATTGGACAATTTTCTTCTAGAAAGACAAGGTGTTGTTCAGGTGGAGGAAGACTGTAGGTTGCAGTCGAAACATATCAAGGTAAAGAAAAGGTTTTCTCTCCACCTGAACACCTTTCTAGAAGAAAATTGTCCAATTTAATCATTAAGAAGACAAAATGAACATTTTTGAACAACTTACTGTAACTTCAGTAACACCTATAGGCCTGTCATGATAACAAATCTTGCTGGGCGATAAATTGTCCAAGAAATTATTGCGATAAACGATAATATTGATAATAAAGTCATTCTGAGACCATTTTCTTCTAAAATAATGATAATGGCATAATAATGAAGGTACACCTTTTCAAAGATCAGTAAACTTTTATTTCTAAAGACTATTTAAATGAACAAAACAACCAAAAACAATAAAAGCAATGGACTCTGTCTCTGTTAACAAAAAATGCACTTACCAATGTGTGATTTCTGTTCACACTGAGAATCAAATCATGTACTGTGTGAGCATGCGTCTCAGAGGAGTATGTGCGCTAGTTTGTGTGTGTGTGTGTGTGTGTGTGTGTGTGTGTGTGTGTGTGTGTGTGTGTGTGTGTGTGTGTGTGTGTGTGCTCGCGTCTCATATGAGTATGTGCACGGAGAGTTTGTGTGTGTTCCGTCTCATTGAGTTTGTGCGCGAGTTTGTGTCTCCGTCTCATTGAGTTTGTGCGCGAGTTTGTGTGTGTGTGTGCTCGCGTCAGTATGTGCGTGGAGCGTTTATGTGCGCGCGCGCGTCTCATATGAGTGTGTGCGCACATGTCTCATATGTGCGTGGAGAGTTTGTGTGTGCCACGCGTGTCTCATATGAGTAGGCTATGTGTGTGGAGAGTTTGTATGTGCGCGCATCTCGTGTGTGTAGAGTTTGCGTGTATGTGCGTGAGCGACTTTAGGTGTGTCGTTGTGCATTTCATATGTATTTGTTTGAGCATTCAGTAGTATACATGTATGTTTGACTACTTAATATATGTGTATGCAAGTGTTCCATATATGTGCGTGAATCAAGTTTGATATAAGCCCTAAACGGCGCCTCATATGAGGGTAAGAGAGCGCGCGCGAGAGAGAGGGGAACGAGCGAGAGGTAGTGCTTGCGCTACGGCGCTCTGCAATCAAATACGATTGTAAATAGGCTCTAACAGGCTTTTACACACCTGCTCTAACTCGCTCTGGCTGGTTACACCATAGACAGTGGTTACAAGCGCTTGCTAACTGGAACTGGGCGCGTTCGTGACGTTCAACTTCTGGTATAATTTTTTTTTAACAAAATAAAATGCATATTTTTAAAAAAATAAATAAAAAAATCGATTTTTGAAGATTTAATAATCGATTCATACTCGTCCATAACATATTCGCGATTAAACAATAATCGATTTTTTTCACCACCCCTAGTCACATGTATATAAAGATAATAAATTCTTCGTTTACGAGCTAGGATAAGTCAGATAATTGGCAGAGTTATTTGTACACCATTGAGGACATATTTATGAATGAAAATATTGATTTTAGATAATAAAATACCTAAAAAACTACACATAGTCCCTTTAATGGGCAGTCACACTACACTTTTCATTTCAGTGACTTCCATAGATACACATGCGAAAGTGGGAGACAGGAAACGCAAGCAGATGCATGCAAATGAATCTAATTTCCACAGTTCAAGTTTGGTGAACTCTTTCCCCCGAATTTGTATATCTTGAAGATTGATACTTCATGGCGTGACCCCTTAGCTGAATTAAAAGAACGCAAACTTTAAATTTGCTGGATTGCAATAAAGTGGAGCAGAATTATTTATATTGAAAACCACATTGACTTACAGGTGTAATGCTGCGTTCCATTTACCTCGGAAGAGGGACGTCGGAGCTGGGAATGGCGTCACACCTGAGTTGACCGCGTTCCAGTACACAGGTCGGAAAACTAAGATGGACGCTTCCAGACAACCCTTACGGAACAAAAAAATATGGGAATATTCAGCAAAATTTAATGCGATAGGCCTACATTACATAATACATTTCCATATATTGGAAATTATAACTAGTGCTTATATTTTTCAACATATTGCAATATGTGTATTGACCATATGTGAATGCACATATTGCCATCAAATATTTATAAATGAAGAAAAAATAGCATTACATGTAATATTCACAAAGTGTGATTCTTTATAGTGTACATATATTGCACATACATGTTCCCATATAAATGTGAATGTATGTTGTACACACACACACACACACACACACACACACATTCACAGAATGAGTTACAACAGATTTCTAGCTCCCAGAATGCTTTGCTTCTGACTGTTAAAGGAGAGCAAATGTTCAAATGAAGTGTTATTTCACGGTTTTGCTCAATATTAATATACGGGGGAGATCTGTTAGAGTTTAATGTTCTATTATTTTGGAATTACTGTATTTGAAAAGTAACAGCTGTGCACTCTTCAGCACAGTGATAGTCTCTTAACTAAATACTTTAGTACATGCAGATGTGCTTGTGCTTTTCTGATCACACATCTATATATTATGAAGTGAATTACTGAATATAAAATTACATACATTATGATATATTAGTAAATATGTATATTGTCACATGTTTTTCAATATATGAAAAGCGGCAATACCTTAACATTTACTGATATTGAATAATACATAACACAATATATTATTCTGTATATTTTCAAATATACTGTTAGACCATTTAATATATTGATCATTCATATATAAGGAAAATATATTTTCATTTCACAAGAGAAACCTTTTTTGTGCTAGCTCTTTCGGAATACACATACATAAAAAAGTGGTATTTTGCACATAATGCTGAAGTATCATGGTCGGATAGAGGTTGAATAGTACTGTGTGCACATGTTTTTTGAGACCCAAACAAACACAAGTGCAAATAAACAATATATTACTACTGTTTCACTACGTTGATGCGCCATTAGTGAATCAAATGTCTGTTATGAACAAGCAACTGAAATCCCTAAACCTAAGTATACGCAGTGTGCAGTTCTGTGCAGGTCAGAGCTTTTTTTTTTTTTTTGTACACGTACTTTCACTCTTCTGTAAAAGGTCTGTTGTTTTGTGTTCCAAATCTGGTTCATGTTCACACCCACACTTGCTCGCTTTCATCCAACAGAAAAGTGCTCCCAGAAATGAGATGCTCCATCCCTGTACATCAATAGCAGGTGGCCTTCCTAAACAGGACAATCGAGTCAGAGATCCAAAGGCTGGAGGAAGCAATCTCTCGCTCCCACAATGCACTCCACCAGATGGGAGCACATTGGTCCTGACAGTGATGTCGCCGTGGGGACTGCGACATATTGCTAGGCAACATGATCAAATGATTATGACAGGCGTAATTTCCAGCCAATTTAAAGCCATCCAGAAATAAAGAGGCAGAGCCTGATGGTTTTAACGGGAGATGGAAGGGACGCAGACAGGAGTTGTTAATGGCTGCTGTGTGTCATTTGGGACAGCAATATTCAGAGTAGCTTGAAACAAGGACCTCTGTCGCAGTTAGTTGAGTATGTGTGTATTTATTAGTGGTTCTTGCAAAGGCAAACATATTACTTTTTTTAATAAACCCCTAACCTTAGGGGTCGGTTGCACCAGCTGTGCTTACGTTACAACTTCGCCTAGTTTTGACGTAAATGGACACTAAATATTTTTTCGTTGCACCATTAAACTTAGTTGAAGCGCAACTATGTATAACCTAAATATTTATGGAAGCCTCTGATCAGGAGTAACGGTTGGAATAAAATAGCAGACTGACTGAAATGCATCAGTAAGCTCTTGTTTTACACGACAGACTTCAATTCGCTTACATTTTGAGAAAAGTTTACTTTGTTAGCGGCTCTTTAACTTGAACCCGTCCTAAATCGATCCGTTTGTGCACGTCAAATAAAATCAGTCATAATCAATAAATGTGATATCAGTATTTATTTATTGATCCTTAATTTTGTTTCAAATACAGTTTCTAAATGTAATTTACATAAAAAACACATGTTATTCATGATCAAGTAATATCGTTTTTAATGGAAAGTTATTAGAAAGTTTGTTATACGTGAGGCAAAAGTTGTTAAAACGAAGGTTAAACTTAAATTCACAACATTTCAACAACTTCCGCTGACGTATTTGAATGCTGCTATTGGATCATCAAGGGTAAACGTCATATTATGCAACTATGCATTACTTTACAGAGAGCTTACGACCTACTAGCTACATCTACCTTAAGAACGAATGGTGCAACGGAATAAAGCAGAGTTAGTTACAAAGTAGCTAGTAGTTACCAAGCCTCTAGTGTGGACTTTACATTCCAATTTCAAAAAGAACTTAAAAACAGCTGGTGCAACCCTTACTACTAAAGATTAACACATAGCACAAATAAACACCACTTACATTGTAACAAATCTCATTTAATGCGTATGTAAAAATGTATCATATTTAAATTGAAGTAGAAGGTCAGTGTAAGAGGTCAGGATGGTGCTATTCAAATTAGAAAAACGATATAATGAATTTGTCTCTTGGATTTACAGATGAAAAAAGGCCCACATATTTGGGTCATTTTTGTAGATACTTTTCTGTGGCATGTGGGTAAACCTCAAGGGAGTGTTTTCCCGCCAAAATATCATCTGTGAGGAAGTTACCTTCAAAACACTTTTAAGTGCTTTCAAATTTTAAGCTTTTAAGAGCTTTTCACTCCTCTCCTCTCTTCCTGTGTAGCAATATATTGAGTCCAAGGCTGGAGTGTCGGAAAGAAAAATAGAGTAAGTTACTTACATGCATCCATCATGTACATGACAGCAGCGACATGATGGCCTCCAATCTAAATCACCTGTGACAGAGCATACTGTATGTGTCAAACAAGGTTACTGGAACAGAGCTGCCAGCCTACTGTCACATGGTTTCACGGGAGTAAAAACTTGATCTGATTGGGGGTTTTCAGAAGTATACAACAATTTTATATTAAAACTAATCGCAGTTTTCCAAGATTTACCCAATTGTGAATCAGATATGCTATCGCAGTATTAGTACACCCATTAAACACCTTGCACACCCTCATGTCATTCCAAATTTGTAGGTCAATGACAAATTAGAGTGTCCATGATAATTTTCATAATGTGCCAAGTTTTTTTTACGCAATGTACTCATGCATTTATGATGTTTTCATATGGTTTAAACGTTTCAATACCATTTTCAAGAAAATGCATTTTAAAAATTTAGTTTCATTCTAAAATATTTTAAAGCTAAAAAGCATCTTTCACAAATATCATTGTCACGGTGTGTGTAGGCAGGAAGCACTAGGAGACGAGGAATAAGTGCTAACAGGAATTTAATATACAAAAACTCAGGAACTACAACACTTACAACCATATAAACGCAATAACCAACCAGGAGTGAGGGAGAACACTGGGTTTACATACACAGAGAACAGATAGGGGAACAAGACACAGCTGGGGCAAATAAACTAGACACAGGTGAAGGAACTGAACACAAACGAGGAGCGGGAAAACTGGGACACCGGACTGAACCAAATACACAGAGACGGGGGAAACTAGATCACAAAACAGAACTAAACACACTGAAACGTGACAGTACCTCCCCCCTCCCCGAAGGTGCGTCCTCGCGGCGTTTAACCTCCAAAGGGGTGGGAGGGTGGCCGCCCTGGAGGCTGACGAGGGTGAGGCCGATCTGGAGCAGGAAGCCTCCAGGGTGGAACAGGACGCGGGCGTGGCCAGGGCAGAGCAGCACGTGGGCATGGCCAGGGCGGAGCAGACGAACCCTCGGGCGTCCAGGGCGGAGCTGTTAGACCCTCGGGCGTCCAGGGCGGAGCAGGCTGTGGGCGTGACCACGGCGGAGCAGTAGGACCTTCGGGCGGCCACGGCGGTGAGGACCCTTCGGGCGGCCACGGCGGTGAGGACCCTTCGGGCGGCCACGGCGGTGAGGACCACTCGGGCGGCCACGGCGGTGAGGACCACTCGGGCGGCCACGGCGGTGAGGACCACTCGGGCGGCCACGGCGGTGAGGACCACTCGGGCGGCCACGGCGGTGAGGACCACTCGGGCGGCCACGGCGGTGAGGACCACTCGGGCGGCCAAGGCGGTGAGGACCACTCGGGCGGCCACGGCGGTGAGGACCACTCGGGCGGCCACGGCGGTGAGGACCACTCGGGCGGCCATGGCGGTGAGGACCACTCGGGCGGCCATGGACCCTTGGACGGCCGGGACGAAGACCTATGCCCACCCCCCCCAAAGAATACTTGGGGTGAGTGCCCAGATTAGGGACAGGCTCAGGAACAGTCTCTGGATCAGCAGACGTGGATGGGACCGGCTGGGCGGGCTCTGAAAAAAAGTCAATTAAGTCCTTCTCGTCCGGACTCTGGATGAGGACCAGCGGTGAAGGCTCTGTGCTGGTCGGGACCAGCTGTGAAGAGGGCTTGGTGCTGGACGGGACCAGCGGCGAAGAGGGCTTGGTGCTGGTCGGGACCAGCTATGAAGAGGGCTTGGTGCTGGACGGGACCAGCGGTGAAGAGGGCTTGGTGCTGGACGGGACCAGCGGCGAAGAGGGCTTGGTGCTGGACGGGACCAGCGGTGATGAGGGCTTGGTGCTGGACGGGACCAGCGGCGAAGAGGGCTTGGTGCTGGACGGAACCAGCGGCGAAGAGGGCTTGGTGCTGGACGGAACCAGCGGCGAAGAGGGCTTGGTGCTGGACGGGACCAGCGGCGAAGAGGGCTTGGTGCTGGACGGGACCAGCGGTGATGAGGGCTTGGTGCTGGACGGGACCAGTGGCGAAGAGGGCTTGGTGCTGGACGGAACCAGCGGCGAAGAGGGCTTGGTGCTGGACGGAACCAGCAGCGAAGAGGGCTTGGTGCTGGATGGAACCAGCGGGGAAAAGGGCTCTTCAGAACCATGGATGAGGATGGATGGCATGGCGAAGATGGTTGGAGCCATCACCGGGATGATGGTGATGCGGAGACCTCTCTCCATCAGGATCCTGATGAGGTAATCCATCAGGTCATGGCCAGGCAAATCCATCTTGTCTTGGTCGGTTATTCTGTCACGGTGTGTGTAGGCAGGAAGCACTAGGAGACGAGGAATAAGTGCTAACAGGAATTTAATATACAAAAACTCAGGAACTACAACACTTCCATATAAACGCAATAACCGACCAGGAGTGAGGGAGAACACTGGGTTTACATACACAGAGAACAGATAGGGGAACAAGACACAGCTGGCGCAAATAAACTAGACACAGGTGAAGGAACTGAACACAAACGAGGAGCGGGAAAACTGGGAGACTGGACTGAACCAAATACATAGAGACGGGGGAAACTAGATCACAAAACAGAACTAAACACACTGAAACGTGACAATCATGAATTATAAATTTTGGGGAGTGGCACCACATGACAAATGATGTCAAGCTTAAAAAAACAGTCTTCTAAAGCTTATTGAATAGACTGAATTGTAGGTTGTTTTGATGAAAACCTTACCATCCCCGAAAACCCTCAAAACTTATTTATAGATTTTGGTCTGTACCTCACACAAATTTATCACAAGGCTTCAGAAGACTTGTAATACATGAACTTTTATGCAACTTTTTTAGTACATCATTTATGCTACTCTCTGGAATGACATGAGTAAATGGTGGCAGAGTTTCTTTTTTTTTTAAGGTGAACTATTACTTTAACAACACAGTTTCAAATTGAATTTGTATTTGTGCGACTTCTCAAAAGCATGTGCAAAATAATCACCTATCAAAATGTGCTATAGTGCAGCAGGAGTTTGGGGAAAAACAAGAATCATGTGGCGTTTCTATGAAGCACTTCTAAAGCCATCATTGTCCTAATGCTCTGTATAGATGTTAACATGGTGCTTAATGCTCTGAATTCTCAGAATATGTCTTGACTTTACATGAAATGAACCCATAATATCACACACTCTTTGGACTGAGAGTGTTATGTAACCCTCCCACTTCAGATGCTAGCCTCCATTCTTTATGTAATGAGGCAGGCAGCAAAAGGCACAGCTAAAACACTTTAAAGCTCACTGACAGATGTACAGTTTTAAGACGTTGACTGGCTCCTTTTTTGGCATTAAAGTGACAAACAGGCCTGGGGTGCGTTTTCCAAAGCCAACTATGGTCGCAAGTTCCGTCTTTACCAATAGAGTTCAATGGAAATTGCGATCATAGTTGGCCAACGATGCTTTTGGGAAACGCACCCCTGGTCGGGGGCAATTTAAGGCAACTGGTCTTCCGGTTGGAGATGTTTCTCCAATCATGAGTATGGATTCATCAAGCATTTAATGGGTAATTTTATGAAAACCTCCCTGAAAATGTGAATTCTGACCAAGAAGAGCCATAATAGCAGTTAACTTAGATTTCTGGGTTCAGATATAATCATGTCATCTACCACATGCCATGCTTAATTTTGCTAGCAAGTCATAAAAAAAAAAAAAGTGGGTTAATCAACTATGCAAAAATACACTTGTATTTTATTATAAATAAACTTTACACTTTTAAAAATATACATATCTTATATGATTAACACATTTTTGGTAATCTAACTATTTTTAAATTATAAGTAAATTAACTATTTTTTTTACTTGAGAAGAAAACCCAATTAAGCATAATCTGTATTATTTATTCACCAAAAAAATAAAAAAAATAGTTAAAATATTTCATAACAATATGTCGTAATAACCTTCAAGACTGTTTGTCGAGGTCAATAACATTCTTAAAATACGCCTTTAAAAACTGTAATAATTAATTTTTTTCTTGCATTAATTTTAGCTTGATAAGTAATGAATTTTTCCATATATATATATATATATGTAAAACAAAATGTAAAACATTCACCACGTGACATTTTTAAAGGTCATTTAATTTAAACTTTTGTTAAAAATGCAATGCAAGTGTTTATACATTTCTAATAACCTGACACACACACACACACACACACACACACACACACACACACACACACACACACACACACACACACACACACACACACACACACACACACACACACACACACACACACACACACACACACACACACACACACACACACACACACACACACACACACACACACACACACACATTGTTGAACTGGGCCATGCTAACTGGTCAGTGACAAATAGCCCAAATGGTTGGGCTATTTGTCACTGACCAGTTAGCATGGCCCAGTTCAACAATGACAACAACAACAAAAAAACACATCCAAAAGGTCTTTTGCATTCAAAGGAGAGCAAAGTTATCAAAACTTAATGAAAGTCAACAGAGGCTGGCCAAAATCAACATGGAACTCTTTGAATGGGTGACATGTACAAATTAGCTTTGCTATTTGAAGTCACTGACAACAACTTGACACATGGTAATCGATAACTTGTTAAAAGCATGCTTTTGGGTTGTTTTTATCACTTGGCTGGAATCATAGTAATTTGCTTTCTGTTTCACACCTTCATGCCATGTGAACCTCGCAATTTGATAAATATTTTTTCCTAGCTAATGAAATTAAATTATTTCTCATGACCCAGATACTAAATCATGTCCCCCTCTGTCCTGCCTTGAGCTCAAGATTTTGCACAGAAGCTGGAGCTAAACTCATCAGTGCCCCCTGCTGGCCAATTTGGGGGGAAAGAGAGGTCGATATAAAGGTTTCATGTGGATACGAGGTGGTGATATGGGACATAAGGGTGTTCAAAAGCTCAACATTTCTGACAGCTTCAGCTTGTCATCGTCTCACAGTGATTGGCTGCCAGCTCTTATTTTCATTTGCACAAGTTCAGTATTTCCCAACTTTCTGATGCACTCACCACTTGTTCTGCCCTGCTGTCAATCCTACAATCCCCTGAACAATCCTGCCCAATAGCTCCCATAGAGAATTAATTGAAAATGCCAGCTCATGGACACATACTGCGAGGAAAAGAAAGTGGATTGCACGGATAAGATAAAGAGAGTAATGAATCCAATCGCTCACATGGTCACATTTCCTGAATAACGTCACCACTCACTGTGCCAATCTTTCTGACTTTTTCATGAAACAAAATGCATTTTGAAATGTAAAGTTTGTCAAGATGCAGTGAAGGGCGATAGTGAGCACACTTTTGAAAAAGCATTGGAATATACTTTTTCCTCACATTTCATATTCTTTTCCATCACCATGACCCTTCGTAGTCTTCCTAGATTCCTGTAACCAGTTTGTTACAATGAATATGGACAAAAGTGGTGTTCGAATTAAATGTGTGTACTTTGAAAGTGGTATGGACAGAAATTCCCTATAGGTCTCATTACTTTTGTACATATATATCTGAGAGTGCTTTCATGTTATTTAGTGTGGACGGACATTGCTAAATTCCAATATTCTCATTCATGTTAATCAGTAAGAACTTGAGTTAACTGAGCATATTTGATGACTTATTTGAAGCAACCTACTTGGAGATGGAATGTTGCTAGTAAAATTACATGAAATGCTATTTCTGGATATCATTCCTTTAAGAACTAGAAATATAACCAAATGACAAATCACTTATAGCATAATTCCCATTATTACAGATCAGCTTCTCCTGAGCATGCATATTTTTCCTCATTAGCTCTGAATCATATCCACAGAGATTTCTCAGAATGCCAAATCTATTTAAAATATCAGCTGAATAATTTTTCTAAGATCTCTCTTTTAAAAAAGGGCAGACCACAGAGGAGCTTAAAGTGCCCTTTTCTACAAAGTTCGCTTTTTTTAAAGTTTCTCTTGAAAGTTTAAGGACTATTCTGGGTTATAGAGAAGTTAATCGCTATCAGCAGCATCTGCCAATTACAGACAAAGAGTCCGTCCACCATCTTCTTGGATAAAACTGATTTCAAAGCATTCTGGGATTGATTCATCAATAAAGGATAGGCTACATGCCTCAGACATAGTCTAAAACCTAAATCTTATAAATCAGCATACTTTTGGAACAACCTTTTTAGAGAGGGCCTAAGATTCTTTAAAGGAATTGTTCACCCAAATTCGAATTATTTTGTTCCAAACATGTAACACCAAGTAATTAAGTTACAAAGAAACCTGTATGAATATATATATATATATATACACACACACACACACACACACACTCACCTAAAGGATTATTAGGAACACCTGTTAAATTTCTCATTAATGCAATTATCTAATCAACCAATCACATGGCAGTTGCTTCAATGCATTTAGGGGTGTGGTCCTGGTGAAGACAATCTCCTGAACTCCAAACTGAATGTCAGAATGGGAAAGAAAGGGGATTTAAGCAATTTTGAGCGTGGCATGGTTGTTGGTGCCAGACGGGCCGGTCTGAGTATTTCACAATCTGCTCTGATTTTCACGCACAACCATTTCTAGGGTTTACAAAGAATGGTGTGAAAAGGGAAAAACATCCAGTATGCGGCAGTCCTGTGGGCGAAAATGCCTTGTTGATGCTAGAGGTCAGAGGAGAATGGGCCGACTGATTCAAGCTGATAGAAGAGCAACTTTGACTGAAATAACCACTCGTTACAACCGAGGTATGCAGCAAAGCATTTGTGAAGCCACAACACGCACAACCTTGAGGCGGACGGGCTACAACAGCAGAAGACCCCACCGGGTACCACTCATCTCCACTACAAATAGGAAAAAGAGGCAACAATTTGCAAGGGCTCACCAAAATTGGACAGTTGAAGACTGGAAAAATGTTGCCTGGTCTGATGAGTCTCGATTTCTGTTGAGACATTCAGTGGTAGAGTCAGAATTTGGTGTAAACAGAATGAGAACATGGATCCATCATGCCTTGTTACCACTGTGCAGGCTGGTGGTGAAGGTGTAATGGTGTGGGGGATGTTTTCTTGGCACACTTTAGGCCCCTTAGTGCCAATTGGGCATCGTTTAAATGCCACGGCTTACCTGAGCATTGTTTCTGACCATGTCCATCCCTTTATGGCCACCATGTACCCATCCTCTGATGACTACTTCCAGCAGGATAATGCACCATGTCACAAAGCTCAAATCATTTCAAATTGGTTCCTTGAACATGACAATGAGTTCACTGTACTAAAATGGCCCCCACAGTCACCAGATCTCAACCCAATAGAGCATCTTTGGGATGTGGTGGAACGGGAGCTTCGTGTCCTGGATGTGCATCCCACAAATCTCCATCAACTGCAAGATGCTATCCTATCAATATGGGCCAACATTTCTAAAGAATGCTTTCAGCACCTTGTTGAATCAATGCCACGTAGAATTAAGGCAGTTCTGAAGGCGAAAGGGGGTCAAACACAGTATTAGTATGGTGTTCCTAATAACCCTTTAGGTGAGTGTTTATATATATATATATATATATATATATATATATATATATATATATATATATATATATATATATATATATATACATATTCTTTTTTGTATATATATAACGAAAGTCAGAAGGGTCTGATGTTGTTTTGGACCCCAGCGACTATCATAATATCTTCTTTTGTTTCTGCAGACAAAAAGGACATCATACAGGGTTGAAATGGCATGAATGTGAGTAAATAGAATAAAAAGTAGATGAAATGCATTTAATAAATGCAACTGAAAAAATAATGTCATTGATATGACAATAGAATAGAATCAAGATAATAATGCCATGATTTTAATATTCATAAATAAGGATTCGTACACATTTGCACATATGTATAGTTGTTCATACGTAATTATTAATTTACGTTATGGTGTCTTCGAAATTTGGTCAGTAAATGTATGTGGTAGCTGGTAAGAAAACACTACTTTACGTAAAAATACATAAATACTCATTAAATCACGTTGGTTAAGAGGATGGTACATGATTGAGTGCAATACAGCTTGAAAGTAAAGAGTGTTTGATGTATTAGGCATATTCTGAACAAGAATAAGGTCCTTTCTTCTCTGAACAGTATACTGTATACTGACAGAATTTTCATTTTTTAAACTATCGTTTTATCCCTTTAAGTTTGGAGTTTGGAACTTAAATGATGAGTAAATGACAGGGCTATTATTGTTAACTAAAATATAAATAATATAAAAATAAAAACTAATTCAAAACATTAATAGGCTATCTCAATGATAGCCTAATAACAGGCAAATGATGACAGAATTTGTGGATTAACTATTTAAAGCAAAAAGTATTTGAGATTACTGCTGGCAGGTAAGTTAGGTTTTTACCGTTATACTGTACAAAAAAGAGATATTGAAGATGTATCATAAAAAGCTGTCACCACAATGCGAGCGCTTCAGTGTTGTATTGAATCCTCACGGCGAGGTCTGCGCTTGCCTCTGTGAATGGAGGACGTTGAGATATTTATCATTGTGTGATGGATGTATGAGAGAGAGAAAAGGGACACCGGCTAGTTTACGTTGAAGAGCAGGAGGAAGGTTTCTTTCGGTGTCCTGAGAGTCTGAAGGGCACACTGACCAATTCAGCTACACAAACAGAAATCTCAAGAAATAAGACGCATGTGAGAAAGGGCTTTTTTCACTTCCAAATTGTTATGGTAATTGCCGTGAATGCATCTAATGACATCCACTTTTGAGGCAAAGGCGCGTGAGTTTTTTAACAAGGGATTTATTCGGTAGCCTAAATGTGTCTCCATCTTATGGCGAGTTCAGACTGCACGATTTTCAAAATAATCGTGTGACTGTTGTTTTCACACTGCGTGACTATCTGGGGTAACATTCAGTTGCTGGTGTGTTCACACTGCACGACAACTTCTCCCTGGTCCGAAAACTACGTTTCACAACCAAACAAACGCGAGAAGTGATAAGGAAATAACGGAAGATCACGCGTGCGTGAGACCGGAATTCTCGCGCGACACTGAATTTGTTATTAAAAATGATAGCCTACAAGAAGATTGCGATCCAAATTGTCTGTGCGCTGATTTGCAGCGAAAATGAGAAAAATAAACAGTTTATGCAGGAGGAAATGGTTGGGAAGACGAGGGGAGCAAGGACTGTGTTTTGCAAAGAGAGTTGGGGGTAAATAAATAATTTTGCAAATGTCCTGCTGTTGCTACTGGTCATGCAAATGTTTGTGCTTTGTTTCTGTTTGATATAATTGTAAGGCGTATGTATTAAAATACTGATATTCTGGTCTATAACTCCTCCCTGAACACCCTGCTGTCCTGTATCTTGCTCTCTCATTGGCTGTCGGTCATCTCCGATGTAGTTTTCAGTCAGAACACTTTTCACACAGCAGGATTGTGAATCGCCGACAGGTCCAGATAGTTAGCATGCCAAATATCTCACGGGCGTCGGCGACTCATCGGCGATTCTCTCAGATCGCGTTTTTGCTCATTCACACTGCGTGATTGTCACTCACGTGAACGAGCACCGATTTGCCTGTGATTTCGGGAATTTGCCTGCGATTTCTCAAAACTTGTCGGCGAGCCAGAATCGGGGCTAAAATCGTGCAGTCTGAACTCGGCATTAGTTTATGAGTGTAACAGTGTGACTGTGTTTTCCCCCCTTTTTCTAGTTTTTTGGTTTAGTCCTGTTCAGTTTTCCGCTCCTCGTTTGCCTTCAGTTGTCTCACCTGTGTTTAGTTAATTATCCTCATCTGTATCACCTGTCTTCAATTCATCTTACTCATCAGTCTGTATTTAGTTTCCCTCAGTTCTTTCAGTCTGTCTATTCTCGTTAGTAGTATGACGTGTGTTGTGACTCCAGAGTTTTGTTTGAATAAATTCCTGTTCTCCTGTTCCTCTTCGTCTTCCTCGTGATTTCTCCACCACGTCCCGTAACAGAAGAACGGACCAACAAAATATGGATATCCCTGCTATTCTCCTTTTTTGTTTGGAGCAGGGGGAACAAACATTGGAGGACCACACGTGGAACTTTCTCGAGACTGCTTATCAAACTCACTACCCAGACGTCTGCCTCTGCATGTTCTACAAGGTGATCTTGAATGGCTCATGCAGAGAGCAGTTGATCGGAGAAGGTCCGTAGGAGAATTTCGCTGCCTTTGTGGAGTGGGTGCTGGCAAGTGTCAGTATATTGGATCCGTGCATTAGATCTTAATGACAGCAGCCTAATATACCCCTTGCTGTCTGTGTCCTTAATGATAATCAAAAAACAAAATAAAAAGAGAGAACGATTCACTGATTTGATGAGTAACTTTAATAATAACTTATATTTAATGCATACAGTGAAGATTTTTACTTGCATTAGTTAGGCTACTATTCATTTTTGCTGTTGTAATGAAGGGTTAGGGTTAGCAGGATACTAATTATGAGATGAAGTGAAATCAAAAAGGCAAGATGCAATAGAGGTGTGCTTGTTACATTTAAAATTGACGTTGTTCTTTTATAAGTTGTTGTTAAAGTTAAACAAAAATAGACTTTAAGTTGCTGTATGTAACTTTTTCACTCTAAAAATACGTTTAAAGTATTTTTAATAAAGTATAAAAATATGTTTGCCGATATTTAGGAAACATGCTGAGTTCACAAACTAGTTTCTCTGAAAAACACTTCTACAGCCAGTTATTTTACTTTGAAATGTGCGTTCCGTGTTGGAATGTCTGTTTTTGTTTTGGTCTGTGTGATCGACCACTAGCTGTCATTCTTAGACTGCACCTTTAATGAAATACAGTATTGTTTAGTTGGACTTAGACACAGACTTTTTGGACTCGACCCCAACACTATTGCATGTTGGTTGCACATTTGATTTGATATTAATATTAAATATTGATAAGCAGTGAAGCTCTTTTGTTCATTATTGACCCATTTTCAAGCTACAGAACAGGACAAGATTTTCAGTGAATAATGGTACTTTTATTGTGTTTTTGATATTTTAAGAGCTTGCCAGCCCGAGTCCCCATTCACTTTCATTATACGGACAAGAGCAGTTTGCTCTTTTTGTGAAAGAACATTCTGTGAAAAATCTAATCTCTGTTTCTGTTCAGAAGAAAGAATATCTTTCAAGTTTGAAGGAGATTAAATGACAGAATTTATGACTATTCCTTTAATATGACACTTACAATAATGATGCGACTCAAGGACAACAGATTCTTTATGCTTTGAAATCTGAAAACAGATGACATTTGTTCATGTCACGGCAGCATTTGCGAGCTTGATTCAAAATCTGTCTTTCAAGGTTAGTCCTCATGTGACAGGCTAATTTCTCCTGTCTCACTGAAAGTTGTAATGTATGGCTTCAAAGAATGCATTCATCTTCACTACTGCGCCTCATATTTGCCAAGGCTGTCTTTTCAAAGTGAACTCATCTGATGGCTTCAGTGATTGGAAGCCATTCGCCCTGCTCTCTGTCACTGTTTAGTCATCATTCTCACCCCCCTCTCACTCTTTTCAGAATCATGTCTAAATTAATGCAAAAACTCACATTATCTACGCCGGAGGTTGCCGTTTCACTCTGATATAACCGTTCGTTCTTAGACAATGGTGAACATCTCATTTGTCATGTTTGGAATATTCACAGCCTTTTTAAAAATGAATCTCAGCGCCATGGCATGTTTTAAGAGAGTACAACAGACACCATTTCAAGATGTTTTGAGAGTAATAAGGGAGCTGGATGTAACATTTGTCTTGTAAAATGACTAACAAACAGTCTGGGGAGGAGGGAGAAGTGGAATAATGTGGCTAATGAAGGCAAAAAGTAGCTCTGTTCAAAAAACCCAGCGAGTCGTTTTGCTGTCTACAGTCATAGCCCGAAGGCAGCGTCCTAACCCAAATGAAACCTCAAAAACATAAAAAAAGATGTGAAAAGCAACTCTGGTGACATCATTAAAAATGTCCCTCTTCTGGTGTTTAAACCTCACACTTGATTAGAATATAGAGTCTGACATTAGCATGTTGCTAAGCTAACAACTCAATGCTCAGCAGACACAAATCTGAGGTGAAATAGCATTCTAATTCAAGAAAACAATATTTGCTGATACTTTTCATTCCTGAATGAAAAATAAGTATATTAAAGCAACATTATGTCGTTTTTGTGATTTTTTGCTCTCGGGGTCCCCTGTACAGTTGGGAAACAGTATTGTCTTCTACTACTGTCGTAAAATCTGTCATGGTTACACCAGGGGATACACGTACATTTGTTGACAAGCCGATACCGTCTTGAGTTCTCACGTTTTGGGCAGACTGCCAGCGTTGCGTGTGAAATGTCTTCATCCCAGGTACATTGACATATATTTCAGCATGTCATATGAATATAATTTCATGGGTTTTATTTTTTTTCAAACGTCAAAAGATCGCGTAGCTCACGTTTACAAGACAGCGTCATTATAGTAGCCTATTGTCTACTGTTTTACATAACGGATATGCTAATTCAATTCAATGTTTGTGTTGTAGGTAATAGCCATATATCGTCAATATTATTATATCAAGCTACCATAGATGAATCTGCAAATTTGAAAATCGATTTGCATTATAGCCTGAGGCAAGACACTTTATAAATAAATATAATATAAAAATATAAATATAAAAAAATAAATAAACAAACATGACTATCAGCCTGCAGACATTAGGATAGTTATCCTGAAAGATTATTTATTATAACCATCGTAAACTAGCATGTTAGTGTAGCTACCAGATTGATAATTCGCTACTCTACTAGCATTAACGTTACTTGATTCATGAAGATAAATGGAGGACCAGATAGATTACGTAATATGGCCAGACCATGTTATTCAGCCTTTTACATTTCGCGCGGTTGTCAGCTGACTCCCTGATTTATTTATACATTTATAAACACTTTATAGATGACTGACAGCTGCGCTTGTGACAGGGTGCATGTTACTGAAAGAACGAACATAGAGAGACAGAGAGACGGTCGCGCGCACGCACTCTCACCGTCTTCAAACTGTCTTGCTCTCCCTCCAATATTGATCCTCGTCCAGCCTTTTAATTTGTCACTCTCCCTTTTTCTTTTTTTAGTCTCATCTGACAAAACCTTTGCCTTCTTCCTTTTAGTTGTTGCTTCGGGCATGACAGCAACATGGGTATCAAACGCCAGTTGGGCTCTCACGTCAGAATTTGAGGAAGTTGGGGATGGTGGGGGAAGTGACGTATGCCGTAAAGCAGTCAAATGTTTTAGTTTTTTTTGTGCTCGGGTTACTACCCGAAACCCGAAGTTACATAGTGCCAGTAAAAGCCATACAGACACTGTCAGGCTATGGCAGACGTGCCGTGGCATTCAACCTATTGTAAGTCAATGTACCATCTCAAGGGTCTTGGAAATAAATTATGAAGGTTGAAAAACTACATAGTGCTTCTTTAACTCTGAGTTACTTTATCATATTATATAGTTGAAAATGGTAGGGTACATGGTTTAACATTGCATTTTACTGTAAACTAAACTAAACTAAACAGTATAATTTACTAAAAAAAAACTGTAAAAAGACAAATTTCACAATGTGACACATCACACGATTATATTTAAATAGTTTTGTTTCTCCCTTTTATGTTATTAGTAATGTACATTAGGGTGTTTTGTGTAACATTTTGTTATTTAGTATATGTTTATTGCATTATTTTAATATTGTGCGTTACCCTGGTGCTTTGCATTTGTGTGCATGACTTTGTTCATCGTTTTTATATTGATCATTGATAGTTCAAGTAGTTTGGCAACATTACATTCCTTAAAGAGATATATGGATTTTAATAGGCATAGCATAACACTGGAACACTTTGAGTATTTTGTATGATGAGTTTCTGACAATGCCGTTCTTTTTATTTTTTATTGTAAACGTAATGGGATATATCACCGGTTGCAATAATGTGGCGGTTATCAGATAAATGGGTGATTCGATAGCATTTTGTCTAAATAAATAAAATGCTAAAAGCTAAAATTTAATTTTAAGTGAATTTAACAAATGAATTTAAGCACCATGATTCATTATAATATACTGTATTATAAAAGTATATATTCATTGCATTGGGGACAGAGCTTGAGTGTGTGGTGGAGTTAGAGGGAGTTCTGGGCTACTTGTTTAGTTTTTCATTTACTTGTTTGTATTTCATTAAGCCCACCCTGCTCTAAGCATCCAAGCTGTTTTCATTAGAATGCAAGCGATTATAAACCCATGTTGTCTCTGTTAAACCGCTGACCTGGCTGGCACAGTCTTGTCTCCCAAAATGCAGTTGCGAGGTGAACACTTAATGATAAGAGGCAAATAGCGTCACAGGGCAAGAGTTAATTTTGTATAAGAGTCCATGAAAACGTCTGGATATCTTTTTTATTTAAAAAGGTTAATGCTGAACTTAACAGGAAATCATATTTTCCCATCTCAGGCCCAAAGTGCCATGGTCATAAAAGACAGCAAGCAAATATCAAATACAAAACAATGTTTAGCAAAGAGTAGCAGAATGTTCGCACTGCTTTTTCCCATTCAACAAATGATTATGAGGATTTGCAGCGAATATTGACTGAAAATAGGAGGCATTTGTCAATTTGGCAAATGTATTTATAAAGCAGCTGGTTAGAGTTTGGAGTAGCAACAAACCTGCTATGATTAACTGCTAGGATTCATAGTGTCATTTTCTCCTTTGTGAAGGAGGAGTAGGATCAATTGTATTGATTGTACACTTATAGTGTACTTCAAATCTTACAAGTACTGTATAATATAAAAGTATATTTAAATTGTATATGAAAATAATATAATATTAATGGAATAAAAGGCCAATTTAGTCTACACTTTAACAACTGTTAATTAACACAATACACTAAAAAGTGTGCTTTGTAATAATAAAGTTACTTTAAAGTACATTTCAAATCATGTTTTTATAACATTTTCATGCTTCCTGGACCAGGGGTAGGCAAGTTCGGTCCTAGAGAGCCGCTGTCCTGCAGAATTTATTTCCAACCCTAATCAAACATACCTGAACATGCTAATCAATGTCTTAAAGGATTACACAGGTTGCGTGATGTTTTCCCCCAAACCACTTCAGTGAAAATCCCGCCCTGCAGACGATTCTAGAGTTTCCATTGGTCATGTCAATCACTGTACTGATTGCCTACACCAAACACTGATCCCTAAACCTAACCGTCACTGTAACCTAAACCAATGAAATCGGCTGCAGGGCGGGATTTCCGCTGAAGTGGTTTGGGAAAAAAATCACGCACTAAGGCTATAGCCAGTTGAGGTTTTTTTCGTTGTTGGAGCCAAACTCTGCAGGACAGCGGCTCTCTAGGACCGAACTTGCCTAACCTAGACGAATACATTTGATGTGTTGACTAACACTAAAGCACATAACGCACATAAAGTAAATATTATAATTTTAACTGTAATGTTATTCATTATTGCATTTGAAGTTAATATATTTTAAATGTACTAAATTCCAACTTCATAATTATAAACGTGTAATTACAAATATATTACACGTTTCAAAAGATAAGGCATTAAAGTATATTTTAGTTCACCAGAAATGCGTGTACACTTTAAAAATATTCAAAGATAATAGAATTATTAAATTACATATGTACACTCTCAGAAAAAAAAGGTACGGAAGCTGTCACTGGGGCTGTACCTTTTCAAAAGGTACATTTTAGTACCTAAAGGGTGCATATTGGTACCTTAATGGTACATATTAGCACCTGCACTCAGAGGTGGGTAATCCAGGGGTCAGAAGGTAAAAGTCCTGCCATATGTTTATTCCACCCATCAGCTGATTTCACTAATTAGTTCCATCTCCTGTATGAATTAGCAAATCCAGGTGATTGGAATAAAATACTAATACTACTTTACTTTCTAAACCTGGACTTTACACCTCTGCATAGCAATGCCACATGTCAGCCAAGAGCAAAGAAATAAACCAGAACTGGACCTTATCGTAGCCAAAACATATGTGTATATTAAATATGGAGTAATTTCAGCTACAGCCTTAGATGAAATCAACTGGAAGAGAAAAGAAGACATTAAATCTGTGAAGATCTCAGCAGAGGAGGATTAAACAACTACACAAACAGCATTACCAGCTTCCCTTATAACTAACCGGATTGACTTTATTTCTGTCAGACTTCTACAGAAGTTTTATTGAGAATTAACAGAGGTTTAACTCTGTTTCATTTGAAGTCACCATAACAGTGATTAGTGTTTCCATTAGTTGGGCTCTTAACTCTTATGATATATTTTGTATATTTTGGCTGCTGTGACAGTGTGTTTGTTGAACACATCTGCAACAGCAAAGGAAGCTAAAGTGAAATAAGTGATTTCTGTATTATTATGAAATAATAAATATCATGAAGTAGACTGATTTACTGAGATTTTTATAATCTAACAATTATCTTGTTCCACTAATATAATCACATCACAAACCCTGTATTACTGCAGCAAGAGGTCCAGCAATGTAACAGTCAGTTTAGACATTTTACCAAAAATGAATTAAAAAAAATATGGCTTACGCTGACACACACAGATATCAACAATCAGCACATGAATCTTAACAATGGTGACAGTCACAAATATTTAGATAAACAGATTAATTCAGAACATCACTGAAAAGCTACTAATTCACAACAAAAACAACAGAAAAAAATAATAGCAAATATTTAGAATCAAACAAAATTATAGGACAATTCAGCATAATTTATTCATGTTGCAATGCATGCTGGGAGTTTTGTACTATGGTGGTATCCAGCACGCATTGCAGCATTGTACTTTTGATTGTCACCATTGTTGAGATTTATACGCTGATTGTTTATGTCTGTGTGTGTCATTATAAACTGACTTTTTTGTGCTCATGTTCGTTAAGGTCTTCTAATTTATTGTTATATTATTGCTTGATCTCATGCTGCAGTAACACAAGGTATGTGATGTGAAAAAAATAATTGTTAGATTAAAATATCTCAGTGAATCAGTCTGTTTCATGAAGATTATAAAAACCATCAACAGGTAACCATCATCACCTGATCTCATTTCACTTTTGCTTTCTTTGCTGCTCCAAATGTGTTTGACAAACACACTGTCACAGCAGCCAAAAAAACCCAAAATATACAATAAGCGTTAAGAGCCCGACTAATGGAAACTGTAATCACTGTTATGGTGACTTCAAATGAAAAACAGAGTTAAACCTCTGTTAATTCTCAATAAAAACTTGTGTAGACGTCTGACAGAAATAAAGTCAGTCTGGTTAGTAATAAGTGAAGCTGGTAATGCTGTTTGTGGAGTTGTTTATTATTGGCTACGATAAGGTCCAGTTCTGGTTTATTTCTTTGCTCTTGGCTGACATGTGGCATTGCTATGCAGAGGTGTAAAGTCCAGGTTCAGAAAGTAAAAGTCCTCCTTACTATTTTGTTCCAATCACTTGACCTGGATTTGCTGATTCAGACAGGAGATATAACTAATTAGTGATATCAGCTGACTGAGTTCATGGGTGGAATAAACTATGGCAGGACTTTTACTTTCTGACCCCTGGATTACCCACCTCTGATTTCAGGTGCTAATATGTACCATTAAGGTACCAATATGCACCCTTTAGGTACTAAAGTGTACCTTTTGAAAAGGTACAGCCCCAGTGACAGCTTTCGTACCTTTTTTTCTGAGAGTGTACTTAAATGGTTAGTTCACCCAAAAATGAAAATGATCCCATAATTTACTCACCCTTGAGCCATCAACGGCTCAGAGACAAAAAGGTTGAGGATCCAAGTGCAGTAGTTTAGGGTAATCCAGAATCGTAATCCATAAAACAGGCAAGAGGTCATGCAGGTTAAACTATCCAAAACAGACACCCTCCATAGATAGCTTGTCTTGGGCAAACAGGGTAATCCAAAAAACAGGTAAAAGGGTAAATTCACAAAACAGAAAACCAAAAGAGTACTCAGAAATGCAGTGTGACAACATGCACGACTTTGCAGTGAGTGACTGAATAAACAGGGCTTATATAGGCAGAGTTATGACACACAGGTGGAAGTTATCAAACAATAGTCCGGGGAATGGGTTATGGGAAATGGAGTCCATGATGATATAACAAAGATGGAAGGAGTGCCCTCTGGTGGCTATAGGCACTCCGGCTGGCAGGCGTGACGATATGACTTCTTTCAGCCAAACACAATCGGAGTTATACTAAAAAATATCCTGGCTCTTCCAAGCTTTATAATGGGAGTGAATGATACCTTTGATTTTGAAACCCAAAAAAGCGCATTTATCCATCATAAAAGTAACCCATACGGCTCCATGGGGTTAATAAAGCCCTTCTGAAGTGAAGCGATGGGTTTTTGTAAGAAAAATATCCATATTTATAACTTTATAAACTAGAATGACTGGCCTGAACGCGTGAGTCTTGTTCCGGCGGAAGAGTGCCTTTGACCGGACGCATGACGTATTGATGAACGCAGAAGCGCAGAGGATCGAGTTAGAAGTCTAAAACGAGAATTTTTAAAGAGAAATGTCGGAGGAGCTTGAGTTTGTACCTCAGCCCTATTTGTTTGAACCATGAGAGGCGTCTATACTCTCACCTAAGCTTGCCTACCTTACCTGACCTGCACGGCTGTTACCGGAAGCCATGAGAACAAACAATGGACAGAACAAAACCACGACAACGATATGCTTAAAACAGAGAAGATTTTCCTTTGAGTTTTCCACGTACAGGTGAAACCATTGTCAAAACGATCCCCATACACACAGATTTGTGAAAACGACTAAAAACGCTGTATTCTGCTGCTAGGCCGTTAGATGGCCATGAAACACTATACTGAACACGTAATACGCATGTGCATGACGTCTCATTAGAGATTTGCGTTTTTGTTGCTAACACGGAGACATGTTTCAAAAACAAAATTTTGCATTTTCAGGCCACCAAAACACGTTGTCGTGTAAATGAACGGCATAAAAAATGCATAAAAAGTTTTACGTTTTTAGTTGAAAACGGTGTCGTGTAAACCATAGACATAATAAATACATAGACGCCCTATTGGCCGTTTTGGAACGTTGCTGCGATATGTCAACGCGTCCGCCATATTGCTGAGGGCAAGACTGCGTTGTAAACAAATGCAAGTAAATGGGTGAGCTGTGGTTTTTCTGGATAAAAACAAAAATAACGTTTACATTTATTAACTGATTTCAGTGGTTTGTACCTGGTGTGCAAAAAGTTAAATCTCTAGTTATTTAAAATCATGTATTTGGCTTTTTATTCTTGGATAAGAATTGTGAAGACCCCCATACTGAGATATAATTTAATTTTCACATTAAAGGAAATCAGGCTTTCTTATTTTGGAAAAAAAACATTGTCGGTCTTTAACCCGATGTTAGCTTTTCTTGTGCTTAGAATTGACCGCCATTGAGAAAATGAAACAAATCTGCAAATACAAATCACACCGGCAGGTGCTTCCTGTATTTTTATAGCACTAAAATGATAGATATTTACAGATAATACTCCAAATATACAACAGCAAAGATAACTGATGGATCCTTTATGGTAACATGATATGGTACAACTACAGTGCAATGCAAATTGAGAAATAATAGTAAATAGTTTACTGTAGTCAATAAAAAAACAGTATAAAGCAAATAAAATAGTAATGAATAGTATAATTATATAATATCATAAGTACAATAATATAGTACTAATATACTGATAATAGCATTTATGTACAGTATAATAGTATAATAATAGCAATAGAATATTAAATATCAATTACAGAATATAGAAAATAAAAAAATAATAAGTTAAATAGTGACAAGTGAATATTACAATAATTTAACAGCATAATAGATTGATAATCGCAAGTGGTATAATATAATAATAATAATAATAATAATAATAATAATAATAATAATAATAATAATAATAATAATAATAATACAATGTAATATCAATTGCAGTATAATATAGACAATAATAAAAATAGTAAATTAAATAGTGACTAGAACCTACCCGATACGAGTACTTGTAATAAAAGTCGGTTTTAAGAAAATATTTACTTTATAATATAATATAAGCTAAATCTATAATAAAAATCATGTCAACTTTCAAAGCTGAGTTAACTAGCGACATCGCTAGCTATTTTAGTCTGACTGACTCCGGTGGCCAACTAACATTACTATTACTAATTACTGTATATAATGGCCAAATACAACCAGAAACAAATGTTCAGTCTTGCTTGTGAAAGGTAATTCCCCCGAGACCTGTTTTTCAACTAAATGAATCACAGGTGCAAACACTAATCAAACAATGAGTAACCAAGGAGATTAACCAGAAGTTAAAAAAAGGAACAAAGGTAACAGAGCAAAACCAACTCACAGTAAAACTCAAATACACAAAAAAGACATTACCCTGGCAGTATTATTTCGGTAATAAGTACATAGTATTAAGGGCTACCAGTTGAGCTACAGAAAACAGAAAAGAAACAATGAATAAACATGTTTCTTATGGCTCAATGGGGCTATAATTTCCACAAATGGATTGTAGGGGGTGAGTCTAGTGTCTGGCTGGGAGATTATTTCTATTTGGTTGCGGGAAAGAAAAACGAATAAACATCTATCAAGGGCATTAGTAACCGCACAGATCTGAACTTCCTTGAAATTCTAATCAATACAGCAAGTATAAGCAGCTCATCCTCATTTAAAAAGTCAATTAAGCCCCCTTAATGATTCAAGAGGGAAACAATTTCATGCAGATGCCTGCAGATGAACGATTGCTCGCGGCATTCATAGCTCACTGAAAACACACACATTCATTTGTGATGAACTGGTAGCAGATTCATCACACTACTAACACACTGTCTGCAGGATAAATTCTGTGTGCAGACACAGTTAGAGACAACTAATATATCTTTACTCATGAACTATTACAGTCATCAGACCAGGGGAAGAGAAAATGCTTTTCAGTTTCAGAGGAGAAATCAACATATTGATGTTGCACGTCAGCAGAATTTTGGGAACAGATCCAATTTTCACAATAAACGGCATTTCTTTACTGAGGGAAAATGTGCTGTCTGAATTAACATAGGAGGCAGGCTAAGTGAGTTGGCAGGACTGTGCTGCCACCCTTTGGTGACTTGGGTATACTGAACAAAGCTCAGTCTGGTTCCATGGTGATCAAACAGTTGGATACCAAAATCAGGAATATAAAATAGTGACCTCAGTCCTGGAAATTATTAAATCTTAAAAACAATATATATTGTTTCTGTATGTTTTTTTATGCTTTATCCTATAATATTTAATCAGTTAAAAACACAGTGAAGGATTAAAATATATTGTAATTTGACATGCTTGACCAATTGGACCAATTTAGGCTAATTGCCATTTATCTATTTCAGTGAAGTCTATCTCTCCTTGCTAACTTTCACATATTAAAATAACTAAATAATGAAAATTATTTTCATGATTTTTTCCTAGTAAACTAGCCAGTTTTTTTTTCAAACACCAGGCTTAAAGAATGAGTCTAAGTCTTTGTTATTATCATTAACCCTTAAATGCCTGAATGTTTCACCAATCATTATTACATATTCGGGTCTTTCTTTAGCGACCCGATATCTAACACGGATGGATCTCCACCTGTTGCGATAACATAACTCTTCTGATTAGAGTAACAATTACAAAATAATAAAATAAAGCATATTTGGTTACCTTTGTAGCTTGGAAAGGTTCAGTTTGAGCAGATGTTTTATACCATCATGACTGTCCTTGTCAGAGCTCATTGCAGTACATTCAGAATTTGGCTCATATTCACGATCTCAACCATATTATCAAAACTATAATTTTCAAAATATTCAAATTTTGATCGCTGACAGCTTCTTCACCAGATCCACCATCAAGTGACAGTGACACTAATATTTAATTGCGCTCAATACAATCGCTGAGCCATTTCAAGTTTTGCTGATGATAATTCCTATTCTTTTGTTTTCTGCCTGTGGTAACTATGAGTGAAACGTCACTTCATCATTGTGTATCAGACATTGACACCTTATAGAATAAAGGTGAATTGCACTTATTCAATCATCAAAGATTCAATTATTGTTGTGTAGAAGAATACTTACACTGTTACACACCTTGGGTCGTTATAGAAACCCTGTACAATTTTTAACAAACATGAATGGAAAAACAGACATTCTTTAAAAAAAAATGTCTTATTATATTGTTTATAATGAATTGATTGAGGTTTCACGGACAAGGCTTAAGCCTGTGACTAAAATGCATGTTTGAGCTGTTTTAACTGTAATTTTTCCAAAGTGTTGAGGCTTTGTAAAAGTCCCGAAGAGCATATAGCAGAAATATCATCCCTAACTCTGAATAGTTAACATGATCAAGAACTAACCGAATATTGTTTGAAATGTGTCTTTAAAAAAAAAAAAAAAAAAAAAGGGGGGGGGGGGGGGATTTGGGAACCTGATTGTGTTTAATCTATTATGTCCTCTAAAATAGTTTTTAAACAGCTATTAAACTTTGCCTTAAAGTAAAAGGAAGAAACCCCCACCACTAATACTTTCATAAATGTCTTCGAATTAATAAAAGGGACCAAATATTTTGAAAATCTTTAGTACAATTAGACTATTCTCTTATTTTGTCCACTAGAATTTTTTTTTTGTCTAAACTTTGCATTGAAGTAGAAGGAAGAAACCCCGACCACTAATACTTTCATACATTTTTTCGAATTAATGAAAGGGACCAAATCTTTTGAAAATCTTTGGTAAAATTAGACTATTTTCTTATTTTGTCCACTAGACAGTACGTAAGAGCAGTGACGTGGCGTTCTTAGAGGGTAACCGTCCTGCTGAGAAATTCTCGCGCATGCGTATCGTTGCTATTATTTTTGTACGCATGGGAATCTCGCGAGAGTTTCGTGCTGGACAGTTACCTTCCAAAAACATCCCTCATTTGCGAGCGTCGCGTCGCGTTTAAGCACGTCACGGCCGTGGCAGTGCGTTGAGTGAGTGAATGCGGGGCTCGAGTCCTAGAATGAAAGCTCTTCTGAACCGCTTTCACACATTCAGCCACAGAAAGCAGTTGAGTTATATTTTTCTCTGCTGATGCAGACACCTAAACTGTTTCTCCAGAATTATTTGCGTCAAAATGAGTTCAACTATGGCGACGCGACTCTCTGACTTGTTTGGAAACAGCCGTATAATTGTAGGACTGCTGGCTAACTTACTGTCTTCAATCTGCATAGTGTTCATCAACAAATGGATCTATGTGCACTATGGCTTTCCCAACATGACCATGACTCTCATTCATTTCGTAGTGACATGGCTGGGGCTGTATATTTGCCAGAAGATGGATATATTCTCTCCAAAAAGTCTCAGACCTTCTAAAATCATCCTGCTGGCTTTGAGTTTCTGTGGTTTTGTTGTTTTCACGAATCTTTCTCTCCAAAGCAACACTATAGGAACATATCAGCTGGCTAAGACCATGACAACACCCGTGATTATAGCCATCCAGACCATGTATTACAGAAAGACATTTTCCACAAAGATTAAACTGACTCTAGTAAGTGGGGTTTCGTTTATTCGACTTGCATATTGTCTAAGAAGTCATTCAAACGTTTTACTCAACATATCAGTAGTTGATGAATCTGGTGTTCGAAATCTGTAAAAAAAAAAAATTTAAATAAAAATCACTCACGTTTATGCTGGTATATCTCAGGCTTGTGAACCACACTGTAAATGCAAAAATATGCATATATGCTTGTAATAATGTTTCTTAATATTATTAATAAGTGTTATTATAACTGTCACCTATTTCATGAATTTTATTGCATGCACATGCCATACATCAGATTGAACTATGCTCAGGATAAATACTGATAAAAGCAAGTCATGATTATATGCAGATTTGTTTATGCAGGGTCACATAACAGCTGTAATCTGCTTTTGCACCATATTTCCACCTTTAATTTATTGTGTGTGTGTTAAAGGTGCCAATCACTTTAGGGGTCATACTGAACTCTTACTATGATGTGAGGTTCAATCTTCTGGGGATGATCTTTGCTACACTGGGGGTCTTTGTAACCTCACTGTATCAAGTGGTAAGTATTATGGAAATCTCTCTTTGTATCCTTATGGAAAAGCCATATGCCTTCATTCCCATACATCAGGAGACAGACAATTTGCCAACCCAGAGACCTCCAATATAGAATTTCTGGTATTTATAATAACTTAAATAAACTAAATTATTTTTAATAACAATAATGTTTATTATTATTTTTGATATTGAGGATATTAAATTGATAAAAGTGACAGTAAGACATGATGTTACAAAAGATTTCTATTTCAGATAAATGTTCTTTTGAACTTTTACTCATCAAGCTTCAGAGTTTACTCATCACAGTTTCCACAATAATGTAATGTCACACTATTACTGTTTTTATGGAATTTTTGAATAAATAAATGCAGCCTTGGCGAGCAGAAGAGACTTCTTTCAAAAACGAACCGACCCCAAACTAAATCAACCAAACATTCTTAGTGTTTTTTTTTAAATAAACATAAAAAGTAGCTATATATAACAAATCTGCCAATATTATACAAAATAAATAATATATATATATATAGCCTAATTGTTTATGGACAGGAATTTTACTGGGGATCCATGAAAGTACTTTCTTTAATATATATATATATATATATATATATATATATATATATATATATATATATATATTAAAGAAAGTCTTTATTCTGTTTTATATAGATGTCTTATATATATTAAAGAAAGTACTTTTATGGATCCCCAGTAAAATTCCTGACCATAAAAAAATTATTTCCCTCATTAATTATTCAGATATTTTGATTATGCTTTATTTAATTGACTAATGACTTGTTTCTCTTAATATAGTGGGTCGGTGCCAAACAGCATGAGCTGCAGGTGAACTCTATGCAGTTACTGTATTATCAGGCACCCATGTCGTCTGCATTTCTCCTGGTCCTGGTGCCGTTCTTCGAACCCCTGAGCGGAGAGGGCGGCATCTTTGGTCCCTGGTCATTTCAGGCCCTGGTAAGAGAGCGAGTTCTCTCACTGGCTCACACACTCCCTCTGCAACTATCCAAAGGAATTTCCTTCTTACACAAACACACAGTCACAGAGAAAGCCTTGTGTTATTGGCCAGATTTCCTGGGAAAAAAAGTACAAATTCCTAATGTTTTACTCCCCTCTATTGGGTAAAAAGATCACAAAGCTCAATTTAAGATGAGTATTAAGATCATTTGCAAATTTCAAATGATTGATTCTTTATTTTTTTTCTCCCCTTCATCAAGGTTATGGTTCTGCTGTCTGGTGTTATAGCCTTTCTGGTTAATCTGTCCATTTACTGGATTATTGGGAACACGTCTCCTGTTACGTATCCTTTCTGCTACTTCTCTAAAATGCCAACAGCTGTGGCTATTTCCTTCTCTTCTATTCATGGTGCAAAACACACCCTATAGACAAACATCTGTAAATAGTGCTCTATAACATTACTTGTCTGTTAATTGTCAGGTTAGGCCTATAATGCAAGCACATGTTTGTTTACAAAGCCTGGGCAAATAGTTAAAGCATAGTTAAACACTTGTTTAATAATGAAAGAGGAAGCTGTAAATCGAGGCACTTTTTTGCTACACAAGAAACATTTCATAGTTTTGAATACACTCATTGAAAGTGAGTTTATGAGTGAGACCTCTTTCAAAGCAAGCAGCAGAGGGAGCACTTTAATATCTTGTGTTTTAAACTGCACTTTTGGGTAAGTGTTCTGTCAACCAAGGGATTTCAAGCTGCTTCTTTTTTTTTAAGCTAAAGAACTGAAATTATAATTTCATTATAATTATATACATATCTATTTTTATATAAAATGTTAATTTATGAATAATTTTACAAAATAATTTATAAAAGTATACTATTGACTAACTATTAACTATGACTTTTGCCTCAATAAACTCCTAATTACTGCTTATTAATAGTTAGTAAGGTAGTTTTGGTAGGAATATGGTCATGCAGAATAAGGCATTAATATGTGCTTTATAAGTACTAATGAACAGCCAATATCCTAGTGATATGGATGCTAATAAGCAACTAGTTAATAGTGAGAATTGGTTCCTAAACTAAAGTTTTACCATTTATGTATAGGTTTAACACTGATATTTAGGTCCGGAAATCAGTATTAAAAGAAAACCCCTGTTAATTTAATAATTGATTATACTTCTGTTATACATTTTTAAAATGTGTACATTCAAAAGACTGATATAGCCATAAATGAATATTAAAAATATCATCTGTTATTTTATCAACACATTTATTCACAGTTTTACATATTCACAAGACTGATATAGCCATAAATGAATATTAAAAATAGAATCTGTTATTTTATTAACAGGTTATACTTATTTTTAATGGATTTATTAACTTTTTTACATATATTCACAAGACTGATAAAATCATAAATCAATATTAAAAATAGCATCTGTTTTTATTAACCGTTTTTATCTTAATTTGAACAGATTTATTAACGTTTACAAATTCACAAGACTGATATAGCCATAAATCAATATTAAAAATAACATGTTATTTTATTAACACATTTAACTTATTTTGAACAGATTAATTAACATTTTACATGTTCACAAGACTGATATAGCCATACATCAATATTAAAAATAGCATCTGTTTTTATTAACTTTTTTTTCTCAAATCAATTTTTCTTTCATAAATCAATATTAACAGATACTTTTTTAAAGTATATTCACAAACTTAAATGAATAGTAAAAATATAGTAACACTTTACAATAAGGTCTCATCTGTTAACATTAGTTAATGCATTAACGAACATGAACTAACAATGAGAAATATTCTTACAGCATTTATTAACATATAATATTAGTTAATTCAAAATGTTCAAGTTCACGTTTGCTTTCAGTGCTAACTAATGTCAACAAATACAACTTTTAATCTTAAAAAAGGTATTAGTAAATACCAAGAATAACGTACACCATTTTGTAGAAGTATTATTCATTCTTAGTTCATTTTAACTAATGTAATTAATTAATGTTAACTATTGAAACTTTATTGTAAAGCTTTACCAAAATAATATACTATGTACTTATTATAGCAATAACAATAAATGGGTTATAAGGTACTAACCCTGAACCTTCCCCCAAACCTAACCGTAGTTACATAATATTACCAGTACTTTCTTGGGTAAGTACACTGTAAGTACATGTACTGTGAAATAAAGTGTAACCAGCATATTTTATTTATTTGTTAGTTTTAAATATAATATTCACAAGCCTAACAATAAACACAATAATCATTTAGAAGCTCTTTCTATGAGTGCATGACACAACTCTGAAGCTCAAGTGACTCAAGTACAAGTCATAAGCCTCAAGAGATCTTAAAAGTCATTGTCAAACAAGATCCCTTAACGTTTGTCTCCAAAGATACAACATGTTTGGACACTTCAAGTTCTGCATCACATTACTGGGTGGGTATGTTCTGTTCCAGGACCCCTTGTCCTTAAACCAAGGTCTGGGCATCCTCTGCACCCTCACTGGCATCCTGGCATACACTCATTTCAAACTGGCAGAGCAGGAGGAGGGCAAAAGCAAGCTCATACAGAGACCATAGGCCTGCGGATGTGCCAATCTACAAGACAGACAGAGTTCAGTGCCTGATGTTTTCAAGAAATAGATAGCAATGGCTCTTGTACAGGACTCTGAAGACTAACCAAACCATAGACTGGAAGAAAGTAGGCTTACGCCATTGAGGCTGAGAACTTTTAATAGCATTTCAATCTTTTTAAGAGTTAAATACAGTATTTGCAAATAAACTTGCAGACCGTTTGAGAGAAAAACTCTGAATTTTGAAGCATTTCCTTTTTTGTTTTGTATGTTTTACTTAATGATGTATTCTCAAATGGTCTGTACAACAATAAAACTTTTTATAGAAAGTTGCAGATAACTTTTCTTTTTGGTCACATTTTTCAAGGATGGAATGTTATCGTGTATTGAGTCTAGTCACAACTTTGAGGACAAGGGTCACTGCCTACTTGGCAAAAAGACGTGAGTCTTTTGCTGTCTGTGAAATGGAATGTCAATCATTTGTTCAGATCATGTTGAGGGTTTTTTTACATGCTTTTCTCTTTTGCAACTTAAACATTAATCACATTCCAAAGTCCTGTCTCCTAGATGTTTCTCTGCTGAATATTAGACTCGTCCCAGTCTCGAAAGGGATATGTTAAACCGAAATGGTGAATATAGTGATAGTTCACGCAAAAATTACCTACTTTTATATATTTAGATATTTTGAGAGATTTATCAAGAGTGTTTTCATTCATTCACAAGACGATGGGCTTCAATATTTAGATCTCAATATTCTTCAAAATATATTTTTGTGTTCCACAGAAGAAATACATTTGTAACAACATACTGGGGAGTAAATGATGACAGAAATTTCACGTTTTTGTTTAACTATCTCTTTAAGGGGAAATAATTTGTTTGTGCCTTAGTAAAGGATCAATGTTTTATGAGAACTAAAACCTGGATCATATGTTTGACACTGTAAATGCCTTAAACTTTCATCTTTAGGATTTGTCTTTATCCTTACTACCATTAATTAAATTATTTGCTTTTTTGATGACATCAGTGGTCCATGGAATTTCCTCATTATTACAGACGTACAAGCCCAAACATGTTGAGCGTAAAGGAACATGTTGCACTAAAATAACCTCTTGAGTCATTCTGCTTGGGCCCTAAAGATCAGGGACTGCACAAGACATGTTTTCAAAGCATTTGTTCTCTTCATACAGCACCAATTTCACTCAGCAAACAATACCTTCCCTAACTAGCAAGTTTCTGTGTAGTTGGCTAACCAATTCACAATGTGTACAAGGGTCATGTTATGACAACAGTCATCATCACTCAACAATAAATCAAAACAACTGATGAAAGGGGTTTCAGTTAACACAATAGAACCATGCAAAATAGTTAATTAATCAAAGGAAGAAATCATTATCTAGTGATTTGATTAGAGATGCATTTAGCCTAATATTATCAAGTGATCACAAATAAACACTATCACTAAATAACTACCTATGAAAATAAGTGATAATGTATCATATAACAATTAAAACAGGGACTTAATTGAACCAAGAGCATTGGGTAAATTCAATTGTGTATTTAATAAAAAATAATACAAGTACGTGAAAATATACTTTGAAGCATTTAAAAAGGCAGGATAGAGCTCACAAAATTTGTATAGCTGATGAACTAGATTTTAAACCATTTAAAATGCAGATTAGCTAATGTACCTAACTGCTTTTGTCACCTAACTTTTATAAAATTAAGTATCTCAATGTTTTTTACAAAATCTCTAAACAAAAATCTTTAAACAAACCTTTGCCCTGAACTGCGCGTTTTCAATTTTAGCAAACATGTGCAAGCAGAGAATAACATTCTACAACTAAATGTTGTAAAAAAAAAATTATAAAAAAATTGGTATTACTTTTACTTTATTGTCTTATTCTCTTGTTAGCTTCACACATATGCAGAACTCAGCTGCTAAAACTATATTAGCCTACAGTATTAAAACAAGGAGACAAAAATAACTTTTTACAACAACACAGTGCTCAATCCTGTTAACCTACAAATATAAAAGCGATTTTACAATTTTAGAACTGAGCTACTTTAAACCCATAAACAGTAAAACAGCAAGAGTAGACAGTATAAATAATATTCAACTCGAGTGTATTGTGTGATGTTTACACCCCGCGTTTAGTGCACGTGCTGGACCATTTCAAATTCAAACGGTCGCCTGTAGAGGGAGTTAGAGTTCGCGCCTCTCAACGGTCACCAGCAGGTAAGACATATTAACACTTTCAGTTTAACAATTTTCGCACTTTCTCAGATATTTATTACACCTATCAGGCTGCATATATCTGCTAAACGCTCCAACTTATTATTGTAACTTGGCATGCGTCTTTAATATCCGTTTATTCGCCTGAAATCTTTTGCCTCAGTTAGTCCTGAGCTAGCTCTGTAAGCGCGGCCTACTGCAGCCTCGGGTTTTCCTGATGTCCACAGCAGGAAACAGACATCAGAGAGAGCGCGCATTTGTGGCGTTGTAACAATAACGACAGCTTAGTTCTTGTCGCTCAAATATGCAACACTCCACATTCGGCGAGAAGCATTTTATGTTTATTATTTAATATAATTATCACGCATCTATTCTGCTTGTAAATAAATTACGAAATGTGTAAAAGTAACGTACGTTACATAAACAAATTCAGCGGGTTGCATGCCGTCTATGCTGGATGAGTCAAGTCGCCTCTAACGTTATTTACATATTACATAGCGCTTCATACTATAAAGATTGTTTCAAAGCAGCTTCACAGTGATAAACAGGAAAATAACGACCAACTATTTAAACTTAGTCAAATATGAGACAAATACTGCACTAAAGCAGCTCTAAAAAAGGCATTATTCAGTTCAGTGTTGATTCAGTTAACTGGAGAAAAACATATTAACGTTACGCAATTTCTTTTTTGTCAATACATTTCTGTTAATATTTTTTGTCATACTGAATCCTGACGCGCCAAAAAGCGCGCAATACTAATCGTTTAACGTTAATCTGATCGATCACATGCAAGTTAACGTTGAATCTCATACGAGTAGCAATTGATGCTACAGGTTTTACATTAATCATGTGCAGCTAATTTGACTGGAGGATATTCCCATGCACGCAGATGTCAGATATAAATCCAGAAGACAACACACTTGAGGTTGTTGTTGTGTTTTAATGTGTAACGTTATTACTGTTTGCAGAGCATTTCAGATAATCAAAGCACTGTCGTATTCCAAAGACATTTGGAGCTTTACTCGCATGACATCCATCCATCCATCCATCCATCCGTAGAACTTGTAAATGATGAACTTTTGGTCTTTTTGGTTTATTTGGTTTATTTGACTGAGGCTCTAATAATCCGGGCTGGTCACCGCTTTTGGTCCGAACACTTCGTTATTTCACCTGTCACTAGGCTGATAAGATTCAAATCCATGTGCTTAGCCGGCAATAGGCGAGTGTAGTAGTGATTCGGGACATGCCCGGACATGATCGCAGAGACACAGACAGCTCAGCAAAGATCGTCTTCCACCACTAGGGTTCGGAAAAGCCAGTCACGCTTTGACTTGTCATGCCCGAACCCGCCCAGGACATGATGATCGGTGCGGTGGATTCTAGCCCTGACATGTCTCTCTGCGTCTATTTAAACCATAGACTGGCTCTCAGTCGGCTCCCACTCCTCACTAACCCAGAGCTCAAGCACTTTATGTACAGTTAGCAGAGTATATATAGAAGAATCTTAGGTAGAATATCAGGTAGAATATCCAATTTACTTCCATTTGCACAGGTAAAGTTCTTTCTGAAGTTTTTATGTGTGCTGAGTTGCTTCCAATGTAACATTTTTATGTAACAACTGTTTATTTGTTTTACAGATCACTACAAATATGGCAACAGAGAGTTGTTTAAGCAGTTCTCAGATCAACAAGGTTGACAATGAAAAACTGGTAAATGCAGTGTTCTTGAGTATTCAAATGTGTTTTTATGCCTTGAAATGACTGAGTCTTATTTATTGTAACTTCCTTAGGTAAGACCAAAGGTGCAGTTAAAAAGGCTGTTAGAGGATGCAGGTGCAGATAAAGATGTTTTCACTATGAAGGAGGTGAGGAGATGTGTCTGTTGAACACAGTTTTTAGTCTAGTCCATTTAAACTTTTAAACATTAGTATACATACCATGGTTCATGGTGTTATATCTAATTGGATTTATGCTAGTTATTTTAGTAGCTGAACCTTGCCGTATGTTTTATGTGAATAGTCTTTCTGAAGCACTTATTTGAGAGTTTCTGAAATGAGTTTGTGGTCATATGGCAGTGGTGTTTGAAATTGCTAGCTAAAATAATCCTTCTCCAGTTTCATGTTGCTCATTTGTGTGTATGGTTAAACCTGCATATTGTTTGTAAATATTCAAGGGCAGTGGGTGGTGAATTATAGATTTGAACAAACCCCTAACCCAAAGTATTAAGCTTCAATTTGTGTTACAGATGAATAATGATTAATACATTGCTGATTATTATGTCTGTAAGTGATCGGACTAAAAGAAGTCTAGGGTCTTTCCTTTAATGCAAAAGGGATTTTTTTGCACATTCATCCTACAATCAAAAACCTGAGTAATGCCTAGAGACTTTAGGGAGGGCTTTTTTTTAGTTAATCCAGTAAGAAACCATTCTGAACACCTTAGCAAATATATATAAAATGGCAATAGGTTTTGCATGGATGATTAAAACTAAAAAAAAATATTTCTGTCTTGCATTGGTAGTGTGCACTGTGCAGTAGTATAGATAGTTGGATAATATGCTTACTTATGAAATGTTAAGTTGTTTGATATATTATTTTCAACTGTTGTCAACTTAGCTTGATGCCATTACCCATGAGTCATTTTTTTTATGGGTGGAAGTTGTGTCTGACTAACAGGAATGTATTACTCATCTGTATTTAAATACCAGCCACATCTTTGTCATCCTTTCTCTCAACACACTTGTTTTAGGAAATGGTTTCCTTGTGGATCTCTAAACTGTACTCTTGTTTATGTGTGTGTTTAGGTTATGTTTTATTTGGGGAAGTATATCATGAGCAAGGAGTTATATGACAAGCAGCAGCAACACATCGTTCACTGCGGAGAGGATGCTCTTGGCGCTGTTCTCGGAGTGAAAAGTTTCTCAGTCAAAGAGCCACGGTGCGTATTGACCCTAACTTCACTTAGACAGAAACAGCTGCAGCAATAATAAATGACCCCTGAGAATATCAGGGTGGGGCTTTAAAGCAACAGGTGGCAGCGTCTGGGATATTTAACCCACTTGCTATGAATTAATCTACTTTCACCTGTTTAAGATTTTAAGTTGCTGCAAAATATATTTGATTAGTTACATAAGTTGACTAAAGAGATATAAATGTATATTAAAATAGTATACATAATGTGTTATTATGTATACCTCACATTTTTTTAAGAACTGAAATTGAAAGTTGCTATATGAAAGTTTTACTTGTTAATTTTACCTTGTTTTTTTTTTCAGAGCCCTCTTTGCAATGATCAATAGAAACCTTGTGACAGTGAAAAATCCAGGTACTATGACCGTTAAACCTTTTGTTTTATCTCCTCTGTTCCATCTTTAATAGTATTGTTTTCCTCGAACAAATGTTCTTATCCTTTTTTTTGTTCAAACTGTCCTTGTTTCCTTTTACAGAAACTCAGTCTACCTTCTCTGAACCCAGGAGTCAAAGTGAAACAGATCGAGGGCCCGGGGTAAATGTTTTCTTTAATGCTCAACACACTTAGAACCTCAGAGTATTGACCCATTCCACAGAGTTGCCCTGGCAGTGCTGCGTGTGTGCTTGAATGGGTTATAAAGAGCTCCTGCTGTCTTTGAGATTGAAGCATGACTGAAACCCAACTGTCTGTTCCAGGATATGGATTCAGACTCTCGCTCATCTACCTCACAACAGCAGCGCAGGAGGAGGAGGAGCAGTGATCCTGGTAAGCGCACACACCACAGAGCAAAAAGCACACACACCAGCTGTTTCTTCCTGTTTGAACAGGAAGGGCTTGTTCCTTTCTTCTCTTTTTGCTAGGATGAAATTTTGCATTAAATGGCTGTTAAATAAAATAGCGGTTTTTAGATTTCATGATTTCCAACTGGACTGTTTGCTCTCTTGCCCTATAAAGGTGTATATAATTTACATTATAACAGCCTCAGCCGCTGAGCAGGGAAGACAACCCTCATAATGGATCATTTTGTATTGTTCCTTCAGTCCTGACAGAGGACTTTATGTGCCATGTGGGTAAACATGTGGTACCATAATGACTGCTCTCTCTCTGACTGTGAACCTCTCAAAAGGACACTGAGATCTGGAGGCTGTGCAGAATGTGCTCAGATGACTGCTGCTCTTCAATGGCCCATTTTAAAACCCCAACTATGCACACAAAGGCAGTTTGTTGAGCAAGCAGCACCAGATGCACCATTAAAACAGGGTTATTGCTCTGAGCATTGCTCCTGCATGGCCCATAAGTGTCCAAAGTTGAGTGCATAGAAAAGGACCATCAGCAAATTAACTGATTTACACTAATGAAATAAGCAGTATACGCTCAAACTTGTGTTTTTGTAAACCTACAGAAAAAAAAAAACAGACTGAAAATGTTTGGAAAGCCTTAGAAGCAGCATGTTCTGGTTCACCTACTGAGTAATTATATGTGAAAACCCTCATAAGGACAGGTGTCCAAAAACAGCTTAGTGCTAAACTCGTTTTTTTTTTTAATAGAGAGTTCTTCAGCCGAAGACGAGCCTAGAGAACGCAGGAAAAGGCACAAGTCAGACAGCTTCTCTCTGACATTTGATGACAGCCTGTCTTGGTGTGTGATCGGCGGCCTGCACCGGGAAAGGAGGAACAGCGAGTCTTCGAACGCACACAGCAACTCTGTGAGTTGCACCTTTAAACAGTCCTTCACATACTTTTGTTTTACCAGCGGTTATATTAACTACTTTTTGCTGTCATGTGGTCCTCTCTAACCAGTGTTTTGTTTATTCAACAGGATGTAGGTATCTCTCACAGTGAAGGCAGTGATGAAAGCGAGGACTCGGACTCTGATAATTTCAGTGTGGAGTTCGAGGTGGAGTCCATCAACTCTGATGCCTACAGTGAGAACGATGAGGATTCGGTGCCGGGAGAGAACGAGGTTTCAACTCAACTTCTGCTCTATTGAGAGAGATATTAACAAACATCCAGATATATTTGAAAACCACAATTTCAAAATGCTTTCCGTCCGCACTAGCGTCTTCAAGCATTTTCCACAATGTTTCTTGTCCAAACTGAAAGATTTTCAAATTTTACTGCACGTTAAATGCAATAAAAGGTCACTGAGATAACTTGTAATTATTCTTGCACATTCATTTTATTAGCAAAAAAAGCATTTTCATATTTATCCACTTAGGAGAGTGTCTTTATAAAACTTGGTTATCACAGGATAAAAAAAGTCGCCTGTGGATGGACAAAATGTAGAGAATTTTTGAAAAACAAATGTATGTATCCGGATTAGTGTAGAAGTAGCCCAGGGGTGTCCAGTCCTTCCCCTGGAGGGCCACTGTCCTGCAGAGTTCCGCTCCAACCCCAATTAAACCCACCCGAAGTAACTAATCAAAGTCTTTCTGTGCATACTTCCAAGCAGGTGAGTTGAGGCAAGCTGGAGCTAAACTCTGCAGGACAGTGGCCCTCCAGGACTGAGTTTGGATACTCCTGACGTAACCTAATCTGTTTAACAGTCCTTAACTCACTGCAATTTTCTTTTGCTCATTCAGGTGTATGAAGTCACCATCATCGCTGAGGATGAAGACTCGTTTGATGAGGATACTGAGATAACTGAGGCAGTATGTGGAAATTTACTTCAATAATGAAAGTAGAACTGGACTTTATCCAGATAAACTGATAAACTGAATTTATCTATTATGATTAGATTGGATCATGAAAAGTGGGTGTTGCATACTATTGTGGTGCCATTTGGATCAAAGGTTGGGGATTAAAAATAAGGCTTTTGTGAGTCTGCCAAAAAGAAAGTTGTTTCCAGACAAGCAGTTATGTTAGTTATGACATTTTGTTTATGATTATGAAGATAGACATTTTTTCCCCCTTAGAAAATTTGTGCACTAATGAATTGTGCGTAGTACGACCAGGAATGTGTATTAATAACTTAAAGGGGGGGTGAAATGCTCAGTTTCACTCAATCTCCTGTTAATCTTGAGTACCTATAGAGTAGTATTGCATCCTTCATATCTCCAAAAAGTCTTTAGTTTTATTATATTTATAAAAGAAAGATAGGCTGTACCGAGTCTTTCCGGAAAAACCCGAGCGGGTGGAGGCGTACCGTGTGGGCGGAGCTAAATAATCACGACACGAGTGCGCGAAGCTTTTGCGTTGAGAGCGTCTGGAAGCTGTGAGTGACATCCGAAAATAAACCATGGCTAACAATCAGATTCAGCCATACATTTTTGATCCAGAATCAGATCCCGAGGCTGAGATTGAAGACGACCAGCAGCAGCAGCAACGACTACAGCAGGACGTCTCTATGTGGTGTGTAGGCCTACTGGAACGGTATAACTTATAACTTAAACAATATAAGGGCTCGTTCATACAGAACGCGTTTTTGCTCACAAAAACGTGAGATGGGCAGTGAAATGGGTGAAAAACATAAGGTCTCGAGCGTTTTTTTAAAAATAGAAATGATTTGAACTTGAGCGCAGTGTTTTTACAACGAGTTTTACAACATTTGTGTGTTGTAAACAGACAGACTGGTTTATGAGGACATGATTTATTTTTACAATAAACAAACTGACACCTACAGTGGCCAGCTAAACAAATGTATTTAAACACACACCATACATCGCATGCTCCATAGATACATTAACTGTATGTGATCATGTTGTTTACTTTCTGTGCTTACACGCCGATAGTTAACAACTCACAGACATTTGAAGCAGTTTTACTCACCGCCTGCGGTTCCAACGCACGACCGTGAACCTTTATCGTTGGGACTGCTCCATCTTTGAGTATTAGGCGATCTGCAAATCCGGCGTTGAACTGGGCCTTGTTTATAAAACTATTCCTGTCGAAATGAAGGGAACAAACAAAAACACTTGCACAACTCCGTTGCTGCTCTGGAAAAACAAAATCCATCCACAGGTCCCTTAACGCTGGGTTCTTTGGAAATTTGTGCAATGTTGTCTTGCCCTGGCAACCAAAAACACACTTTTTTTGGTGCCATTTTTTTAATTGCAGCGCAGCCGAGCCCAGCGCTCTGATGGGCATAGGCGTACTCTCGCACGCACTAGGCTACAGATGCGCGCGCGCCCTTCCGGGAGAAGTGCCCTTAAGACCCGTATAAGGAAATTCCGGCGACTCTGACGTCACACAGGCCCGTATTCGAAAAAAACTTTCCGAAACTTGTGACAAACCGGAAGGAGTATTTTTGGAACAGAATTACTCCATCAAACTTACAACTTCATTTTTGAAACTTTGTCCATGTTTAGCATGGGAATCCAACTCTTTAACAGTGTGAAAAACTCACTAAGCATGAAACAGCATTTCACCCCCCCTTTAAATTTTGATTTCATGTTGACCATATTTTAAACTTTTATAGCATTTAATTTTAAAGTTTCTTGCACCAAATGTTTGTTGTGTCTATTTCCACCCTTTCTCTGACCCTTGGATTTAACAGGCCTTTGTATTTCAAATAAGCAAGAAAAATGTGCATAGTATATATGAAAAATATGTACTAATGGAACAATGTGTTCACTCAGGACTACTGGAAGTGTGCTGAATGTGACGTGCTCAACCCCCCTCTTCCTCGGCATTGCAAAAGCTGCTGGACTGTCCGACCCGGTTGGCTTCCAGAATCAGACTCCAACAATGAAAACCCCTCCACTAACACTCAAACCAGCACTGAAGTCACCAGCATCACCACAACAACCATCTTGGCCTCGGTTGACAAAATGCTTCCTTCCAAACCCTCAAGCCCTCTTCCAGAAACGGACGAAGGAGTGGACGTACCCGACGGCAAGTGCTTGCAATCTCCCTTCTCCGCCGCCAAAGAAGTAGTTCCCTCTTCTGCCACCCCCGGCTCCCTGACTGACTCTCAGACCTCGTCATCGCAGCCCTCCACCTCCTCTGGTGTGGGCAGCAGTCAGGAAGAGACCCCTGAGCTTGAGCGCTTCAACAGCCTGGAGGCCTGCCTGCCCGCCACATGCCTCGAGCCCTGCGTCATCTGTCAAAGTCGCCCCAAGAATGGCTGCATCGTCCATGGAAGGACTGGACATCTTATGGCATGTTACACTTGCGCCAAGAAATTAAAGAACCGGAACAAGTTGTGTCCGGTGTGCCGAGAGCCCATTCAGTCAGTGGTGTTGACCTACGTGAGCTGAGGCCCTGCAGATATACCTCCTCTCCTCTACTTTCCTCACATGAAGTCTGGGAGGCTCATATGTTGCCTTGTCTTGTATTATAGTTATTGTTCAAATTTCTTAATGATTAATGAATTTTATTTATGACTCAACAAGCGAGGTTCTCATTCACATGCTGGTTAGAAAATACACAAATTTATGTTGTAAGGGTTGAGTTTAAGGGCTTATAATTAAAAAAACTACGTGTGGACTTGCAGTGATGCTGCATGCATTATATCATCTACTAGAAATGATTGTAATAATTTAATTTATGTACATGCTGATGTGCTGAGGTTTCTCAGATTTGTTAATTTGAGTTCTTTGCTGCACTGAAATGTGTTCCTCAGCTCTTGAGACACCCCTTTTAAATTGTTCCTCTTCTTTAAGGAAATGCTCCCCAGCATTGTTTCTGCTGCAAAGACTGTCTTATTTTCTCTGAGTGAGACATAATAAATGATTATTTTGAGGCTCTTACACATTTACAGTACAGGTGATTGCTTTTTAAATGATGTTGTTTTCTGAATGGTGTGTAATGGTTTTCAGCCAATGGGCTGTAAGAAGGTGGTTCAGGTGGCTGGAGTCCGTTGGCTGTGCTGTTTGTTGGGTTGTACACAGCGGTCACCCAGAGAGAGCTTTGGTTTCTAGGGACCCACTTTTCTCTCAATATCAGCAAACAAGTTCTGACATGTTTCTCTCTAATAGCAGCTTGGCACAAACTTCCGCCTCCTTACATTTACAAAAGGCTTTACAATGGTAATCTATTGTGTTGCAGCATGAATCGTTTGTGTTCTCTATGTTTGTTGTGTGTTTACTTGCTGAATATTTCTTCCACCACCTATTTAACAATATTCTGTTTAAAATTTGCTTTTGAAAAAAAAAAGAAAGAAAAAAAAAATCTGTGTTTTGAAGTTGCCAAACACAAGTTCATTGACATGGTAAGATGCTTATTTCAAAATGCTGCGAAGGACAGTTTTTCTTTTCTAAAAAAAAAACTATTCCAGTTCTGTTTCTGCAAGTTATTTTTGTGAAGTGGTTTCAGTTAAAACGTGCAAAATAGTAGCAACTTGCCAAATGAATTTGAAAGGTTTACACTAATAGTTATTCTCTTTTCTAACAGCCAGATGTTCTACAAATGAAGTGCTATCAGAAGTTTTCAGACTTGAGGTATGTAATGTCACTCTCTGCTCTCTCTTCCACACTCGCACAACACGAACAATTAATCAGACTAAGACTAAAATCACTGGCGTCTGTTCAAGAGCAATGGATGAATACGTATAAGAATCATAAAAGAAACAGTATTATATGCACTTTGTTCTTTGACAGCTGCCTCATGTTTGATCCCAGTTTAACTGGTTTTTGATAGCAACTTATTAAATGTATATGATTTATGATGGCTACTTATTGAATTCTAGACACTTTTAATTCACCAAAGTCTTGCCATACACGTCCTTTACCCATGTGACCTGATGGATGTGCTTTACAAAAAACAAATTGTCTAATAAAACTTAATGTCAACACCTTTTGACTGTAAACTTAATTTTATTTCCCCCCCATTGCTTGGACATGTTTGTTCTGGGAAACAAGTGTAGTTTACGGACCGAAAAGTTTCATATGTGCCTATAATGTTGCCCTCGGAGTTCTATTCCCTGAATAAAAGATTGATTTCACATTAATTGCACTTTAAAGCATGTAATTAAAATATTTTAATAGAAATTAGGTGTTTCTAATGAACGTATTTAATTTGAGGGGTTTTGAAATGCCTCACTTTGTCCAACTAGCCTATGCACTTCAAAGAAAATGTTACAGTGACAGATAAAGTAGCTACTTTTGTTTTGTATTGACTTGAAAAGGTGAGAGTCGGGGGTCATACAAGCTATAAATATTATAGCCATTATTACTTAAAGTATCTTTGCAGGAGCATATAGCCTATTATTTGACTTGTGCAATCTGACAACTATCAAATGTTACATAAACTGCTATTTTAGCCTTTATATCTTGTTGCTAAGCCTTTTATCTGACAGTTCTGACTTATCAACAGCCGAGAGCAACCGTGCACTCAACTGAAATGCTTTTAAACTTGAATAAGGCTTCACAATTGGCAACATGAACCTGTTATCTGATATTTGCAACACAACAACGGATATATAGAGTAGCCTACATCCAGAAAGTATTCAATCCCCTTAATGTTTTTTCCACATTTTATATTGACGTTAAAATATTATAACCATTATAACATTTTCCTCATATTCCACAAATGTTGTCACCAGTCGAAAACAGGTTATTAATAATAGTAAATTGTTTATTTGTTTATGTTTAATGTAAAAACGTCTTATATATATATATGGAAAGTCCTCAAAACACAAGTGTGTGTGTGTTTGTTTTTGTGGCATCATCCTGTGACCTGGGCAGATTCAGTGCCACCCTCAACGAAATTTCTAAAACACTTCTAGGTTACTGGGAATTCTTAGTAAAATAATAAAAACACTGGCAGCCATATGCCACTCATATTTTTCACCATACGTGTAGGTCCATAGCACGACAAAGCATTTCTCTCGAAGCAATGCAAATGAATCTTTCATGTGATGTGTGCAGTGCTCATATCTTGTGACACACGGATGCTGTCAGTCTGCCAGATTTGTCTCACCAACAAAATGTGTCATTCAAATCACAGAGACGCTACATTTTAAATAACTCCATTTCCCAGTTCTGAAGATACAAAGTGAAAAACCAACAACAGCTTTAATTTCTTCAGGTCGCAGCATCTTTAGTCACCAAGGTAACAATGCTACGTGTCACACACCGGCGTCGTTTCCGCTCACTTGTAACACTTGTGAGGTAAGGTTGCAATAATATGCTCTTAAAGTAAAGGTTTTAAACATAAATAAAGGGTTTACACAGCAATGCCAAAGAATAAACCATTATTGGTTGCCAAAATAAATTTTCAATAAACAGTTCTTAAAAGAAACCCCAATGGGTGTGAAGAACATTAGCCTAATCTGACGAGACTTGGGCAGTGGGAAGGTTCTTTTGATGTTATAGGTTCTTCGTGGAACCATTAATACCATGAAATAACCTTCATTATTAAGGGTGTACGCGAACGTTCTAAATTATTAAACGTGTTAGTTTTATACTGTGGGGCGCAGGACTTGACAGAGATGAAGCGAACTCTGAGAGCCTGAGATGTGGCTAGTTCTAGAGTGCCACCGCTAGAGTGCACTGTGACACTGCATTCTCATACAGCAGATACTAGATTCTCATTAGTCCACCCTGCCACAATAATTTGTGCCTCCTGTTTGAATGCATTAGTTAGTATAATAAACAAGTTGGCTAATTTAAACAAGTTTTCACATGGCAATGGAAGAGTTTTTGTTATTATTATAATGATCAGTATTATGTATCAACCAGTAGCACTGATAGTTTTCTCCAGTGGGCCTCACACACACTGATTTTATCTTCAGTGAATTTCAAAGCTATTTCAATTAAAAAGCTGAACCTTTGTATGTAAGTAAAGCAGTTCAAAGGAAAAAGTAACATTATGTATGGCATGTGAGTGTGTACATGGATGCTAAATGGAACTATTAATTTATAATAAGATCTGTGATGTTTTTCCTCCTTGCTCTTGTATCAGTGAGTATCTGACAGTAGTTGATGGGTGGAAAGGAGTGTGTGTGTGTGCTGTGTGAGAGAGAGAGAGAGAGAGAGAGAGAGAGAGAGAGAGAGAGAGAGAGAGAGAGAGAGAGAGAGAGAGAGAGAGAGAGAGAGAGAGAGAGAGAGAGAGAGAGAGAGAGAGAGAGAGAGAGAGAGAGAGAGAGAGAATCCTCATACATAAAACTAACAGTGCTGGAAAATAGGGAGTTTTTTTTTCTTCTTATGTCTGTGTATTCAACACCTAATTTCACATTTATAACTCATGTTTGCATAATTTAAACTAGGGTACAATCCATTATTCTGCAGCATGGATAATGATAAAATATTTCCATAGTTATATGATACACAGCCAAAAAATAAAATGCAGCAGTCATCGGACTGAAATAAAAGCATTCGTTGCTGAAATGACTAGAAAGAAAAACAGACAGACATTCTTTATTTATCCCTGGTGGAAAATTCATGGCATTTGTCATAGGAAAAAAAATCTGTTGAAAAAGAAATCAACAGAAAAATGACTGTGTGTGCTGAACAGTATCTTGCTTGACAGCCGCGCTACACGTGCCACTGAGCTTCTAAATCCGCATTTGTCTATCGCATTCTTGCAGAAGGTTGGGATGAACGTCCTGGCCACGAGCAGGCCGAGGGTTCTAGTACGGTCACACGAGTACAAGCGGATCCTGGACAGCTATTTGTCCTGTTTGTCAGCTAAAGCGTTTGTTAGGCTGGTGTCTGGAAACACTGACATGTGACGTGCCAGCCTGCAGCATGCCAACAGCTCATATCATTTGCTTCTAGTGATAGGCAGTTTACTGTGCCTGTTATGTTTTTTTCTTTTGCAATTTACTTTTTATATAAGGCCTTTTCAGTGATGAGATTGTTGCACAACTGTAGATACTCGTGGGTTGAAAGTACCATTTGGTTACTGACAAGTTGCAATGGCGGCATTGGCCATGGATTCAGGCAATGGAGGCATTGTACTAAGCTTTGCATGCAAAACTTTCTGAGTTCAAGAGCAAACTGATTTTGTAGTACACAAACAATCATTATCTTATTTTCATTCCAGAAAATATTTCTTCTCTCTCAGTATAAATTTTGTGTAATGGTTACTCGTTGATACCCTTTTTTGTATGTTGTCTTTATGACTATTTCTACAGTTAGCCTATGTATATTTTATAACCATATTAGGTGAGTTTATATGAAAGAGTTGTGTCAGGTGAGATGAGGCATCCTCAAAAATATCACTGTAAAAAAATACTTTCACGATTTGCTATCTCAACTTTTGTCTTTTGTCAAATCAACTTAGATAATTCATTTAGTTAAGATAACACAATATTTTGAGTTTCTCTTTACAAAACCAATCTCATTTGTTGTATTAACTAAATTTTTAAATTTCAATGAACTACATTTTTTTAAGTTCAAAACTCAAAATACTTTAAGTTAAACCAACTTTTTAACAGTTTAGAAACCAGTAAAAAAAAAAATACAAAATTGTATTTAATAATGTATAAAAAAATAAAACTGCTAATTGAGAGAATAAAGTTTAAAGTCACAATATAATGAAGTAGCAACAGATATTTTCTTTCATTTTGTGACGTACATTCGACTGAAATGGAATAATGAAAAGTGGAAAATAAAGTAAGGTGGGAACTTGGTTGTATCCATTGGTTGTTGATTGGATGGAGGCGAAATGATTGGAGAAGGTCATAATTAATCAGAGAAAAGTCTGACGTTTCACAGAAAGATAATTCAAAATTGCGTGGTGAAATAAACAAATATGAAACATGCGCACAGGTGAGTCATTCACAATAAGATCAACAACAAACACTTAGAAAATAGATGATTTCACGGCATATTTAAAATAAGAAATAATCGCAAATATGGGAAATTATATTGTAATTGTGAGATGTAAAGTAGCAATTACGAGAAACAGAGTTGCATTTGTGAGGTACAAAGTCACATTGTGCAATGCAAAGACAAAAATGGAAATAAAGCCTTTAAAAATGTAGTGTATATCACACTATCTAAAAGCAACACCAGTGTTTAAAGTTTCAGAAGGCTGCACCATCTCTTTGGTTTCCCACTTTGTTCTCATTGAGCTCCTAAAGCATTACATCAATGCATGTTTAAGAAACATTATAGAAAAAAAATGCAGGAAGAGTTATGCATTTCAAAGTAATAGCAATGATAAAATAGCCTACAAATTTAGACGCACCCTAGCAGCAGCAAAAATTATTTTGCAGCAAGCAACTCTCCGTTGGCATTTGAGCTGGAACTCTGGTCAGGCCAATCACATCGTGTATAGAGAGGGCGGGCTTAACATAGTGACGACAGAGTTGTGACGGTTCCGCGTGATTTCCATACTACCATAGGTGATTTGAATTCACTGATACTTGAAAACAAAGAAGATCCTGCTGGCGAACAGCGGTCTTTCGAATCGGCTTTGGCCGCGACTCTGGATGACTTGGAGTTAAGAGAACGTCACTTAAGTCATTCTTAAAAAAGGAAGATGTGTTCGGAGTTTTGACGACCGGATATACGGCAAAAGTTTAATATATCAACTAGCTCCGCTGGTGGAAAAACGCATGGGACTCACTCAGCCACAGCCGTTCGTTGCTCTGGTTGGTTGTAGCGCTGTCCTATTGCGTGCAGAGGGAATTTGAAAGACAACCGTTTATCCCGCCCCTCGGATTGACGTATACCAATTGTGAGTTCCCAGACCTAACATCTTGATAGGTCTGGCTTGCCAGGCTTATGACAATAGTGATGCTTGTCTTAAACACAATTAGCCTTAGTAAGCAGAGCTCTGCATGAAAACAGCCTCACAATTTCATGGCTGGACTGTTTTACAGTGAATCTCCAATACAGAACTAGTACACTGTAAGTAGAGCTCGGGGTGTTAAAGTTGAGAGGAATCTTTCATCCCAACATTCAATGTGTTACTGCTTTCAAGGCAGCGAAATGGGCTCTCTCATGATTCTGTGTCATTCTCATTTCATCCTTGTTCCCTCACTTGGCAAACTTTCCGCATTTTCTTTTATCTGTTTTGACAGTTACCCCGTAACAGGATGAAAGGACTGAAAACAAATTGTCTCCGCATCCATTTCTTGTTTATTTACGTACACCAGCAAACAAGCTGACAGTTAATTTTCCAGAGCAGAAGCTGTTTGCATAAACATATTGATATTGCAAGGCAATTAAAGGGCAAGTCCAAACTTCATTGTCTTCTGATTAGTGCCGAATAACAAAAGCCAAATAAATTCACCCTTTAGAGTGGATAGATAGATAAATAGATAAACAAAATGATGGATAGATGAATGGACAGCACAACGGATAGACAGAACAACAGAACGATGTAAAGATGGTTAGTGGTATTTGTATTTATGCTTGTTTTTTCCCCTACAGTTCCCATACTGCAGCAGATCAGTCCAGACCTGTGACCCTCCATTAGAGAACATTTGCTGGATCATGTTCTGATTCACAACTCCCTCATGGTTTTGCACTTAGAGCCCATGATTTATTGAATAAGAGGGACGATAAATCATTAAACCAAGGCTGCTTTACATATGCTTGCTCAGTGTTCTCAAGAATAGCAGATGTGTGGATAACATAGCCTGTCCAATACAGATTATGCAACCAGGAAAAATCTGCTCTCTCCACTATCATCACTTCCTTCCTGAAATATCACATTCGAGTTGGTGGAGGCTTTAGTTCTTCTGAAGAGAAAATCAATTTCCTGCGTGCAGCCCGTTGGACTCACCTGCTTTAATTCGCATTTGACTATGACGCTCAGCACAACAGATGCTTCAGCAGTCTGCTGACATATATGAGGGATAAAAAAAGGCTTGGAAGGACTTAGACAATCAAAGGTTGCTAAAGCATAAAAAGAAAGAAACAAGAGTAGTAGGCAGAACAAAGAACTTTACAATCAAATCACAAATGAAGCTCTCATTCTGTGTTACAGCAGTGGTTCTCCACATTCTCAGTGCCTCTCATTCACTAATAATTGCATTGGTTATTTGTATTTATATGCACAGGAGAACTTCTCACCAAAAAATCTGCCTGATTCACAAGAATTTGTTCTTAACCTTGTTATAAAATGAATACATTTATATTCTAAATGAGTGACTACATGGCCAATGCATACAAATGCCCAATCCACCTTCCTAAATGTGTACAGCCTCTCAGCAAACATATAACACTCTCTCAAGACAAGCTGCAGTCTGAAATCCTCAAGCAAAGACAAGTGTCCTTGATAATAGACCTCATAATCGTCGATTTCACATGGTAAGGGATTGAGACTGAGGGCCCCATTTTAACGATCTAAACGCATGGTCTAAAGTCTGAATCCACTTTTGCTAGTTTATAGATGGGAAAATACGCAAATAGACAAAGTGTAGTAAAATAAAGACCTAAATGTGTATTTTGGACTTTTTTTTTTCACCACAAGTCTGAAAAAAGACATGTTATTGAAGAAAAATAGCCCAAAATATCAAAATTGACCAGTGAAAAAAAATAAAACAATGTTTTTGCTCCCCTTAAAGAGTATTGGGTGTGTTTTAGGCGTAACGTGCAATACACCAATCAGAGTCTCATCTCCCATTCCCTTTAAAAGCCAGTTGCGCTCGCGCCATGGCGGTCGCTATTTACATGGCGGAAGCGGAAAAATTGCAAGCGGAAAAACTGAACGCTTCCCTAGCAAGGAAACAGATCTGCTCGTGTGGGAGGTTAAAGCGTGCAAGCTGACCACGGGACAAAGTCTACGCACGTTGTGGACCCACCTACAGGCGCACATTACTACTGCGCTCTTTAAATAACTACAAAAAATACTGCGCCATTGACTTTAGACAAGTTTTTTGTTGTTCAATGGCGTAGTCTATTTCAGTTGCCTCAAAATAGCAACACACAAACAATGCGCCTGAACACACCTTGTTTTTAGACCAGCACGCCCATGGACGCACAATTGGGCGCAAATGCATTTGCTATTTAAACAACGTGGCGCAGGAGGTCAAAAAGTTAACTGCGTCGGGCTGAAACTTGCAAAAAACACTTCGTGCCTGCCGCTGCATTGCGCCGGGTCTATGATAGGGCGCTTAATGTTTATTGATCATTATTCAAAAATATTTGACTTCAGGATCCTTTAAATAGCTAATCAGAATCAAGTATTCCAGAGAGCCAAGCTAACGTCATGTCAATTGTCATGCACAGTCCAGTTTTGCAATATTTGAATTTGAACTTGATGTCAACTCCAATTTATGGTTCCTTGACTTGTTCTTTTTTCCCAATATTCTGTCGGAGTGGCATTAAAATTATTTTCCTTTTTATTGTCCCACATGTAATAGGGTCATTCGGAAATGTGGAATGCATTTTTATATCCGTTCTTATCATGTTTTAGTTGTAGGCTCAGCGTGTGCCTGGTTGGAGAGATAATGGTAATTGACAGTAACTGGAGCACTCTGTCATTTGGACGTGAGTCCCTCTTGTGAATTGTGGAAAAACTTGGAAAGTGGCACTCTCTTTCATTTGTTCTCGGTAAGGACGGAATTACAATGGACCGGAAAACCGTCAATGTGTGACTTTAAAAGGTTTGGAGTTTTACAGAAATGCCTGGGAGGAAAACCAGATGAGCAGTCCTCAATTGAACAGACTTTCACTGTCTCTAATTTCCTGTCTGTTCTGTAGCTTCTCATTAGATGAAGAGTTTGTCAACGCGATATCGCCCTCGAGTGCACGGGAAGGGCAGAGGGGAAACGCCTGTCAAATCAAAGTTAGGAGATTGGACAGCCATTAATTTACCTAGGGCTGCTCTGTATGCTTCACTTTGAAGTCCATAAACAACACCCTGGAGTTACAAGACTGAAAAATGTCCTTGCAGTAGCTATGGTGTATGACATCCTGAGGGGAATACCGAAGTGATGGAGACACTCCTTTGATTCCCAAAACTGTTTTTCACTTCCACGCATTCTCTTTCATCAATGACTTTAAAGAAAGCACAGGCTCAAATCAATGCGCTGTCTCGGTTTGTTTCAACTAAAAGCTCTCTCTCCTTTTATACATTTTTTGTAGCTCTTTCTTGTATCCAATAAGCGTTTTAAGCCCCAGTTTGAGCAGATGGCATGTGAAGCCATTTGTTGAGTTTTATGTGTCTGTAGTCTTGGCAATCAGACTCTATGGATGTTTGTGGAACCGAGGCACTTTGTTAGCGTGATGTATGCCAGTCCGGCTGTGATGTGAAGGTCAGGCTCATGTCTGCATTCCATCTCATTTGCAGCTTCATCACAACACTGATTTACAAGCTATCAAACCTCATGTCTCATTTTGCTGCAGTCTTGTTAGGGCAGGGGTAGGCAAGTTTGGTCCTAGAGAGCCGCTGTCCTGCAGAGATTGGCGCCAACCCTGAATAAAACCCTCACATGGATGCAGCCTTAGTAATCCTGAAGACATTGATTAGCTTGTTCAAGTGTGTTTGATTAGGGTTGGAGCTAACCTCTTCAGGACAGCAACTCTCTAGGACTGAACTTGCCGGTCTTTGTTAGGGTTAGCCTACTTTTTTTTTTTTGACTTGATCTGAAGGCAGTGTTCCACAACAGTTCAAATCTCAAACCAGAGTATCAGCAACAGTACCGGTGTCAATAAAATTATCTATTTCGAAAATAATTCAATTATCTAATTATCAGATCTATTAATTTATTCAAAAGTACATTAAAATGAAATTAATGCATACAATGCATACTTTCTAAGATGAGCATGTTTTCATTTCTGAATTAAAATTATTTTTGGTTGTTTTTGGGTGCATTAATAACAATAATAAACACTAGAAAGGATCATATATCTGGGTTGGTTGGGGCATATACTAAAAAATTTCAGTGTTACATATATATATATATATATATATATATATATATATATATATATATATATATATATAATAACAACTCTGATTCACTGCTTATTAATAAAAGTTAAGCTTTTATTCCCCAAATCACAGGCAGGTGGTACAATCAACATGTAAAATAAAATAAATAAATACTAAAATAAATCTAAAATAATTGTATATATAGAAAAGTGGTAGACAGATGGGGGTAGAATCAGAAAGGACCACCAGTCGGGATTCAAACTCGGAAATGTTTTTCAGACTACTACCCACAAGGCTATCGGATCTAACATCTAGAACCTTGTTTTTCATTGACCCATCGGCAATGCTTCTGTTAACACTAATTAACACACACTAATTAGTAAACGTGCAAATTCGTTCATCTTGCCATTTCAACTGATAGGAAACATGGTGTTAGCACACACACAGAGCTTAGTTCCTCAGAGCAGAGTAGATTCTCAGTGACTGAGCAAAGTGCACTCTCTTGCCACTGTTTATCTGTGTACATTCCCACTGCTATTTCACAGTGCTCTTGAGAAAGCATCTCACCTTATGTTAGCGATCTAAATCTCACCGTGAGTCAAAGAGAGCTGATCTAGGAACAGAAGCACAGGCTCAAAAGCATCCTTGTGAGCCACTTAGTCACAGCAGGACTCCATAATCATTAGTCATTGCGAATCCAACGAGACAATTGTTTACAGATCAACAGAAGAACGACACTTAGCTAAGAGGCAGCTCTTTCCTCGTTCCAATTACCTCGCAGCTAGAACAGCTCTTGGTACAAGCTCCAAACAAGAGAGCCTCAGAAGAACTAGATGCGTTGTGAAAGTAGTTGTCAGCCCTGGAAGGGCATCTAGGCAATGTTTAACAAGCATGCCATCACCTGAAGTCAATGCATTTCATTGCAGGAAGCAAGTGGGATTGGTCTATGAGTCCACCCCCATTGTCTGAAGAGGAAAACATGTCACTTACCTTGACCGGAGCACTTCACCAAAGAGCACCCTAATAATTCACCTAGATCCCAAAGCACAACAATCCGCGTTGAGATATTTACCTATTCAACCTTAGTCGCTGTCGCCCACAATAAATGCCCCTCTGGGGAAATAACACTAAATATGTGTATACACTCCATTCTTCTTCAGACAGCCTTGACAGATCAAATACAAGGGCAGATCTTTCACTCTTACAAAGTTAGCATCCAAAACACTTTCGAAGAACAACTTGCAGGCGGAATATCAATGGAGTTTTTTGTTGTTTGCAATTCTAACCTCAGTACAAATCCACTGGGTCGGCCTACCGTATTTTCCTTGCATTTTTTTGACGGACAGCGTGTTTGGTGCGAGCCAATTTGTGTTTGACTTGAAGTTGACGGTTTGTCATATAAAGTTACTTGGGTAGCCGTTGTGGCCTTGTTGCTAGAACTGCCGTGGACCCAAGGATCACTTAAATTAGCTCCTGTGGCACCCGGTGCGAAATCCCAGACCGCCTCTACCTCAGACTGACTGATAACTGATAGCTAAATTGGGTTGTCTGTCAAGCTGATATCCACAATTACTCTCAGGTCTCAGGACACAAAAAGCATACAGAATTTGCCGAATGTGGGAAAAGTTTATTGAAGACTCTCAAGAACAGTTTCATAAGTTCTGTTCAGGAATAGCATCTGCCTAACTGCAGCAATTATCAAGATGACACATTGCTTTATCCCTGATTTCACTGTGTGCCCTTCTTTAAATTGTAAGATAAAGTTCTCGAAGTGTTCATGTGTAATTATTAGTGTTACTTGCTGGCAGGCCGATGAACAAACATTTTGAAGCATTACTCGTAAATTAGATGCAAATGAGTCCTTAAATCATGTGGATTGTTGAGAAGAGGTGTGATATCAGTTTTGTGCTGACGTATGATTTTCACCTGGTGGGTTATGAAATGGGTGAAAAAAACCCATAGACTAGAAACTAGGCATCATACACTTAAAATATTGGCATTAAGCACTAAACGACTGAGGATCACACACCAGACTTTCAAGTCATTCTGAATACAACATAGAAGAGGAACATGAAGAAGAGCGCAGAGTTGATGTATTAAAAAAAATGAATTTGAACATTTGAATGATGTCTTGGACGAGTCGACGCAGTCATTATGGCCTGTACAGATAGCAACAGAAGTTGTATGTGAGGTTAAACAAGGAGTCCTCTGTTCTAAAATCAGCTCAATATTTAACAGGATCGATATCCTCCAACTGGATGGAACCAAAAGTCTAGTCAATTATACACTACATGACTTTCTGCCCAGATTTCTCCAACTGCCCAAAATCAAACATTCAGCAAACAACATTGGCTCGTCCAAACAGCACATTGGCTCAAAAGTCTGGGCAAAATCAATGTGTACAGTGCTGTTATTGTAGCTAACACTAAAACTATAAAAAAAATATGAAATATGATGTGATGTAAGAAACTTAAAGCCCGCCTTAGGTAAAAGTCAATCTTTTAATGTTGTTTATATGTGACCCTGGATCACAAAACCAGTCTTAAGTAGCACGGGTATATTTGTGGGAATAGCCAACAATACATTGTATGGGTCAAAATTATCAATTTTTCTTTCATGCCAAAAATCATTAGGATATTAAGTAAAGATCATGTTCCATGAAGATATTTTGTAAATTTCCTACCGTAAATGTATAAAACATTTATATTTGTGAGTGAATGCAGCACAATCACGAACATAAATAGACAACTTTAAAGGTGATTTTCTCAATGTTTCGAGGTTTTTGCACCCTCAGATTCCATATTTTCAAATAGTTGTATCTCGGCCAAATATTATCCTATCCTAACAAACCATACATCAATGTAAAGCTTATCTATTCAGCTTTCACGTGATGTATAAATCTCAATTTCAAAAAAATTACCCAGAAGACTGGTTTTGTCATCCATGGTCACATTATGTCTATGTGTTGTTTTTAATATGCTTTGAGACAAACCATGAAGAAATTCATTAATCAACACCAATACCGGGTATTTTCTCTTTAAAAACTGCAGTGAACTGCCAAAGACAGTCTCAAAAACATGGTTTGAAATCGCTGGTGTGAGTGTGTGAAGGGATACACTGCAGGGAGAATTTTAATTTTTTATTTATTTCTGTGATCAAAGATGAGTTTTAAGGAATACAATTATTGACTACTGTACTTTAAATGACAGTATATAAATTATTAAAACTAATACAAAAATGAATTACAAATTAATAAACATTTCACAAATAAAATAAAATGGAAATAAAATGAAATAAAATGAGCTCACAAAATTAACTGACACATAAAATTAAAATGGAAAAAATATATATAGATATAAAAGCTAATTCACAATATGAATAAATGCTATCATAGTAGGCTATATAAATAATGTATACTAACATTAAAATTGGTGAAAGGACCCGAGTCGTGCCTAGGCACTGGACAATTCTAGGAACCACCCAGAACACCTTAGAAACTGCCTAACAATTTGGAACTTTAAATTAAAGATGCATAAAAATAAAATAAAAAATTAAAAACTTAACTTAAGCACCACGTTTTTTGATCACTGGATTTCTCAACCCAGGTTCATTGAAAAAACGTGCCTCAATCTACAGATTTGTAATGTATTTTGCATTTCTCCAAAACAATACCTAAACATATTGACTGCAGCTTCCAGCTATAGTAGCGGTAAACACTAACAACTTTTATCCCTTTTCAGACAAAATATGATAACAGGGCATTAGAAATGATAAAGACATATTGTCATGTGGTTCCTTGCACAATACTATGTTTTGACCTCAAATCACTTTTACCATGTACCATTTGTAAACTAATATATTTGATGTTTGTACCACATAAGCAGCTCCATATATATATATATATATATATATATATATATATATATATATATATATATATATATATATATATATATATATATATATATATATATGTATATATATATATATATATATATATATATATATATATGTAATGTAAAGTATAGCCCTCGGGTACGAGTCTCGGGAAACACGAGTCACAAGAAAACTTGTTCAAATGCTCGTATAAGTAAGCTAATATGGAATGGTTGCTTCAGCGTACCCCACATTTGCTTTTGTTAACACTATCAGTTAGGTTTAGGCTTGGGTTTACTGTAGATGGTATATTATTTTCAAACGAGATAGAGCATTAACCTTTTAACACCACTCACCCGAAACTTATTTTCCAAACTGCTGCGATACGTACAACAACCTAAAAAAAAACGGTAACGCTTCATTTTACAGTACTGTTTCCCATGTACATACTATGTACTTATTATAGTTATTACAATAACTGGGTAATAACTAGGTACTAACCCTAAACCTACCCTTAACACATGTACTTACCTTATATTACCCAGTACTTTCTAGGTAAGTACACTGTAAGTACTGTACTGTAAAATGAAGCGTTTCCAAAAAAACATTGCCAAATCAGGTTAATCTGTTTCAGATAAAACTGAATGGACTTTTAGCGCCACTCACTGGACATTTCATTTGTGTTGCAAAAGAAGCAAATTAATATCATTTTTCACAAAGGCACATTTTTCCGTCGATATTTCTGCTTTTGTAAAGTAAACACAAATGCATACATAAGCTATATGACCTTGTTTATGAGGAATTTATTAGGAAATGATTAGAAAAGTGCTAAAGGAAAATCTATTCAGAAAAGTAAGTTAATCAGGCTTCATTACATAGACCTGTACATTAAAATGGACATTGTAGTGTTCTACTTTATGGAATATAAAAATTCATTACTGCTAAGAACAAAATTCCCCTCTAACTCATGCTGACTTCCAGTTAATGACGTGTTACATTATATGGGTTGCTCATATTTGGCTAGCAGATGTTTTTGCTGTAAGGCTAGAAAAATGAAATGAACACAGAATGAGACAATAATTCCACACACAATCAATCTTCATTTTTATGCATCTTCATACAAATGATGTGACATTATTAAACCCAGAAAACATTACCACCATCATGCACATTGATCTAATCTTCATAACAAAAAAGTTATTGGACATTGAGCCCTCATTTGGCCACTCCACATATTCATCATCCATCTTTAAAGGTTAGTCGGGGTCTATAATGTCACCCATCTGTCACCATTAAATAGGCCTAAATCTGTCACATTAGGGTTGTTCCTGAAATGGCCAGAGTGGATTTTTTTCCCTTCTCCAGGCAGAGGATATTAAAAACTAAACAGGTTGAACGAACCGCCTAAGATCACAATGAATCATGCAAACAAAATGCGGCCTGAAGTGTTTACGGTTCAAGCAACGGAAAATGTGGATGCATTAACGCAACAGTGACAAACATGTGCTACACACCGTAGATAATGAACCCGCACAATAGGCTTGTTTATTAATGCCTCGCTACGTCTAAGGGAAATATCAGCATTAATCTGTCGTTTTCCCCCATTCTTATTCACGGTTTCAGTTACATTATACTGATTACCCAGAAATATGAATTCAAACAGGACATCTAATTTTAAAGCCAGACCCAAATGAGACCACTCATGTATATACAATGTATTTTCAACAAGCAAATCGAATATGAAATTTAATCTGTCCTGTATAGCTCCTGGGTGTTATTAAAATAACCTTCTCTGTGTTATTGTAACCCATGTGGACCTTTTGTAAAGCATCAATTCAAAGCTCTTTTCAGCTGTGCAAGCTCTGATTAAAAAACCTGTGCCTAATATAATTAATTTTTTTACTGTTTTTCTTCTGGCGGCTCAATCAATTGCATCATGTCTTAGCATGTCAATTGCATCATTTTATAATAGATTTTAATGGAAACGTTCATTGACTGTCTTCCATGGAGCACAAAAGTAGAAGTTCTGAAGAATGTTCACGCTGCTCTTTTCTGTAAATTGAATGTGAATGCAATTTAGCTTCAAAAATGACAACAAAGCACCACAAAAATACAATAAACGTAGTCTATAAGGCTTTTCACTGTTATCACCATTCTAAACTCCGATTTTAACCCTGCCTAAAGGAACATTTCACGCTTAACCTCGTGTTTTGGTGCTAAACTTGTACGGCTAGATGCTTAGCAACAGACAATTTAGTGCCTCATATTTACGTGCTTTGGACAGACATGGAAGCACTGTGCGTTAAATTTAAACAGAACTTTCAGCATTTGAGGAGAAAAGGGTAATTCAAAATAGTGTTAGAAAACTAAGAAGTGGAGAAGTGACCATATCATTCTTACCTTTAGTGTCCGAAAAAGGTCTGTTCATGATAAACTTGATAGAACAGTCAGCAATATGTAATATGAGGATGTGCAATCGTAGAGTCTTTATCCTGCATTCGTCCAATCATTGTATTTGCATATTTGTTGAGGCAAATATGCAAATAATGATGTTAGGAGGTTTAGGGTTTAATAATGTACAGTGTAAAATGTCAGCTTATGAATATTCAATGAGCAGTGTGAAACTTTAGTGGATTCTGTTTAGCCGGGATTTGCAATGACCCTATTTTAAGTGTGAAAAGCCCTGATTTGGCTAGTGAGGCACATTTCAAGCTGTCTGAACCTTTACAATAGCTTTGTGAAAGGGTAGCCTACAGAGTTTTTCCCTTTTCTCAGAATTTTACGTTATTTGCTGAATATCTCGTGTAAATCTCTTCTCAATCGTCTCTGTGTAGCTTTAAAAAACTTAGACCCTACTAAGACCCTTGTGATAAAGAAGTATACTTTAGCACACATATAAAAATAGTACTTAGTACAGAAATGCTATTCATGCTTAAATGACAAGTTCTGTATTTTACACTTAAAGCCCCGTTTTAAGATCGTTTCTGATGAAATAGAATGGTTAAGATTGAAATTTGGACAAATGCTGCTGTCCCGAGAATTTTCGGTTTCTGTATTATTTCTGTATTATTATATGTTATACTTTTAACAGACAAACTCCCTGAACACATCCACCTATGCAATCTTGATCATTCTGAATTAAGAAATCATTATAATGCAGTCAAACATAATTTACAGGGAACATTAATAATTACTTGACCTTCCGAGTCTTTTGTTCATTTGTCGCGTGACAGAGGCAATGAACGGATCATTCATGAACGACTCATCACGGCGCGAAAAAAAAAAAACACTTCTTTTTCACAATGCCATTTTAATGTCAAATCTGCTGTCACAAATCTAATTGTCACAGGTACTGGTGGCAGCAGAAAAAAACAGGATCTATATGCAGCGCTCTTTATTAAATCACAAACTCAAACTAACAAAAATACTCCGAATTCCATAAAAAGGAAAAGAACAACAAATCTTACAGCAACATCTACAGACAACTAGACAGAATTAAACTCAGGCTTAAATACACATGCAAACAAGAGGAACTAATGAGACTAATTAACAAGACACACCTGAACTAAGGACTGTAATCAAATCTGAAACCATAGAAACAAACTGACAGGAGACAGATGAGAACTGAGCCAATTAACAGATTAGAAGATAAACAATGACATTCAAACAGAGAAACAGATCAAAAACAAACTCAAAACATGACAGTAATTCCTGACCAAACTATTTTTTTAAATACAAACACAATGTTCACACACACACACACGCACGCACGCACGCACGCACGCACGCACGCACGCACGCACGCACGCACACACACACACACACACACATTGATAATGGTTAACATGACACACAAAAAAAAAATCATCGTTAATGCCTTTTGGTTTAATTACTTGTCATACTGGGAAATTTCTCTATTGTGTTTCCAGAGACTAATTGAGCTCCAAACAAGCAGAATGTCCTTCAGTTATAAATCAGGTAATAATTACCTCTGAGCTTACAGAGAATCTTTTTTTCCAACACTTGAGGTAGCAGAAACCACAAAAGGGTAAAGGTAAACAAGAAATCCATCAGGCCTGTTGTGCTTCTCTTTATAGAATTAAGACGCTACAAGACATAAAAGATTAATGACCAGCGGCGGAGGGGCTTCTGTTCTTTGAAAACAGGCCACCGATTCCCAAACGCAAGTCAACCAAATGAAAATCCTATTCAAAGCTCTCCCGCTTTGGGTACAAGAAGCTTAAATCATTTTCTTTGAACTGGAAAGAAACCAGTCACTGACAGACTTCACTATTAAAGTCAATATTAACATTCCCATTCATCTCAATGACATTTGCTCAGCAGGAACACATTCGACTGCATGCTATCATCTTTGCATCTTTGCCGGAGAAAAATTTAACAGAACGTTTTTAAGAGTCCTCAAAAAATTCTGGTAAAAACATGTCACAAATATAATGAAATATTTTAATAATCCACAATGCCAGGTATTCACATTAAGAAGTAAATAGGCTCAACTCCAATATCACATTGACTTTAAATCAAAACTAAATAAATAATCCCCTCAAATGAGGCAATCGTTTCTCTTATGCCTTTAAATTATGTTAAATGTCAATCCCTGTCATTCATCCAGATCATTTTAAATTTTTGCATCAAACTAAAACACGTGTTGTCGTTCACAGCTCTTAACATGCATGCTGATGTCTGTCAGGTGCACTGAAGCTGCATTCTAATGAGAATCAAGATGCCACAGGCTAGACACTAGTGTGATGCATCTGGTAGGAAGGCAGATAACTGAGAGAATATTAAAAGAGTGGAACAAACAAGCTTATAGCCCCATACTGGCATAAAGAAGATGCTGAGGAAACTCGGAAAGGGGATCAGCTGTCCATGACATTGGCTCTGTCTTTTCAGCCGTGCGTTCATCTGGAAAGCAAATTTTACCAGGGCAACCTTATGAAGCGTGGAGTGTTTCTTTTACATGCTGAGATTTGTCTATATTAGGATGTCTTTTTGATCTCATAATCTATTTGGGATTCAGAATGATGCAGCGTCAGGGTAAAGTAATTCTGGTTGCATAGTGTTTAGGTATTACCTCTAATTTTGAAGAAGGAATCATTTTGAATAAATGCAAATTAACATAAAAATGCAGTTACTTCAAAGAGAAACTTGAACAATGTTAGAGGGAGAATGTGTCGACTTCAGTTGATTTTGATTGATGTTGCACCAGCTTTGATTGTGATTCTCTGCTTTCCTCTCTAAGGAGCCATATTAATCATTAACCAGGAATCTGATGAGAATCGCTGGCGTTAATTTTTAACAACAAATTTGCAACATAGTTAAAGCATTTCTGATTCTGATTCTGATTCTGATTTTCTTCAAAATGCTTCAACGATAATTACTCACGCCTAATTAAAGGTACCGTTAATCAAACTGCCCAAATTATGTCTTTTTCCTCCTACAAAGCACAGACTTGATGAAGTATGCATAGTCATTAAGCATTTATTACAGGCCAAGAGTAAATTAGTTATTCTTCTAATTAGAAAATGCATTAGGCTCATTAGAGCTCTGCGATGCTGAGGAGATTCCATGGAATCTGAATCTAGAGTAATACATCCAACCAAAGAGGTCAACATTAATTATACTTGTTAAATACGTTTCTAACTCTGTTCTCAAACCCATTGAGCTGCAATCCCAGAATGCATTGTGATGAGCATTTTTACTTATAACTTTTATTTAAAATAGTCAGTTGGCCATAGCTGTGGTCATTTGTCCTTGTGATGCAACCTCATCCTTGACCACAGCACATTCTTTGACCTAAAGCAATTCCTTCTTATTTATAAATCATTGCTGAAAATGGACATGTGTGAACATAGTTGTCAAATCAAATCAACAGAAATCAAACAAAATCAAATGCAGATTTTTGCCATTGTATTATTATTATTATTATTGATAGTACCGTGATAGAAACTTAAAGTGCCCCTATTATGCTATTTAAAAATTTCCTAATGTTGTTTTGGAGTCTCCTACAACGGGTTTAAATGCATCAGAGGTCAAAAAACTGTTTCATTTCCTCATAATATACATTTGCACATCACCACATTTTCAATAATTCTCAAACGACTCGTCAGATGAATCAATCTCTCTAAATCCCTCCTTTCCGCGAGCTACTCAGCTCTGATATGCCAGGCAGCTCAGTCTGTTGTGATTGGTTAACTGCGTACAGCGCACGTGTCGAAAACAAAAACGCCCATTGCCATAATGTCAGCTATGTGTGTCCTGAGGCTTGCACCGTAAACTAAACACAGTAACGAACAATGACGTTGATTTTACCATATCAATGTGAGCGCGAGTCCGATGATGAAACATTGGAAGAACTAGTTATTCAACCTGAACCTCCATCACAAGGATGACTTCAGCAGGGCGTTTCTCAGTGATACACTACTCAATTTGAGGTACATTATGAGATGTTGCAACTGTAATTCCTCCAACAAGTGCATGTCCATCAACAAATCGATTATATCGATACATTAGCCCGAGCTCTAGCATGAATGACTGATGTAACATTAACGTTGGTAAAACAAATCTTGCCCCATGCTTAATCTTTCCTCAAAGTAGTGAGAACGACAGACAATCTGCATTAATAGACACAGTTTTAGGTAATAGTGACCCACAACTGATTAGCAGAAGTATTTCAGTATGCCAGTAATAGTGTGAGTTAGCCAGTTAGTCAAAACTAAGTATTTTGAACACCGTCTTTCAAGAGCAAACGGTTTGCGAATCCTGTATTGAAAAAGTCATAAGTAAAGTAAAGGGAACACAGCAAAAGTTTAAGATTATACTGCTGTGGAATCGTGGTAAAAATTAATTTTAACCACTGATTCTTCACATGCTTGTCCTTGGGCAGTGTTAAAATACTGGTTTTAAATTCACATTGTAGAGCACAGCATCTTCTCGACATGATGATATCCAGCATTCACAGGAATCAGTTTTCCCTCGTGTCCGCGCAACTTTATATACTGTGCACTTTCAGATTTAAAACTTTGCAGGATATTTTCATTCACTTAGAGCTATATCACACACTAAATGAAAGGTCATTTTCAAAAATCCATAATAGGGGCCCGTTTAAACTCGGGCCGTCCATATTGCGTGGCGCACTCCCCACAAGGCTATGGCTCTGACTACCATTTTTATTAAAATTTGACAGTACTCATACTTTAAAGGACAATTCCGGGCAAAAATGAACCTAGGGCTAAATAACACATGGGTAACGAGTCGACTGTTCTCTGGGATGCGTTTTCATGGTAATCGAATCGGTAATCGTTTTAACGTTAGTTTTAGTTTAACCACATATTAGCTTATAACGCTAGTGTATGGGGCATCGAATACGTAAAAATAAAAATCGCTAGTTAATACCACTAACAAGGCTCAAAATAGCCCCACACTAATACAGTAGCATAATTAGGGTCTCTACCTGCAAACCGAAGCATTGTGAACTTTGTAAGTGTACAGACAGTTTAATAAGAAGATAGTCATAGTTCGAAGATAGTCATAGTTCACGTAGCACGGCGTTCGTGGTTCGACTGGTCGAGACTGTTTTCCAAAGATAGCTCCTGCCTATATATGCAAAGTGTACTGTCTTTATAAAGTATCTTCTTATTAAACAGTCAAAGTTTACAAAGTTCTCAATACTTCGGTTTGCAGGTAGAGACCCTAATTATGCTACCGTGTTAATGTGGGGCTATTTTGAACCTTTTTAGTGGTATTAACTAGCGATTTTTATTTTTACTTATTCGATGCCCCATACACTAGCGTTAAAAGCTAATCTGTGGTTAAACTAAAACTAACGTTAAAACTGGGTACATTAGATTATCATGAAAACGCATCCCAGAGAACGGTCGACTCGGTACCCATGTGTTATTTAGCCCTAGGTTAATTTTTGGCCGGAATTGTCCTTTAACTTTATGGTTTCATTACTGTTTACACCACTGGCTACAAGCTCAGTGGAAATCTAAGATATCCGAAAAGTTGAAAGAACTTTATTTATATCTTATTAAACGTGGAAAGCTATCAATAAAAACAGCTCAATCTAATGAAAATGGACAATTTTGCCCGATATTTGTGTTATTTTTGTTTATGCTTATTAGAGAATCACATCATTAGCTTAGCAACATACTAACAGCAGACTCCTTTGGAATCAATTATGTGCTCCACAAAGAGAGATATTTGTTCATTCGCCTAAAATGTCCCAAATCAGTTCCTGCTGGAAAGTCTAGTTTAAAAGTATAGTTCACCCCAAAAAAAACCACCATCTTGGACCACCAACAACCCATCTAACAACAGTTCATACTATCGTAAGGCTATCTGGATGGCTTTTGGACCAGTTGTAGCTTGTCGATTATCCAGTGACTAGAAACTAGGTAGAAAACAACTACCATGTTTCCAGTAGTATCATATCCTCTAATGGTTTGGTTCAGTGGCTGTTCAAAATCCAGTACATATTATTGACTGCATTCTGCTGGACTAAGATGGTTGACAACAGGGGGGAAAAGTAAGATAGGGAAAGAAAGGTAGTGTGGAGCTCCACTGGTATGCTTTCTTATTGGAGGACTATGACAAGACTTTTACAGTATATCTCTGGGAACTATAAAGGGTCAAATCCTGGTTCGAGGATGTGTCAAAAGGACACAAGAGCAGGATATTGTTTTTGTCTCTGCACTACTCATTCCTTGATACAGGCTATATATCATATACTCGCTCACCTGCGTCACTGATAGGGTTTCAAGCTTAGTTCAGACAAACAGAACAATTTCCACTCAGCCAGCAGGGTCGTTTGTTTTTGACTGTGATAATGTATGTGGTTGTCAGTAGGGATGGCTGGGATAGCTGGGATGTTTTTGCTTTTGTAAACAGGAGATGTTGGTTATGAATTATGTTGAGGTTAATGACCCACGAGAAGGAGAACATTTCTCGGTCTGTTTGTTCTGGAGTGAGACTGGACACTGGACAGACTTATTAGATTTTGAGGGATGAGATGCTGAATCGCTGCTCGATGAGTTTTGTTTTGAAGATATGGGTGAATTGATTAAAGTTACACCTCCTGGTTTTCAAACTAGTATCTAAAAAGCATTAACTTTAAACATTGATGCCCAATGAGATATACTGTAGAATGCAGAACACATAAGTAAATCATGTCGCTGTTCAACTTCAATCCCCACAACCACGACCAGCTATACATATTTCTTATAGGACATGAAATTATATTTTACATTATCTTTTATATAAAATGTGTTTTTATAGTGTTATATAAAAAATAAGTAAATGGCATGATGCAAATTTTTTTGTCAAGAAATTTTTTTTCCCCTGCAAAAATACATTAAAAATGCAATATACAGTACACCCCTTCTTCTGTTTTTAATTTCTTATTATGGATCCCAATCTTGATTCAAACACTCACACAATCTCATTCATAAATGACAACGATTTGGCCATGTCTATTAAACCTTTGGCAAAATCACACCGGAACATTCAGATCTGCGTTTGCGCTGCAGCAAACCCAAAGAAATCAGTTCACAAACAACTTCACAAATAATCTTTTCAACCAGTATCGTTATCGTGTTACAAATTATACAAATGATCACAGAAGAACTGGGAAAAAAAATGTTTATAGTTAATATTGTGAGATGCAACCAGCATGGAGAAAACAATACAAAACAGGAAATTATAATCATAGAAATGAGCCCTAAAAAACTATGACTGTGACCAGGTCAATAATTCTCTAGAATTATCAGATATTTTGACCTTTTTATGACATTGCAAGGTGTAACGATCACCACATCAGACTATACACTGTAGTCATTCCCTCACAAACAACTTCTCCCATAACTCACTGCCCAGACTCTTCATCCATTATCACATTCACCTGTGTCTCATTATCTTGTTTAGCTCACCCCATATAAGCCTGGTTTTCTCATTCATTATCTGCAAAGTCTTATTTATTGTTACATTGCAATTCTGAGAATTCTCCCTGGTTTCATGTCTCTTGGTTTTAGGATTTCTTGCCTGTTCCGTGGATTACTCTTTTGCCCGCGTTCCCTGCCTTGTTGTGTTTGTTATTGTTTGGGCTGATTACCTGGTGTTTATGACCTTTACCTGTTTTCGACTACGATTGGGGATTACCCGTTCAATAAAACTGCATTTGGATCCTCAACCTTCGTGTCTTGGAGCAGTTTGTAACATAAGGTTAGTTCAAGTTGTAAAATGTCATGTGGTACTACTGTCCAAAAAACTAATGATATTCATGAATACATTTTTTTAATAAATAAATACCTTTACTTTGAAAAATGTGTAAAATATTTTTTTTACTCGCATGAAAATTTTTACACTATGACATTTTTAGAATCATTAAATTTAAACTTTTGTTGAAAATGGTATAAAAATTATTTTGCAACCAATACAATAATTATATTTGTAGAAACTTGTAGAAGCAGTTGTAAACTTTAAATTGCATGTCTTGTACTGTAATCATGCATGTCACATATGCCAGTGAGTGTTAAATAAACATTCTTACAATATAAATTAAAGCTGACATGCCCTTGCATGTGGACTTATTTTGGACTCTGCACCCTTTTACACACATGCCTAAGCACACAGGCAAAGAAAGATCTTGAAAGGGATATTCAAATAAAACAACATCATATTAATCACCTGACTAGTAGTTGCTCTAAAGACAGCCCTGTCGTAGAAACTGCTCAGGATTTTAAAGCGAAATGAACTACGACATGTTGAACATTTGGTGGCTGGGTCCCCACGGCACGACAAGGCTATTCTAGAATAGATCTCAATTAGCTGCTTGGTTGCTTTTTTCATGTGTCATTATCTGAGTCTATTATACTTGAAAATGAAACTGTGAGGCCGAGGGGAAGAGAGAAAGACGAGACAAATGTAGAGGTGGAGCAGCAAGTAACACATGCCCTAAGACGTGTATATGGAAATCAGTACAGCAATACCTGAAACATCAAGGTAGAACTTAACAGTGAAAGATACTCACCCATAAATAGACTCCCTCACATACACTATTAACAAAACCTTCATGCATTTACATTTGCATTATAAATGAATTTTTCCTTAAAGCTAAAAAGCAGAGCAGCAGATATTGAGAGAGTATTTATGGTAACAAAAATAAAAGCCCTTAAATTAAATGCATCCTTGCTCAACAAGGATGCATTTATGTAGTAAAAATACAGTTAAAAACAGGAATATTTAAAACATTTTAATAACTCTTCTCTATTCTATTATATGTTAAGATGTAATTTCTCCCTGTTATGGCAAAGCAATTTTTTTAGCATTAATACTACAGTCTTCATTGTCACATGATCCTTCAGAAATCATTCTATTATGCTGATTTCTTGCTTAAGAAACATCATGATTATCTTCTTCCGCTTATCTGGGGCCGGGTCGCAGGGGCAGCAGTCTAAGCAGAGATGCCCTGACTTCCCTCTCCCCAGACACTTCCTCCAGCTCTTCCGAGGGGACACCGAGGCGTTCCCAGGCCAGCCGGGAGACATAATCCCTCCAGCGTGTCCTAGGTCTTCCCCGGGGTCTCCTCCTGGTGGGACGTGCCCGGAACACCTTCCCGGGAAGGCGTCCAGGAGGCATCTGGAACAGATGCCCGAGCCACCTCAGTTGGCCCCTCTTGATGTGGAGGAGCAGCGGCTCTACTCTGAGCTCCTCCCGAGTGACAGAGCTCCTCACCCTATCTAAGGATCGCCCAGCCACCCTGTGAAGAAAGCTCATTTCGGCCGCCTGTAACCGGAATCTTTTCATTTCGGTCATGACCCACAGCTCATGACCATAGGTGAGGGTAGGAATGTAGATTGACCGGTAAATCGAGAGCTTCACCTTGCAGCTCAACTCCTTCTTCACCACGACAGACCAGTACATCGACCGCATTACTGCAGAAGCTGCACCGATCCACCTGTCAATCTCCCGTTCCATCCTTCCGTCACTCGTGAACAAAACCCCAAGATACTTGAAGTCCTCCACTTGAGGCAGAGACTCTCCACCAAAAAGTAGAGACGAAATCGCGTGGTCCCCAAACCGGACACCATCTGGCCCCTGGCTGCACCTAGAAATTCTGTCCATTAAAATTATGAACAGAACCGGTGACAAAGGACAGCCCTGCCGGAGTCCAACATGCACCGGGAACAAGTCTGATGTCACAGGTCGGGGTGAGCGCCAGCGGGCCGCCCACCCCTAAACTGAAACACCGCCCCAAGGAGCAGACCGTGGAAACACATGAGGCAGACAGGAGGTTAAAATAAATAATGCTGGGAAGAGGCATGTCAGCCAAGACAGCCTCACAACATCCAAAGACTTGGGGTACTCAGGGCGGATCTCATCCACCCCCGGTGCCTTGCCACCGAGAAGCTGCTTGACTACCTCGGTGACTTCAGATTGGGTGATGGACGAGTCCACCTCCGAGCCCTCAGCCTCTGCTTCCTCAATGGAAGTCGGTGGGATTGAGGAGATCCTCAAAGTTTTCCTTCCACCATTCCAGTTGAGGTCATCAGCTGCCCACCTCCACTGTAAACAGTGTTGGTAGGGCACTGCTTCCCTCTCCTGAGGCGCCAGACGGTTTGCAACGGCCCCTTACTGTCCCTCCTGCAGGTGGTGAGCCCACGGGAGGGCGGCCCCACGACGCTCCTTCAGGCGGAGCCCGGACGCGCCCAATGGGGGAGGTCTGGCCACCAGGCGCTCGCATTCGAGCCCCAACCCTGGGCCTGGCTCCAGGGTAGGGCCCCGGATACGCCATGCCAGGCGACGTCACGGTCCTCGTTTTTAATTCTAGCATAAGGGGTTTATGAACTGCTCTTAGTCTGACCCATCACCTAGGATCTGTTTACCTTGCTTAAGAAACATTTGTTTTAAAAACTGCATTCTAATGAAAAAGAATACTGAATACTGACCCCAAATTTTTGAACAGTAGTTTAAGTGCAAAAAAAAATATCTGTATAGGAATATGACTATAATGACACACCAACACAGAAGTTGATGACTAAGCCAGATGCGGGAATTCAACACAAAACTCGCTAAGCAGGTAAATATCTTGAGGTGAGTACATAAGTCATACACGCAAGTCAAAAAAGTCTGTAAATGTGGAGAACATCATAAACAGGTGAAGTAAAAATCGCAATGGAAATCCATAGTCTCAGAATACAAAAGTAAATCCAAGTAAACTCCGAGATAATGTTATTGACCTTTTAAACATCGATCATCCATCCTTTTAAACATCGATCATCCATTCAAAACATAAATTACAAAGGTATTCAGGGACAGGCATTAGGGTGGTTCTGTTACCATTTTGTTTATTTAAATGGGGAAATATCCAAGTTAATGTTAGTAAATTAGGGAGTGACGCAAGGGTCTGTTTTAGGCCCTCTGCTATTTTTCAATATACATGCTGCCTATTATTGGAAAACATGGAATTAGTTTCCACTGTTATGCCAATGATACTCAGTTATATATTTCATCACGACCAGATGAAATCTCTAAATTATCCAAGTTTGCAGAGTGTTAAAGATATAAAATATTGGATGACCCGTGGATGACCCTGCATCCTCAATAAACAAACTACAGTTAGTCCAAAATGCAGCTGCTAGACTTCTTACCAGGTTAAGAAAATATGGTTATCTAACCCAAATTTGATCATCTCTACACTAGTTACCTGTGAAGTTCCGTATCAATTACAAAGTATTGCTACTGACCTATAAGGCCCTTAATGGTTTAGCTCCTGTTTTTAACCAATCTTCTATCGCCCTACAATCCATCACACTCTTTAAGGTCACAAAACTTTCGACTTTTGGTAGTACCTAGGATATCAAAGTCCACTAAAGGAGGGAGAGTATTTTCGAATTTGGCCCCTAAACTCTGGAATAGTCTTCCCGATGTTGTTCTGGGCTCTGAGACACTCTCCCTGTTTAAATCTAGATTAAAGGCACATCCCTTTAGCCAAGCATTCACATAATGCACCTCACAACTTTATACTCCAGTTATTTCATATGAGATGCACATGACTTTCTTTTGGTTGAAATGTAATGAACAACAGATACTCTAATTGTTTTCCATTAACTTTTTGGTCCCTATATATAGCTTACGTCAGCTCCAGCTTGGATCCAGCCTCTTACGAAGACTTCAGATGACCCAACACCTGAAGAGATGACGCCAAGCCCTGTGAAGACTTCAGATGACACCAACTCTGAATCAACATGCACAACTGCCATTTTTTCTATATATTGCAGTCATTATGATCACAACTTGTAATAATTGCTTTAATGAGATCATTGTTTCTGCCTAAATTAATACATGATATTAGCTAACTGCATGATTTGTATAATCTTCGAACTGTACATTTTTGACATATGGACATTACTAGGACACACTCACCTGATAACAGATTACTCTAAATTTTAGTGTATAAACATGCATTTTTTCTGTAAAGCTGCTTTGAAATGATATGCATTGTGAAAAGCGCTATACAAATAAATGTGAATTTAATTTAATGAATACAGGCACAATCCATGGTACACTCGAGATAATACGTCCTTGACACTTTAGACTACCACTTAGAATAGTTCAAACTCAGGGACATAGAATCATTCTGTACATAGATGGAGCACTTAACTTTCAGATAATAGATCACAGGAGAGTACACTCTCAGTTTGTAATATTTCCTCAAAGAAGACCTGATAATGAAATGATAGCAGACACAAAGAAAACCAGGTCAGTATACTTGCAGGAACAAGCATATTCCTTTCCAGCAGATAGAATGGTGAGTCAAAGCATCCTTTATGAAGGCCAGCCTGACGTCAGACTGTAATCATGGTGGGAACAACTTTACACGCTCAAATAATACACAAGTTTTAATAAAATAATAAATGTAGGTGCTTTTACGGTTCACATTTCTGATTTTAAATCCACCAGCAATTGGTCGACAAGCAATTTACTTCCATTGTAAGTGCAGCAATCCTTGATTATTTATTTTTTTGAGAGAGCCAGAAATGAAGGTTGATTGAGTCTCAATTGTTGTTGATTGTTATACTTGCATTATACATGTGATATAAAGATTCACACTAAAAAAAGAAATGATCCTATTGCATTAAAAACTATAAGAACTACAAAGATTAAATACTAACTAATCACTAACTTGACAATCCTTACTCTTTCTTCTGTTGTAGTTTCTTCTTCTGTTTGTGCATTAAACGGAAGTAAATCCAAAAAGCACTTATTTTAACACACATAAAAAAATAATAAACGTCAATAAATCCTTTCAGCATTAAAACTTTAATTTTGTATTTATTATTAGTCTGAGGGTCTTGGTCTAAGAAGTCTTCCTGACATCTGGTGTATGCTTAGTCTTTCAGTCAATCCAGAGGATTAATGAAAAAATGTAAAGGCAGTTGAAAGCAAAGAGAGAGAGAGAGAGAGAGAGAGAGAGAGAGAGGGCGCTACTGGGAGAGATACCGCAACTGCTCATCCATCTATGCAGACAGCTACAATAATTGCCCCAGCTCCTCAGCTTCGTCTTGTCACATTTGTGAAAAACATGCCCTAAACTTCAGGAAACACAAGCAATTTCCTTTAAACATTTCATTTTCCACAAATCACCTCACCAGCCCCAAGGCCTCTGTGCAGGGAATCTTTAATTCGCCATGCAGCTTCTCATCAATAACTTTTTTTTTTCTCAGAATATTGCACAGATTGAATTGATTGCAGCCACCTTCCCCCATTATAGTACTCTGAGGAATTGCACATGAGTCCTGAAGATGTTTAATCTAAATCAACCGCATGGTTGATGAATGCATTTAAAAGAGATATTTTGAAAAATCAAACTCTGTTACTCAATGTTAACATCAAGCATTCTGTTGTTTTCCATGTTAGCCAACTAAGAGAAAATTTTAACCCCATCCCTAAATTTTTATCAGGTGACACTGATATAAATAATGATGCTAATGTCTTACATTTTCCAACTTTTATGTGCAGCAGTGCATCAGAGAAAACAAGTCTACCTTTCTGGCCCCCCAAAGTAGAAAAAAATCTATACACAATCAGACTAAAAACTGAAAAACTCTGCTCATGTCTACTGATTTTTTCTTTTTGTTTTCCCTCATGAGAAAAAAAAAAGACTCAAGCAATCTCAGATTCTCACAGTCTCCTTTAGAGTTTCTCAATAAGAACATTTACATGCACACCAGTACACTGATAACTCACAAAAATCAGCTTATTGAAATAACTTGTCCCGGTTTACAAGCAAACCAATAACCCGGTAATGCAAATAAGCCGCATTTAAAAGACTTAATAAATCAGGTTATTTCCCAGTAGTGAGGTCAAAACGTAGTCATTCGCGTATCTGACTTGGAGTATTCTATTCGTTATGTTGGTTGTGATGTTAAATAAAGTATTACAAATCAAAGAGTATTGCAACATGTCAGCGTGAACCGTACAGATCATATATAATCCTCTCATGCAGATACAGATGAAGTGATTTTGACTGTACCAGGTACCACTTCTGCTTACTGTATGCTGCAAAAGATGAGAACACATGTTTATAATTTCTTGGGTCAAGAAAGAGGTTGGGATATGTTTCTTCCTCCTTACTGTAAAATGCTCGCTCTGCCTTGATGCTCTTAAAGCCACAGTAAGGACACTCTCCTGTCACATCACACGTGCACTTCAATAAGCCAACAGAACAGGTTAATGTGTTTGCATGCTGGACAAAATCAGGGTAAGAGACACAAATCTAGCTGTCGATCAGTTTTTACTTAAGCCGTTTGATGACCATACTCCAATAAAGGAAAATGGGTTAATGCGTTTGCATGACCACATGCATTGTCAGCATAACTGAGTTAAGAATGTGCATGTAAATGCGCTCAATGTCTCAAAATGTGATGTACACCGCAGACAAATTTCGAGAGACTATTATATATTAACTAAAATATTTCGTATTAAATCCTCATCAAAATCAAATTATCTGTAATAAATAAAAAGGCAATAAAATCCTCCTCTGGTGTGGTTTTGTCTCAACCACTTGTTTAAAGGGCTGAAAGCTCTTTTGAAAAAACTATTTATTTGGCACAAATGTTTTCAGGGAAGCTTGTTTACATCAATTTGAAGCATATCTGTGCCAGTGATTAGCTACCTGGTGGAATGTGGTATTAGAGAGTACATTCTCATTCTAAAGGGTATTTAATTGGACAAAACTTTGTGCCTGGCATACAGGATTAGTCATCTTCATTTTAATCTGTTTAGCTACATTGTTCTGAATAAACACTGAAATAATGAAGTGTTGCAATCATGCAGCCATGAGGGTTTGGGCCAAGGGTTTTGCAAAGAAAGAACTTTTTACTCTTAAATTTGCCTCTGACAAATTCTCTATTTGCAGGGCCCTAGTATACATTCCAGTTTGAAAACATCAAACGATTCACTCCAAGGAAACCACGAATGCAGAACTTCATTAGTCTTTCTGAGCCTTTCTGGAGAGCATTCAACTTGACAGTGGTGAGCTCATAAAGCTGGCTGAAAGGAAGCAAGGGCAGGCTCATTTATGGTTCAGTATTAGCTATAGCCTATACAATCTCCAAACACTTAATTCTTTGACTGCTTTTTTCCCTCTCTTACACTGTTGCTATTGGCAAAAGTAATGCAAAATCATTGAATCACTGTTCATTATGGTCTCCATGGTGAGCCAGCAATGAAAGATTTCATAGAACGTAACTGCTGCTGTTATAAATAAGTCGTTTTGTAAACTTAATAAGACATTTGGCAGCAATCAAGCTTGGTTTTATCATAAATTAATGTGCTGCTCATTGTGGTTGAATTAAACAATTATAACATCCACTTTATTCTGCAATGTTGTTTTATAATGTGTTTTGTTTTTATCTTAGAAGGGAGTGGTGTCTAAATCTATCCACAGGGGTACCTCAGGTTTCGGTGCTGTGCACCCTCCTTTTCTCAATAAATACTGCAATCACTAGGACCTATCATATAGTTGAGGATCTGGTGATTTACTGTGCTGCAGACAGATCCAGCAGAATGAAGATAGATGATGGATGCTGTTCTCACAAGCCACAGGGCTTTGGTGATGGACAACAAGGTAGTCTTTGTTGAATATCCACTTTTGAGTCTGACTGATTGTTGTTTAGCCAGTTGTTCTGTGAGGGGAAAGAAGCTAGTTAATTGAAAAATAAATAGTTGAAGTGTTCTGGAAGACAGACAATTTATATCCCAACATTTCATGCCTTATATGTACTAGCGTATACAGAGACATTTATTGATGCATTTTTAAAGATATAAATTATTTCAGATTAGAATAATTAAACATTCTGAGAATTACTTAATTTTAATTCTATACTATTAGTCATAGAAATATGTTTCCAAAAACACCATGCTTGACTTACAGATAGAAGTATTCCTTTCTGTCTATTTTGGTAAAAGTTCTGTCATGTAATTCTAGATGGCACAAGCTGATAGGTCCTTAACTCATTTTGCCAGAAATCACATCGTTCTCTACATGGCACTGCTGATTGGTTCTGTTGCATCCGCAGCCAATGAGCTTGCTGCTCAACATTCAAATACTTGGTCAATGTTTGCTGTAGCAGTTTGCAGCACACTTTTAGAAAGAGTTTTTAGCAGACTTCAAGAATTTCTCTAAAATTCAACATCTAAGAGAATTGAACATTATTTTACTTCATAGCACTATGTATTATTGCATGGTCAGCTTTATTAAAGGTAGGGTGGGCAATGTTTTTCATAAACATTTTGTTATACTAGTTGAAACTCTCTTCTCTCTTCACCTCTGATAGTAATCAATAATATAAGTGGTCTAAATATATATATATATATATATATATATATATATATATATATATATATTTTTTTTTTTTTTTTTTTTTTTACACATATCTTCTGTGGAAGTCTCAGAATAAAAAAAAATCATTAATCTTGCATTCATCCTAATTCAATGATAGGATGAAGACTATGCTCTGGCTGCGCATGTTCATGTGTTTTGGAAGAGGTGTGGCTTTGGAAATGCTTTGAAAGGAGGGTGGGAGCTTTGCTTTAAAAGCTAGCTTGCTATTGCTGGCCTCTCCGAAATTGCCAACCCTACCTGTAATTCATAAATGAGCAACAATACACAACGTTTTAAAAAAAACCTGCTGCAAAATAAATAGTTTTAGCTTCAATATTGAGATGTGCGCATTCTCGATAGTCACATCGCTGGGTGTACGATGTCAAGAATAGGGGTCGTTGTTGGTCTGAATTAACCAGGTAGCAAAAAACACGTGATTCTCAGATTAATTGCAAAGTTTAACCATCATAGAGCAAATGTTTATCATTTCCACGTGTTTTAGATCCTGTTAGTTTAAACATTTAAGTGACTTTAAACCATTTAAGTGCAAGAAGATCTGGAAGAGAACTCAATTTGGAACTTGCGCACACACACAGAGCAGCAGACTTGTTTTGCTTGAGTGCGTATTTGTTTGCTTGTTGTAACGCTTTGGGCCCAAATGAAGATGTGAGAAGGTCAAGTTTAAGTTTCTTTTAATAAACAAAGTAAAGACAGGTAATCCACACAAGAGAAACACAACATGACAGCGTGCAAAGCACAAACAATCCCGGACAAAAACTGAGAGTAGGAACTTAAACTTATTACAGGCATTTGTGAGCATCAATGAATATCCATGGAGACAAATGACTGGCGGGAAACTAAAACAAAGGAAAGGTGACTGAAGACAAACAAACTAAAAGTCCATGAAAATGAAACTAACTGAACATAAACGTGACAGACCGCCCCCTCCGGGAAGTACCTCCGTGGACGAGGTACTGCCGAAGAAGAAAGCCCCAGTGGAAGAAACCAATGTGCCGCTGAAGGTGGTAGGAGCCAGGGAGGAGAGGATATGAGTAGTGACCAGGTGATGACCCAGAGTAAAGCCAGGATAATCCTGGTCGATTGAGAGAGGAGCCAAGGTGGTGAAGGCCTCAACACCAACATGAGGACGAGTGACGCTGACGGAGCCGAAAAGAGGTATAGCCCTAGGCGATGACGGAAAATGTGAGACGCACTACCTCCATCTCCCTGTCGATCATGCTCTCTTCAATTTCCAGCTCTAGCAAAACTCCCACTAGTTTGGTAGTTGCCAGCTCACACAACTGGTCAGACTTCTCTTGGTGCTCAGGCTCTGGGGCAGATGTGGCTAAAGGCTCAGGCTCCTTAATGGGCAGTAGCTCTGGTTCAGTCTCCGTGGCGGGCGTCATCTCCTCGTCTGTGGTGGGCTCTGGCTTGTATTCCGTGTTTGGCGTGGAGGGTAGTTAGCTGGTCTCTGGGCTTGGCGGGCTTAGTGGCTGTACCAGATGTCATCAGTTTATGGTAGGCACACTGCAGACATTTGAGGATGCCATCCTTCCTGGTCTGGCAGCTGGTCTGGTGCTACTTCAGTCACATCTCCAAGTGTCAAGACTCCTTGAGCCATTGCCTTGTCTCCATTCTTGTCATTGCATCTGGTGCTGGCTCATCCTCAACCTGCCTGTCCTCCTGTTGTGTGCCCTGCCCTAGTGTTGGACAGTGTCCAATGCCTCACCCTCCTTTTTGTGTTGTTAAATATCCCCCCCACCCCCCACCAACTCATTCTGCATCTGGGTCCTCTCTCACAGAACCGAGAAAGCATGCTAAACTCTCCAAGAATTGTCATGACAGAAATGTTTTAATGGCATTGCTTCTGTGCAAAAAGACAGATGCCCGGTGCTTGTTCCCTCTAAATTTGGCTCTTTTTCTTTCACAATTCAAAAGAAAAATCACTGTTCTCAGAGCTGTTGTGCAAACATTCTTAATGTAGCGCAGAGCATAAAAACAGAGAAACCATTTGCTCCTCTCTGTGGCTCTGAGCAGCTGTGGGTGTTAAAGAAGCTACAATTTGGACCACCTCCACCTCAGTGCTCATTTAAATGCATTTAGTATATGCTGCTGATTTCAACGCCACAAGTCAAAGTGTACACAAGTCACATTGAGGGGATCAGCTTCATAGACTGCAATAGAGATTAGATTTGCAATAAGAAAGGTGGATATGATTTTGTTTGTGAAAAGCCCAATGACAAACAGCGAGCCTCTAACATCATTAACAAGCCTTTTGTGACAGAAAGATTTCACAGTGGTGCTCGTTCTGACATTTTTAAAAAGCACTGCTTAATGGTGTAGAGAAAAAGCCTTAATTTTCACACTATCGAAGTAATAGTGTAGTGGCATATCTCCATGAACAAGTCTGTTATCATACCTGCAGTCTTTTTACATCTAACACAATCTAAAATGTAGGTCAGAAAAGTATTTTGGAATACTGAAGTGTGATAGGTGAAGTTCCTTTTAAGTTGGAAGCATTAATTTGTGCTTCTTTATTCAAAGTCAAGGAAGTACTACATTAAAGCCTGAGGCCAACATTCAGTTGTTATGAGTTACTGTGAAATATTTTTGTTTCTAGACATAAATTGAACGAGTTTGATTTATTCCAATTAATGTCTGCAGGGCACAAGGATGAGAGGTCACAAAGTTATTGAACATGGAGAAAAAGCAAGAGTGGAATATATGTGTGTGTGTCCTGATTCACGTATAAAGTAGCTCATGAGAAACAAATATACCTACGCATTAAAAGTACAAGTTAAATTTATATATATAAACAACTGATGTTTGTTGCTCCTAAAACCAATTTAGGGGACACTAAATGTAAATGGTAAACAGATTGTATTATTTAACTTATGAACGCACTATATTTGTCAGAGAAAGGGGGGAGAGGTCTGCCACATTAACAAATCTATCGCACTTAACATTTCACAACTTTCCTAATTCTTAAGCCAAAAATGTACCCAATTAATTTTCATACGAAAAAAACAGAATAAAACTTACACTAATAACATCTTATTGTTAGATCTGCCAGTGGAAATTAAGTATATGTTGTGTAGCATTCTTCTCTTGAAATTTAGATTTGGATTCACCATTTGCAAATGTATAATTCATAACTATTTTTACCTATAAAATAGAATAAAAAAAATAATAAAATGATGAGGATACAAATATGTGTATATTTTATATTTAATAATAGCATGACAAGCTTCTTATTGAGCCACATAAGAATCATTAGAAGTTTTTTTTTTTTTTTACTGAGTTTTCAATGTGACTATAACTTTCATAAGAATACAAATCAACTCAAATGCCAGTAACTCAAAACCAAACAGATGGCCACTGTGTTTTAATGGATACGGTTCTGTGCATAATAAACATAAAGATTGAAGAGATTGTTATTTTAATGGAATATTTTTAAATGCATTATTTTGTTCCAGATGAAAAGCAGTGATGGTGAAATACAGTCAGATCTCATCACCTTGTGGTAAGATCAATGCATAATGTATATGGATTGCATGATTTCTAGTCAATTTGTTTTGGCAGGGAACATTGGCTGGTGGACGTCTGGCAATCGACTGCGCAGCAATCAGAAAGAAGAGCTGGACGCTCGAACACACACCTGTAATATTCAGAAACCCCAGAGAGACATCCATGTGCATGGGCTGGTTTGTTCATGGTCAGAGAGACAACAGACTGAAAAGCTTCAAATGATTTAACTGCTGCAAGCGTCGCTAACCGTCAGCCCGTGACTCTTTTGATATTTTCATGAAAGTTTATACCAAATCATGTTGGTTTTAATTATAAACCTACTAACTTCCTCCTGAGCTGACAAAATGTCTTTCAAACTGTGTGTTTATCATAGCGACTTACAAGAGCACAAAAGTACATAACCGGCAGCTAGCTGAGAAAACACAACGCTCGCTAAGCCAGACCTCTGTTTCTCAGCACTCGCCTTTAGCTAACAAACACAGACATGAAACACGGAACATAATCTGGCTTTACACATTTTAATTACCTGTTCTGTGTAACAATAATGTGAATTATGAACCAGCCACTAAAAACACACTGGTAATTGCACTGTCATTTGTTTCTGCAAAGCTGATTGCTGAAAATACCCATTTGTTTTGTTCGGAAAGCGACGCCGACTGTACGTTTGTGTGTTTGTGAATTGAACAGGAACTAGATGGTTGCTTTTCACAATTGACATGCCTCTCAGGTGCCTGACTTGTGTGGTGGGTGATAAGATGAACTTCCAATCAGAGTGAAAGAGCTCAGCATTCAAGTCAGGTGAACTCAGTCTGAATCCCTCGCTGAGACTCGGCATACAGATATTAAGTCTTTCTTTAGATGCTACACAGAAAAATACTGAAAAAAACCTGTTAATTGATTAACTGTATGTTACCTTACCATAGTCAGAGAAAAATCGTGCATGGTTTAACATCACATTATATATAATTTTACTGTAAACATTTTACTGTTACAGCTAAGTTTTTCTATACAGTATGTTGTTCCATTGAGTGTATCAAAACATGTACAGTAACTTAATAAATAACCCTGCCTGTTTTAAAGAGAGCTTTTAGAATCGTCTCAGGTTACGCATGTAACCAACGGTTCCCTGAGAAGGGGAACAAGACACTACATCCTCTAGAGGACACTATGGGGGAATGCCTCTGGCATGACCGGAGTCTGAAGCATGTATCTAAAACGGCAATTGCTTTAGCCAGCAAAAGCCTATGACGTCATTACCGGTGCAACCGTGAGTATCTGAGGAACACATCATCCACTTCTTTGTCTGAAGGAGACGTACCAGGCATTCCAGAACCATGGCAATGAGATGCAGTGTCTCATTCCCCTCCTCATGGAATCATGGTTACATGCACAACCTTAGACGTTCCCTTTCAATTGGGAACTTGCACTCAATCCTTTAGGACACTATGGGGAACACATAACCACTCCATGATGCTGACACTATTCCTTACAGCCACTGCCCAAGCTACATACCCTAAACGAGGAAGGTACAGTTCTTTGCTCCCTCCCTCGCAGGGCCAAATAGGCTTGGCCCAAGGGTAAAGCTCAAAGGCTTGGCATCATACTTAAAAAATAAATTCTTTAAAGCGAATATGGCCAGGGCTCAAATTACATTAACCCCGGCTGTCACCTCAGGGGAACAACAGCGTCACCCCTAAAACCATCAGGGAGGCTACTTCCACTATCTTGGTAGAAAAAGCTTAAGATGTGTCTGCCTAAGCAGAATCTCTAGATTTAGCACTCTCACAGAGGCCCCCAACGAGAACGGATTGCATTTTTAGAGATAATACCACTTTACACATGCCGACTGTCCTGGAAAGTAGAGACTCTACTCGGCCCGAGAGGGCTCTCCAGGATCTATACATCAAGGAGGCTCACAAAGAGCCTAACAACTTGTTACTGTAAGTGCGCAGAGCTCTGGGGAGCTGAGTACTCTGCCTAATGCCCCTGTGAAGCGAGGTGAGTACTAGCTAGACTCTACCTTGAGAACAGCTCATCAAGGAGGCTCACAGATGATCAGTCTGATATAAATGATCAACAGACATCAAAAGTGAACGGAAGCCTAAGCAAAAATTACTTTCTAAACCGAGAGGAGGCCTAACCACTCTTTATGCAAGAGACAGTCTTATCAACGAGGCTCATTTCCTAAGAGTCATACACCTTGACAATACTGTTTGTGCAGAGCCCTGGGTACCGGAGGCCTCAGCAAGACGACTCTCTAGAACGAGAGGAGCCCTAACAACACAGAACCCTAAAGACAGTTAACCGAGGAGGCTTCACAAAGAGCCTACATCTTTATTGCTACTGTCTGTATGGAGCTCCAGGAGTAGAGGCCTCAGCAAAACAACTCTTTTTAAAACTAAAGGGATGCTTAACAACACCCTACACTAGAGACAGTCTCATCCAAGAGGCTCCCAAAGAGCCAACATACTGATAACACTTTGTATGGAGCTCATGAGAGCGGGCGCCTCAGCAAAACGACTCTCTATAAATGAGAGGAGGCCTAACAAAACCCAACCCTAAATACAGTTAACAGAACAGGCTCCTCAAGAGCCTACAACTCCAGTACTACTGTCTCTATGAAGCTCTGGCCTCAGCAAAATGACTATCCAAAAACAAGAAGAGGCCTAACTACACCCTACGCCAAAGACAGTTCTATCAAAGAGGGTCAAAAGAGTCAATTGATAATACTGTCTGTAAGGAGCTCTGGCAAGCGGAGGCCTCAGCAGAATGACTAACTAGAACGAGAGGAGGCCTAAAGACACTCCGAGGAGGAGGCTCCCAAAGAGCCTACATTTCCAGTACTACTGTCTGTACAGAGCTCTGAGAGCAGAGGCCTCTACAAAACAAATCTCTAAAACAAGAGGAGGCCTAACTAAATTCTACGTAAGAGACAGTCCAATCTCACATCTCTCGCGCCACCAAACCAGATCTCAATAACAGGCAATAACTTCCCACAACTCCTAAAATGGTATAATAATGACTACTACACTCTTTCTGCCTCTAATTCCTCAGAATTAAAAACAACACATTGAACATTAGCAATATTTGTGCCAACAAGAGCAGCCCAAAAAGGAAAAGTTCCTATTTGACTCCTCCCCTGCTCTGCACACAATTCCAGCACTCGACCCCGCCTACTGCAGTGGAGCCTGCGGGACCTGTACCAGGGAGGGCAGGGGCTCAACTCATCTTTTTAAGAGAGCGTTAAGCCTTGGTGGAACCAACTACTGCGACTGCATCGCCAAAATATAGGGATGCACCGAATCCGGGATTCGGACGAATATTGGACTTTTTGACAGGGTTCGGATTCTGCCGAACCTTTGATGTTTTTTCCACCGAACCGAACCCTAGGCTTGCGCTACGCTGGTCTACGTCACGCTGCAGTTGATTACGGGAAGGTGTTTACGCAGGTGGACCGTTCGAATGCAGTAGGCTGTGAGAAAGTGAAAATGGAACTCATGAGCAGAAAAAGTGTTGTTTGGCAGTACTTTCAGTCAAAAAGAAGGCGATTCAAGTCGAGTTACATGTTCAACATTTACCTTTAAAGAATAAGAGTTTAAAGAATAACAACAACTTTAATGGAGTCAGATTAATTATATTGGAGTCAGATAAACAATGGAATTATGCACATTATCCTTCAACAGCTGTTTGTTCTGATTATTGGTTCAAAATAGCTGCGTAAGCTTCTGAGCCTTAGAACTTAATGAAATATACTGTTAGTTGTAAAAAAGGCACCACAATGCCATCCCGTGATACCGGAAAAATAGTCACATTATTCAGGGAATTTCCTTATACATACCAATGTTGTTTTAAATCAACTGCACCATAATTTCCACCAATAAGGTGAAAATTCCTCATGACATCTCATTCATTATCGTATGTTGCACTTTCGTTGCAGTACAGACCTGATCATATGAAACAATAACAGTCTCACGATTCATTTAAAAGGTAATGAAACATTACTGATGTGCCTCTGAAGACGACGAAGCAAAACAATAAGAAGGGGGGACGTCGATATGTGCCTGTTTGTGGTCAGTGAACATAATGGTTTGTTAATGATGACTGAACAAATATGGAGGAGACGAGGTGAGATTCTCATTGACTGCTGCTATCGGACACATTATTAGTCTAATTGGAAGCGAGACGCCGTCAGTCTTATGTTAACAGTTCCTGAAATCTCATCGCATGTGAGACAAATCAGACACCTGGCCGACGAAATGAAGGGTGGAAAGAAAAACAGATTAGTTTTATGATGAACAAATGACGACAAGCAAATGCATTCATTCCTGCGAGTGGCTGAGACACAAGAAGAAAAATTACTTTTGGTGACTTTGGCTGTTCTGTTGTACTGATGATTGCTGTCTTTAAAGCAACTGTTTACTAGCAAGTTCAAGGTCACATGCTGCCGTGAACTACCATATTCTGTGTACAATAGGTGTTCTCAACTCTAGCCCTCAAAGTGCACTTTCCTGCAGAGTTTACCTTAGAGTTTAGAGTTTGGCTCTATCAGTCTCTCTCCTCTCCACCTATAGCTGGTGTGTCGTGAACGCACTGGCGCCAATGTACTGTCGCTGCCGTCGCATCATCCAAGTGGATGTTGGACACTGGTGGTGGTTGAGGAAAGACCACGACATGATTGTAAAGCACTTTGGGTGTACAGTAGTACAAATGAAAGCACTACATAAATGCCTCATTCATTCATTCATTCACAACCAGGGGTGGACTTAACCAATAGAGGTAAGCAGGCGCTTAGGGAAATATGGGGCCCCTGACAAATAGCAAGAAGCCTATATAAAATAAATCACATATTGCTTATTAGTTTTCTATCATTTATTGTATGGCCTGTCTATAACCATTAAGATTTTAACGTTATTATTACATCTGCTCAAATGTGGGGAACCCCCATTATGAATAGTGGAACTTTCCTATGGTACTCCACATGCTGATGCAGTTCGACGACGACACTGCCAGATAAATGATGTGGCAGAACCGAATTTGTTAGCCACTTGATTTATATATATTTTTTACCCCTAATTTTATTCTGTGACCAATTAGAAGAGGTTAATCGTTGGTGCTGAACTATTTAAGGAGGGGAATGGGTTTGTCGAAACGGCGGAAGTGCACTTTTTACTTACTCTTACTTGATTCTCCAAATGAAGACCATTCAGCGGTACCGGGTACAACTTTGACGCACCCACAGCCCATGCACACGCCTGCAAGTTGAACACACACATACACACACACTCACGCAATCATTTGTACTTTTCCTTTCTTGACTGTTTTAGAGCATAGGAAAAACGAAACTGTGTTGTAAATTCTAATGGGTTTGCTCGGACATAGTCCTACTCTCTACCTATTATTTTTTTGAGGAGTCTAAAAGCTTGATTGCAACTGTTTGTGAGAAAATGCATTGTGTAGCGATTGTCCGTGACGAAATGCCATTGCTGCCTCCTTACTTTAGTCATGGTTTTGTTTTTTGTTTTCTTCTCAATATTGATAAAGATACATATTCTTGTATACTGATCATTGTTGGTGTTTTTAGTTTTTTTCCTTTTTGTCTTGTTTTCCATGGAGGTGTGTTACTGTCCTAACCCACGTCGTGATGATTGACAATGCGTGTTATGTTTTGCTGTGCTGGCTGTCAAAAATAAATTTGCAAATGAATTGATTCGTTTCCTACAAGTTTAATTAGATTTTTTTGTTCTTTCAAGTCCTTAGCTGTAGTTGGTGGGTTTTAAAAGAAAAATTATCCGGAGTTTACTGGCGCCCGCACAAATCAGAATAAATGTTTATTGATGAGCGACCATTGCTACAGAAATGGCGCCCAAACAGGGACTTGAATTATTTAGAAGTTGGGATCTTATTAAACTGAACAAACAGATTTCAACTTAATTGTAACACATTAATATCGGTCATTCAAGAAGTGACTAGTGATTCATATTGAACTTGAAGGAAATGAACTGAATTTGAGTCTTTTCTTTTGGCCTGTGATTCTGAATGTAAAGTGGGGAATTGTAAGAAACAAATTGTGAACTTGAAATCCTGTCAATTGTGAATGTTTTGCAGTTAATTTTTTATTTCTGTGAAATTGTTGCAATTGAGATTTAATGTGTACATATTGTTGGATTTGTAAACTGAATGTTGAGGGTTTGCTTATTTGACCTGGGTTTATTGTCAGTTAAAAGTGTTTGGTTTATAATTTGAATATTGTAAGTGTATTTTGCCCTTAATCTATGAACATTGTTATTTTGCCCAAGTTTGTTATTTTGCCCGTTTGATTATTTTTCTCCCAACAAAAGACACAAAGACCATTTACTGATTTTATTTATTTATTTTTTTATACTGACATGACCACCAGTCCACCCTCCCCATCAACTTTTATTGAGATGGAAGTACCGGAAGTGGAAATCCCCAGCTGGCAGCCAGCAATCCCTATCACCTCATATCACCCATATACTCCATATACTCCCAATCTTACCCACACGGATCAACGTGGATCACGAGTGCAGTTTGTATCCTCCACCTTGCCTGGCAGCACTCCAGTGCAAACCCTCACCTGGGAACCACAATCAGATCCTATGCAGATTTGCACAAGCCCTGAAACTTCATCTTCTGTGGGACGGCAGGAGTTACCATGTGAATTTCAAACACCAGGCAGAGGAATTCAGCTACTGACCAGACAAGTACAAGAAGACTTGGACACTTTCAAGCGTTTCATCAAGCAACAGGAGAATGCAGTTTCAGAACTTACCCAGGAGGTGAAAGCTAAGTTTATTCAACATTCAACTCAACTTTCAACAACAGTGGTCAAAATGGAAGACAATCAACAACAATTACTAAAGTGCATCACTGATAACCAACAAAAAGTGGAAACTGAGATGGACCAATGGTCTAAAGCCACCAAGCGACTGATTACAGAAGAATTAAATAAAGTGGAGACTTCTGTCGTGTCTGAAGTGCGGTTCCTGGTTCAACAGCTTCAAGCAGAAGTTCAACAGGACTTTAAAGCCACTTTTCAGAGTCTGAAAAAAAGTCAAGAACAGTTAAACAAAGAGTTTCATCAACACAAAACCAAATGGATGCCTTCTGCATTGATACTCAAAAATTTCAGTCAGACATGTTGGACCAACTACAAACCCAGATTGAAGAGATTAAAGAGATGACTGCTAACCCACAGGAAGTATCTCCAGTCAATATTCATTCATCACCAAGCTCTGTACCAATTACTACTGCCCCTTCATCTGTTCCTATAGCAAAAAGTGATCATCTATGACTTACCTTTCCCACTTTCGGAAAAACAGATGATGATCCGGATCCTTTGAACTACTTAACTCGATGTCAAGATTTTCTGGCATTGCATCCTTTGTCAGATGTGGATCTTTTAGCTACATTCCGTACAGTCTTGTATGGAACTGACCGCGGCTGGTGGGAAGTTGCACGTACCTCTGTATTCACCTGGACTGGATTCGAGGCAGCTTTCCTCTCTGCATTTCTTTTTGAAGATAATGAGGATGAGTTGGCAGAAAGAGTCAGAGTAAGAACTCTGTGTAAGTGATGCTTATCCACTACCTAACATTACAGAGATTTTAGAGTCAGGCTCTGGTGCCTCCATTTTTTCAACCTTGGACTTTAACAGTGGGTATTGGCAAGTTCCCATGGAACCAGAGAGCAAGCTAAAGACTACTTATATTACATCTGGTGGGCTATATCATTTCAATGTTATGCCTTTCGGCCTAAAAAATGCACCGGCAACGTTCCAACGACTTATCGAGATAGTCCTGAGAGGGTTGCTTGGAATTATGTGTTTTGTCTACATCGACGATATTATCATTTATTCACCATCTATGGAACAGCATTTCTCTGACATCCAGACCATCTTCCAGCAGCTGCAAACAGCTGGATTAACACTGTACCTGAACAAATGTAAGTTCTGTCTTCGTGAGATCACATTCTATGGTCATGTAGTCAACAGTCAAGGTATCACTGCAGATCTGAGTAAGGTGGAAGCCATCCATACTTACCCAGTTCCTTGCAATCTTAGGTTTGGATTGCTGAACCTCTCAATACCTTGAAGAAAAAAGGTCAAGCGTTAAAATGGATATCCCAATGTCAACAAGCTTTTGATTATTTGAAAGCTTGTCTTACAACATCACCCATTTTGGGACATCCCAAACCTTCAACTACCTTTCACAGTGTATACTGATGCAAGTGACACTGGCCTAGGCGCTGTGTTGACCCAGCGGAAGGAGCGAGGCAGTGAAGAAGTGATCGCTTACGCCAGCCGAACCTTAAATAAAGCAGAGATTAACTACTCCACCACAGAGAAAGAGTGCCTAGCAGTGGTGTGGGCACTTGACAAGTGGCAACACTACCTGGAACATCGTTGGTTTACAGTGGTTACGGATCATTCTTCTTTGCAGTGGGTAATGAATTCCACTAAAACAACTGGTCGACTCATTCGATGGGTTCTTCCACTACAAAGATTTGATTTTGTCTTGGAGTATCGGAAAGGAAAGTTGAATGTTGCTCCTGATGCTCTGTCATGGATGTACCACTTACCTGAGTGTAATGTGTACACCAGTAAGAAGGAAAATCCAGAGTTTCCCATCACCCCTGAACAACATTGTGATCCTGAAATCACAAAAATATTTCAAATTGTGGCCAAAGACGAACTTACTGAGGAGGAACAGTATGCTTTGGTAGAAGACAAGTTCAATCATGTTACTCACCTGGCTGATGGTCAAATTCAATACCGTGTTGTCGTACCTCGCATCCTTATCCCTATCATTCTCCAATTCTATCATTCAAGCCCCCTCAGTGGACACCTTGGAATCTTTAAAACCTATAAGAGAGTACAAGATGTGGCCTATTGGCATGGTATGTGAACCGATGTCAAGAAATATGTCAAGAGTTGTGTGAAATGTCAAACACTCAAGAGTGACAACAGAAAACCAGCAGGAAAACTCCAACCAATCATTACCTCAAGACCTAATGAAATGCTTGGAGTAGACATTATGGGACCACTACCGAAAAGCTCCAAAAAACACGCATTCTTACTTGTATTTGTTGATTATTTCTCACGATGGGTCGAGCTGTTCCCCATGCGACATTCTACTTCTCCAGCTATTGTTGAAATCCTGCGGAGAGAAGTGCTTACACGATGGGGCGTGGCTGACTATGTCTTGTCAGACAGAGGATCACACTTTGTCTCAGCTTTGTTCATTGAACTGTGTGAAAAATGGAGTGTGACACACAAGTTAACCACAGCTTACCATCCACAAACTAATATGACAGAAAGAGTCAACCGTACTCTGAAGTCCATAATATCTGCTTTTGTGGAAGACAATCACAAAGGTTGGGATAACTACCTACCAGAACTCAGTTTCGGACACAATACCGCAGTGCAGGAATCCTTCGGAATGTCCCCTGCTGAGCTTCATCTAGGTAGGAAAATTCATAGTCCGTTGGATAAACTGTTGCATGGACATAATTTATCTCCTTCTGGTCCTTCTTATGATGTTGTCCATCACTTGTCTCAACTTCAAAGGAAGGCCAAAGAAAACTGTAAAAATGCACAAGCAAGACAATTGAGAAAATACAACAAAAACAGACGAGATGAAGTATTCCAAGAGAAATACAGAGTATGGAACCGCTTTCCGCAATCCAATGCCCAGCGCAATTTCAGTGCTAAGTTGGCACCGAAGTGGAAAGGACCATACCGCATTATCCAACAATTAGGTCCAGTAAACTATATAGTTGCTCTAGTGTCCACAGGAGAGGATGTACGAAATGTCCATGTATGCAATTTGAAACCCTGTTTTCCTACTTCGGAGGATTTAGAGTTTCGCAAGAGGGAGAAACTACAAGAGATCTTTCAGGAGACCTCGGATGAGGAAGAAGATTTCCTGGGGTTTTAAAGTAGGCCTATCTCTTAGTTGAACAACTATGAGTTGTTTTTCCCTGGGGAAGGGAGTGTGGCAGAACCGAATTTGGTAGCCACTTGATTTATATATATATTTTTTCCTTATTTTTTTCTGTGACCAATTAGAAGAGGCTAATCATTGGTGCTGAACTATTTAAGGAGGGGAATGAGTTCGTTGAAACGGGTGGAAGTGGTGAAAATGACGGAAGTTAACGGGTGACGGGAGAAGCTTTGTTGCTGCGGAGATGCGTGCTATCTGTTACAAGAAGGTGTGAGAAATTGATATGTTTCGGTCCGAGAAATGAGTCTGCTTGGGAGAGAAGAGTGAAGGAAGTGTGCAATGTCTAGGAGGGGTGGCTTATGCTTATGCCATAAGTTCGGATGATGTGACGGTGTGAACGAGAGTGCAGTTGTGAAGCGGCGGCGAATGCTCTCTAACTCGGGCCTCGGCTACCGGTAGAGGCGCGGGCCTTGTCATTATTCCTTTGACTGTTGTCCTGGACTGTGCTGCAGAAGAAGCTCCTGATACTTACTCTTACTTGATTCTCCAAATGAAGACCATTCAGCGGTACCGGGTACAACTTTGACGCACCCACAGCCCATGCACATGCCCGCATGTTGAACACACACACACATACACACACACTCACACTCACGCTCACGCAATCATTTTTACTGTTCCTTTCTTGACTGTTTTAGAGCATAGAAAAAACGAAACTGAGTTGTAAATTCCAATGGGTTTGCTCGTACATAGTTCTACTCTTTACCTTTAATTTTTTTGAGGAGTGTAAAAGCTTGATTGCAACTGTTTGTGAGGAAATGCATAGCGATTGTCCGTGACGAAATGCCATTGCTGCCTCCTTACTTTAGTCATGGTTCTGTTTTTTTGTTTTCTTCTCAATATTGATAAAGATACATTTTCTTGTATACTGATCATTGTTGGTGGTTTTTGTTTTTTTCCTTTTTGTCTTGTTTTCCATGGAGGTGTGTTACTGTCCTAACCCACGTTGTGATGTTTGACAATGCGTGTTATGTTTTGCTGTGCTGGCTGTCAAAAATAAATTTGCAAATGAATTGATTCGTTTCCTACAAGTTTAATTTGATTTTTTTTGTTCTTTCAAGTCCTTAGCTGTAGTTGGTGGGTTTTAAAAGAAAAATTATCCGGAGTTTACTTATTGCCAGGATTAAATGCCCGGCTGGCGCCCGAACAAAACAGAATAAATGTTTATTGATGAGCGACCATCGCTACAATGCGGAACAGACTGAGTTTAGAGGTAGAGAAAGTGGAATTTGCAAGCAGAAGGCGAGGTTTAGAAATAATATAAACAATGTCTATGTTTACATGCACACCTTATGTTTTAATCGGACTGGATTCCGAATGTAGTGTTTACATGAAAACTAAAAAAGTGATTTCGTGTGTGTGCGCGTTTATTTATCACAAGCTTTAAATCGGAATTGATTTTGATTGATCGGATTAGGAAAGGAATAAACCACCCCTTTCAATCGGATCAAATTTTAATTTGGATCGAGCTCAATCTGATCGATATGTGCCGGTGGGTGTAGGCTATCCCGCGAACATGAACCGCACACAGACGCGAATAGCACACAGGGAGTTCACAGGGAGTGACGATCCTGCTTTCTGGCAGAAACACCTGCCAGATAATGAGCTTTGGGTTTGTGATTTTTAAATGTTTTTATTTGTGAGTTAAGAACCCCTAGTTTACAGTTTGTTAGCTAATGGAAATAGCTAGGGCTGCACGATTTATCGAAATTAAGAATTAATTTCAGTAGTTGAAATTGCGATTTAATCGCAAAGGCCGCGATTTAATTAAATATATATGAGCTGTATGATTCAGAGTAAAGCGTCCATTTAGCAACAAAACCAATGTTGTAATAAAAAGCACTTAAAAACAAAAGGGAACCATTAAGGGCTCCCTGTGTTTTTCTTCCCAATTAAAAGCTTGATGGTTAACATTTGAAAATGAAGAAATGAATATATTAGTGTTGTAATGTTATAGTTGTACAGCAAAATAACATTATTATTATTAATATTATTATTATATTTTTCTTATTACTTGATTTTTTACTATTATTATTTTAATTTTATAATAACTTTAAAAGACTTTAAAAAATGCATTTTTGCTTTACAAAGTGTTTTTAAATGAAATATTTTTATTAGGAAAATAAGGTTACTTGCACTGCTTTTCAACCTATATAATACCAGATTTAAAAAAAAAAACAAGGGATTTGTGCACCCTGTAAAATGTTTTTTTATTATTCTTTATTTTTTTTACAAAAAGTGCTAGGCTACAGTAAAAACAAATTAATTGGTTAATGGTAAATTAGCCTACAATATATATATATATATATATATATATATATATATATATATATATATATATATATATATAATTGGTGAAAAACTGTAAATGGTTTAGCATCACATTATATGTAATATTACTGTAAAATATTGTAACATTTATGGTCTTTGAAAGTAAAAACTAATTTGACCATATGACACACACACACACACACTCACACACACACACACACACACACACACACACACACACACACACACACACACACACACACACACACACACACACACACACACACACACACACACACACACACACACACACACACACACACACACACACACATCAGATCTATCTTTTACGATAGAAGTACTTCAGACGTAAAATGCGATAATAAGCACCTGGTAACTTATTGTTCACCAAACAGGCAAAGCAACAGATCTCGTGTCAGTTTGAAGTGAAAATCATTGTGATAGTTTTGCAGCTATATTGGCTCCTCTCTGTTTTTTTATGCGACGGATCATCCGCCCTCCATGTGGAAGTCCTCATTATCTTGTTCCACCCACTCGCTATTTCAATTATTTGCCCTCCTCGACTTCAGGTCGACTCCATCAAATGCCACTGGTGTTCAGACAAACACGCAGAACTCAAAATAATGCTGACACGTCGTCACAGTTGATCGAGCAGGAAACCTTGTTAAAGCCAAAACGGACGACGCAAAAGTCCAAAGCAAAAGGACTGAATCAATCGATTCTTTCCTGGGCTTTTTTATTATTATTATTCATGTATTTTCAGATATGAAGCATTTTCAATGTATCTAGCCTCAAGGCTTTGACACAATCAGAGTAATGTTAAAAAATCTCCTGAAGATAAATAATTTCAGATGGAAAGATAGAGAAGTGCGCATGGCAATGATCGGAATTAGTATGGAAGGGAAAACTAGAAGGGCTGGGTGACATAAGAGAAATATCAGGAACCTAAACCCGAAAACCTACTTGAAAGCAGTTTTTGTAGAGTGTGACTTTGGCTGGGAGGCAGAACTGCATAAAAAGCTTTATATTTCATAAGCTCTTTGCTACAACTCATTTTTATATATTAGCTGTTGGCTACGTAATATCTGAAGAATAAAACACCAATTAGGATTAAACAACCGACTCATCCACACCACACGGACAGTATGCTCTTTGTCTTTCTAATTAAATACATTGTTTTGAGTGGATTATTTCCATTATCTCATGTGAACAGAACAGCATGACCAGCACGGACAGCAATGCTTGCTCAGACTGGTGCAACGTTAGCAGAAAATGCTATTTCCTAAGTCCATCTCTACTGGTGTAACAGGTGTGACAGTATTTCACTAAATCTATTACTGTAATGATCCTGTGAATTTGTGTAAATTGTATCCACTTTTTAAAAAAATGCAATTTAACTTGTAAACACAGCATTGACTCTCTTTTAACCTGAAGCTGTTTGAATGTCAAATTAAACACTAATCAGCTCTGCAGTTTTAAAGGATTTTGACTTTTGCGGTTAAATTGTATGTATTTTAAATTAAATAGTAAATAGTGACCTAGTGGCCTTCTGATTGAGGATGATGGCTGGATTTAGGTAGATGCTATAGTAGACCAAAATTATTCCCCTGATTATTTTCCCTAAAGGTCCTTTCACACTGGACGCGATTTTGACGCGCGAAAAATTCGCGTGATGGTTTTATTTTTTGATCAGCTGTTTGTGTAATGCTTCCACACCGAACGCGAATCTGCTGCGGCGAAAAAACAACTTTTATTTTTTTCGCTTCGATGACGATTTTTTTTTACTTTTGCGGCGACAGAAAAGGCTTCAGCCAATCACATATGGGAAACAAAGGTGACGTCACAGCAACAATGACGGATCTTCTGATTACGTTTTTGTCAACAAACCCTGTTTTGTTTGACAAAATGAATAAAAACTATAGGACAACGAACTGAAAGATAATGTGTGGCGTAGCATTGCCAACCAATTCGGTTATCACGACTGTGAGTATGTTGTGTGATAGTTTTAGTCGTTGTCATAGTCCTGTGCTGTGTAGGCTAGCAGGCTAAACTATATTTGGGATAGAAAGCTAACACTATTATCGTCAAAGATTGAGACAGAGACCGTATTTACTTTGAAAATGTAACAAAATGTAGTGAGACTATTTAGGCTGCTTTTAGTATACTATACTGTGTGATATCTACAGTTTTTTCTAGTCGAATGATTTTAACTTGTTACTTCGTGTTTACATGTAATGTGTATTGACATTACAAAACGTACTGTTTAGTTGAAGACGCAAAAAAACTGTGGAAAAACCTCAGGGAGACCTATGTGAGAAAAAGGAGAGAGGAAAAGGAAACTAAAAGTGGACAGGCTGGAAAACAGAGGAAGAGGTGGAAGTATATGGAGTGCATGAGCTTCCTTGAGGCTTCTACTTCTTTCAGAAGGTAGCCTGTAGCCTGTTCGGTTATTCAGATTTATAAGCTTTTTTTTTCTTTTTTTCTCAGCTGTCGGCGCGAAAGTTTTGGAATGTTTAAGCTCTAAACATCGCAAATTCGCGTCGCGGCTGATGTGAATGGTTTTGAAGCGAACTATTCGCACACGAACTATTCGCTTTTTCATTTCGTTTTTTCGTTACGCGTCCAGTGTGAAAGGACCTTAATGCTTAAAATGTAGCATTTCACTGTGAACACATGACTGTAAAACTTTAAATCACACATGAAACATTCTGATCCATACTTTTTCCCAAGAAAAGTTCAGGGCTCTCCGAATCCAAAGTTTCTCTCAAGCTTTCATCCGTCCCCAAAGAGCAATGAAACGCACTTTTGGATATAATTCATATATCCTGACAGGCATAAAAAAACTCAGTATGCATATGTAACGTCTGATTTGTGCTGCTCCTTTCAGCATCTGGTGGCAGATGTCTCAGACCTCAGTGTCCTCTCTGTGTTCTCAAAAACTGCAGTCGGCCACATCTCACTGCTCTCATATATCCTGAGCTCCTACAGGCCACGAGCTTGTGTTTGTGTTAGTCAGGGCCATCTATAGCAATGCAGGTTAACTCAATGTCTTGAGATTACTAAAGGTCAGTTAAAGGGACAGTTTGCCTAAAAATAATGAATTATAGCTCAATGCAGATCATTTAGCAGAATTTCCAAGCTGGATATTTCTGTACAATGAAAGTCGATGGTAAATGGGTCTGTCAATCTCCAAAAAGATCCATGAAACTCTTGTAAATTATATTTCAAGACGTAAGGCCAGATTTACAAACCTGAAGGGCAAACCCCAGCACAAACCCTCTTTTGGCATTAAAAAAAACTACTGTCAGTCTTTTTACTAAAGACGCGCAGTGAAAAATTGCGTGGAAGGGGTTATTTTTGCTGCTGACCTTATTAAATATGTATTTGTAGGAGATTCCTTTTCAGACACAAATTTTATGGGTGGACTGATTTACTGAGGTTTGCACTAATCAATTTACTAGTATTTGTGCCATTATTTAATGGCCAAAAAGCATGTCTGAAACTAGACGCTAATTTGTGCTGCTTAATTCAATTCGCTGCATTTTAATAATTAATTAATAATTAATTCAATTAATTAATTCGCTGCAAGTTGGTCATTATGGAAATTATATGGCTGCATCTTTGTTCTTTAATATGTGCGTCGTCGGTAGATCATGCACAGAACTTTCCACCCCCAACGACGTTGTTTTGGTTTTGAGCTCTCACGCTAAAGGCCCGTTCACACCAAGGATGATAACTATAAAGACAACGATAAAGATATTGTTCTAAAAATCGTTCAAAATATAAAAGAATAGCAGAGTTCACAGCTATAACAAAAACGGCACAGAGAAACAATATTGTTGGAATTTCAGAAGGATTTTATCCAGCTGTGAACAATAAAAACATTGACAGCCAATCAGAATCCATCCTGCTGTAATGAGCTCGAGCACTTGAAGCGACGGACAAGAACACGTTTAGAATAAACAACGATATCGTCCTCTTATGCGGATGCTATAGTTATCTTTACAGTTATCGTTCTTTGGTGTGAACTGGCCTTAATTTGCCCTGTTTAGTAAATCTGGCCCATTTTTATTTTTGTGTTAACTGTTCCTTAAGTTCTCTCATTGTTTACTTAAGTATGACATCACAGTCATGATAAATTAATATTATTTACAAAAATATCATTTGAATCTGCAGCAAAAGTTTGACATCGCAGGGAAACTTACTACATTTATGATCAATTAAATGTTGAACAGTTTAAAAGCAGTTAAATTGGTAACTAGCGGCCGCCCTGCTGCTGCAGTGTGTAGAAACAGATATCATTACTGTATTTTACTGTTTGAATTCCCCCTGTGCTTGTGCTATTTCATATCTGACGTTTTTGTAAAGAAGCAGGGCTCATTTATGATTTATGCATGCATGCCATAAATAGAAGATAGGAAGTGTAAAATTGAAAATGTATCAAAGCTGAACATTTCCTGCTTGACTTAGCAAAAAGAAAAGTCCTGTTTTCATGAGCGACTGCTCTGTGATTGAGGAAAAAGTTATTTAAGACAAGAACGGTGTGTCCTGCCTCTGCATGAAGGACTTACGGGACGCTGCCAGAAGAAACTTTAATCAATATAACATTTGTGTGCCTCACTATGCAAGTTTAAGGCCTCTGAAGAAAGTGCATAATACGCACAGTCACGTTCACTATAAACCTGACAACACCTGATGGCTACGTGTGCTTTGATGAAATATTTTTTCACAAGCAATTAACCTCAGATATCTCATGTCAAAGGTTTACATCGAACGCTTTGTTTATCCAGCTGATACAGATGTGTTTATCAGCGATTATGTGCGGGTGTAATGACTCTGTCACTCTTAACTTTCGCCTGACTGGATATGAATAGCAGTAATTCATATGAGGAAAAAGACGTTTGAATTCTGCTATCTTTTGATTAAGGCACATAAAAAGTGAATAGTCATGTAAACCTAACAAGCCAAGTAATTGTGTCCCACAAAAGCAATAAATAATTCTTCCAGTACTTTATTTATTATTATTTCAGTAAATAAAAGTTATTTAAGAGCTGCAGCGGAGGGGACGATTTTCAGCTAATAATGACTTAAATTTGGTCTATTCCACATACTAAGCACACAGTTCTTAAGACTCTGAGTCATGTGACTATTTATTATTATTATTATTTATTTATTTATTTAAAAAAAAAAGGGGGGGGGGGGGGGGGTCTGTTTTAAGCTTGACAGTCCCTGGTCTCCCCATGCTTCTTTTATGTTGAACAGAACAAAGAAAGTCTTGTTGGTTTGAAACAACATGAAAGTGAATAAATCAGAATTCCAGAATTTTGAATAAACAATCCTTTAATAAACAAACATGTAGCTACAAATGTGTATATCTAAAAACTGAAGTTTTTTTTCTGTGTGAAGATGGCAGGCAGGAAATATGCCATGTGGGAAATGTTAGAAAGTGTCTGACCATTAGATCTCCTCCTTCACAGTCTGCACATCCACATAATGAGAAGCACCAGAGGTGTATTTTCACAGGGACGTCTCAAGTAGACAGCTGCATACTGAAGGGAGAGATCTTTACAGCTGACTTTCCTAAATAATTCATGATTCTTGAAGAGTGTCAAGCTATAAAAACCCCTTTTAGTCACAGACCACATGCACACGGATGTTTACAGATGCTGTAGACATCAGGCCTGTGGGGATTCCACATAAATGTGATGCCCATCAAAGGATTTCAGGTCTCTGTGAGGTGATGTCAGGTAAGACCCCCATGTTTCTTGATGCTTTTTCTCTGATGCTGTACATGACCCGTGTCATAAGAGAGGATAAAACAACATTCTGCAAAACGACGAGTGAAGCTTCTTACCCAACCAGTAACTCACAGATGTAGACCCGAGGTGTGACAGGGAATACGGAACATATCTACACGCAGTCGACGACACTATATTTGTACCTTAGATATAAACCTTTTTCAACATTCTGGCAGCTTATTTAATATTTGTATCTAATGTTTGGATAATCGGTTTACATTTTGCTTTTTCGTTGTCACATGTGCTTGATTAATATTGTCACATCTAAATGATGCTCGTGTGTTTGGCTGCTGTCTGTGTGAAAACTGATGCATTAATACAGGAGAGAGAAAATTTAGATTCTTTGTCTCCGCTGTTTTTCTTCTACCTAAAGTTCTTTTTCATATTTTTATCATTATCATATGTATACATGTTTCATTTATTTGTATGTTCTTGCTTCTGTTTTTGGTGACAGACATGTTTCCATATATTCTCTGATTATTTCCTCTTATGGTTATTTTTGTTTCATAACAATGTCTGGGCTGGAATAAAACTATTTGTGAGGTCAGTCATCATTGACACTCACTAAGTCTCACGTGTTATTATTATAGTAAAAGTCAAATAGTGCTAATTGCATGTCAGAGCTGCTGTGTTCAGTTAATGAGTGTCACATTACATGCATCTGACAGAGATCAAATGAGCCTGTTTCTCACAGGATCACGGATTTCTAATGATTTATTTAACAGTCTATGATTTCCATAACACGAGAGTAGATGTTAAAACTTCATGCTGATTTGTACTCGGCTTTCGCCAAGATAAGCACAAACTAAGACATAGCTTTACAGTAACCTATGCTTCTCCATCCATTTACGCTTCTTTCCATATGGTGATGTAAATCTCCTTCTGTCTAGTGTTAACACGCGTCAGCACACACAACGGCTGCAGCCACAGTGCGGTCCCCCCATGACAACCGTCTGGATTGAGCTGAGTAGGGGACATCTCTAGGGTCTTCAAGTGGGCACCTTCCGTCCTCAGTGTTTTGTCGACTAGCCCACGACACCTCAAGAGGGCTCGACAGTGACTCTGGCGTCCCAGAGTCACCCCCCTCCGTCCCCCACTCAACTCAGCCCAGCTTACTGACCTCTACTTTCCTCTTGCTGCTGAGACCTAACCACAATCTCACAATCTCTCCGCAACCAAACCATACGCGCCAACCCGTTTGACTAAGACTGTCGAGCCCCACTGTTGCGTTAATATGCAGTTTCAGTGGCAACTGTTCTGTATGGCATACCACCTACCGCAAAACACAATATCTGCCCAACCACCCGTCATTCATGCAATATACACAGGAATGTAATGACTGTAAATACTATACAACCTATACAAATAAACCAACAGACTCTTCAAGTTTTCAAGTATTCTACGAAACCGTAGCATGGCGGCCTGTACACAGCCAGTTAGAATCTTTCCGTCTCAACCACAGCCAGTTGCTGCTCCTTTCTGCTGCTTCAGATAAGTTCTTTACTGTGCGACGCAACTCTTGGCCACTGAATCCGACGTCTCTGAGGAACCGGGTTGTAGAGTGTGCCACAAAACCACGACAACCCACTTCCACTGGATAAACCTGGACTCTCCATCCTCGCTGTTCTGCCTCAGTGGCCAGATGAGCATACCACAGTTTCTTCCTCTCATATACCTCATCTACCGCATCCTCCCATGGCACTGTTAACTCTATCAGTTGAACAATGCGTGCTGATCTAGACCACAAAACAATATCTGGTCGTAGGTTAGTGGTGGCAATCTCAGGTGGAAAAATAAACCGTTGATCAAGATCAGCCAGCATCTTCCAGTCCCTAGCAGCTTCCAGTTGTCCTGGGCGAGAATTGGTGTTAGCACCTTTTCTTGGTTTTTGCTCGCCTGGGCGGAGGAATATTGTCTTCTGCGTGTAATGTTTTGCTAGAACAGGCGGCAACTTATTTGTCATACTACGCTTGCCTTCCAATGCTAAAGCCAAACATCGCAATACTTGGTCATGGCGCCAAGTAAACCGACCTTGGCTAAGAGCCACCTTACATCCTGTCAAAATGTTCCTTAATGTGGCAGGTGATGAACACAAAGGACAAGAGGGATCCTCTCCTACCCAGAGGTTAAGTTTCTGCGGTGATGGGAGAACATCATATGTTGACCTAATAAGGAAACTGATCCTACTCTCTTCCATTGACCAAAGGTCTTGCCAGCCCATTTTGCGTTGTTCCACACTCTCCCATCTCATCCACTCTCCCTGCTTGGCCTGTGAAATGGCCTTTATACATCTCATCCTCTCCTCCTGCTTTCGCACCTCGTTGACTACCAGCTTCATCCTTTGAGCTGGGCCTGCCTTGTGCCATTTAGGAGGAGCTAAACTGAGCCCAAAACCCCCTCTTCCATGCTGTACCTGTCCCACGATATCCCCAATTTGAAGGTCAGCCTTTGCCCCTACTACAGATTTCTTTGCTGACCACTTTCTACCAGTTTTTACCACAGGGGCTGCCTCCGTTACACATCTGTCGCGTGACTCTGCTAAAGTAATTTCCAGTCTGACCTGACCAGTCTGGCACACTTACACTCCTCGGTTAAAGCAGAGACTGGCAGCTGCAATACTCCTTTACTATAAAGTCCCACTCTGCTGAGGCAGCGTGGAACTCCCAACCATTTCCTGATGTATGAACTTATTAACGCTTCCAGCTTATCCACTGTTGTCAAAGAAACCTCGTACACAGTCAGTGGCCACAGCAACCTTGGCAGTAGACCAAACTGAAAGCACCAGAGTTTTAGTTTCCCTGGTAAAGCGCAGCTGTTTATGCTCTTCAACTCTTCCACTGCTTGTCGTCTAACTTCTCCCACTCGAACTGTGTCCTTTAGATCCCCATCGTACCATCTCCCAAGACTCTTCACTGGCTTCTCAGAAACTGTTAGTATTGCCTCACCATTAATGAAGAATGTTTTATCTACTACCTTTCCTTTAACTATCGAGATGCTCCTTGATTTAGAGGGCTTGAATTGCATTCGTACCCATTCGATATTATCTGTTAACTTCCCCAATAACCGATTAGTGCAGGCTACTGTTGTAGTCATGGTTGTCATGTCATCCATGTATGCTCTGATTGGTGGTAGTCGCATCCCAGAAGGCAAGCACTCTCCTCCTACTACCCATCTTGATGCCCTAATGATTACTTCCATTGCCATGGTAAAAGCCAGTGGATAAATGGTGCATCCTGCCATTATTCCAACCTCTAAGCATTGCCATGCGGTGCTGAATTTTGGAGTTGAGAAACTAAATTGCAAATCTCCAAAATAGGCTTTCACTTAATTTGTTATTGACATTGGTACTCTAAAAAATCAAATGCTGCCCAAAGAAGCTCATGTGGCACTGAACCACATGCATTAGCCAAATCCAGGAATGTCACATGGAGCTCCTTCCTCTCCTTTTTAGCTGATTGAATTCGTTGCCGGATAACATTGATGTGTTCTAAGCATCCTGAGAACCCTGGAATGCCCGCTTTTTGAACTGAAGTGTCAATGAAGCCATTCTTTAATAGGTAGGTTGACAATCGCTGCGCAATAATGCTGAAGAAAATCTTACCTTCGACGTTTAATAGTGAAATAGGACGAAACTGACTGATGCTTGTAGCATCTTTTTCTTTAGGTATAAATAATCTACCTGCTCGGCGCCATGCTCTAGGTACAACCTGCTTTTCCCATGCCACTTTTATCAATTTCCACAGAATTCGTAGAACTCCTGAAGGACTCTTGTACACTCTGTACAGAACTCCATTGGGCCCTGGAGATGATGAAGCCCTTGCCTTTCTCACAACCTGGTCTATCTCTTTCCACTTAGGTGCACAGACCTCCATTTGGTATTCTGGTGGACTGATAGGTGGGATATCTGACAGAATTGACATAGGCTCATGCCTTTTTGCATCTGTATGCGTTTCCTCCAAATATCTCTCTAGCTCAATCCTAGATGCTTTTAAAGTGCCATTCTTCTCACTGGTGAATAACTTCTTTAACTTCTTTACTACTTAATTCTAAGTACAGTTTTAATGTTACGTAATGGTCATCCATTATTAACCATTGCTAAATGCATAAATGTCAAATACTGTAGCTGATGCAGTCTTTATGCTAATTACGTCAGAGCTTCTGCATTCAGTTAGTAACCATGAAATCAAAATACACAATTCTTATTTTTAATTGAATATTGCAGTGTTTATAATAATTAATTTATCTGTGCACATCATTATTTTTATTTATGTGCCCTTGTGATCTTTAATCAAAATAACTTGCAGTGACATCTCTTCTCTTGTCTGATGACTTACTGGCGTGAGGGCGGGCAAACTGTCAATCAATTGAGATAACAAAAATAGCAAATCACAACAATCCAAGGATCCAATCAACTCCTGATGGACAATATCAAGTCCCGCCCCACATTTCTCGTTTAGAAACTGTTTCAACTGAATATACAATAGGGAAAAATAAGCTTCTATTCCACTCACCATGATTTTATTTTCATCTGCAATTCAATGGCATTTTTAACTATGTTTCTGATCAAACACCCACTGGCTGACAGAGTTTTGTACTTTCTGTGTGACCGTCTGTGAGCAGATCAGACACGAGTCAAGGACACCAAGACGTCTTCACTGGAGTGTGACTATTTGATAAACTTCATTGTTATTATCACACGTAGCAGGATTAGAAATATATCAGAAACGCTCATATGAAGGTGAAGAGGTGCTGATATACTCAGCTGAGGAGAAAAACACCAAAATTTTGTCCTACAAGAAGCCCTGTGACATTTAATCTATCGCTGGGGGGGAGACGAGAGATGGGACGAGTTTCATCAAAGTATGTCAACAATGGAGAGGAGGAGGGAAGACACGATACAACCTCACGTCTGAAACACGCTTGTGATTGCTCAAAACTGAAATAATGAAATCTGTGTGTGTTTTTTCACCAAATAAGTTAATTGGAAACCCTGCCCCGCAGCCGATTCAAAAGATGTCACTGGTCAATCAGTGCAGATTGCGTTCATAATTGACCTATACTCGGTGACTGCGTGATTGATTTGATCAATAAAATTGGCTGCAGAGCGGGGTTTGCAAACTTTTTCAGACATTTTCTTCAACCTGTACAATAAATGAATCAATTTGGGGCTGTTTTATACATTTGAAATCACTAACATCAGATAACAAGGCATCAAAATGTTGTAAGAGAAAACAAAAGTACGTGAGGTATTAAATTGTTCCGTTTTAAAAGAAAATAATCTTGCCCTTCAAGGCTTCTGTAGTTTACAAGCACTTTCGAATATCAACAGTCCGGTTCATATCCGATCTTAAGGATATCATATCTGAAGAGCTGTCCACTTAGGAAAAGATTGTTTGACCGACAAGAAACCAATCACAGTTTGTTTGGTTATTAAGTTCCATTAGATGGCTGCATTATTTTAAATGCTTTAGGTTTACATAGACTGCATGGAAATAACTTAAATTATTGAATCAATGTGTGTAGTAAGCAAATTAAAACATACTTACATTGTTGCAATGTCAGGTTTTTCTAATCTGATTCCTGTGTTTGCATTTATTTCTATGGTGATTCATTGTTTGATTGATATTCTGCACTTCTTTCTCGTTTCATTTCCTTTTTTATAAATACCCCTGTGCTTATGTTCACTGTCCAGTCTCATTTTATAGTGGTTGTTCTGTTTGCAGTGTTTACCAAAAAAAATATATTCCAAGATTCTGGGAAGTGTAAATTTAAGTTGGTTTTCAGTAAAATGAACTGCTTGCAATTAGATCCAGCATTTAAAACCTACAGTATACAATCAGTCTCCAGTAAATGGCGTAAAGAGAGCGAATCAGACTAAAGCTTGACTGAATGAGAAAGTGCTGGCCATTTTTTGTGCATAATATGCATCAGAAGGCCAGTGTAAAAACTGTGGTGTGACTCATTCTGAGATGAGCTCAGTAAAGCTTTCAATAAATACACACTGTTTGTGAAGTGCTGGTGCGCAAAGCAGATGATGCAATGTTCAAACTTGTACGATGACATCAAGAGGCACCTGGGGTGCCAGTTCAGTCACATAATAACTAGCCTCCAGAAATCACTAGAGTTCATGAATTTGAACTTCAAATATGTATCCTGAAGGCAGCTTTAAAAAGTTTTAAGTTCCTCTTTGCAGGCATAGTCGTTGCGCTCAAGCCGTGGTGAGGCAGGTGAAAGATTTAAGATTGGTAATGCAATACTGTCCCTGCATTTGTTCAAATATGCCATGTTCAATTTGTTTTTGTTGATGTAAATGATTCAATTTGTGTTTCTTTGAGCTTATTGTTCAATATTTATGATGCTACATTGATTGATGTTGATTGTTTTTGTGGTTTTTGTGATTGATTTCTGTCAAAAAAAAAGGTATGACTGCTTAAAAGCTGTCATTTTTTTTGGGGGGGAGCCTTGCCTGTCAGTGTAGTTTTAGAAAGTACAAAAAGCCCAAAAGTGAAAATCCTGTCATCATTTATTCACCCTCATTCCAAATGTCCAATCTTGTATGACTCTCTCTTTCTGTGGAACATAAAATAAGATATTTTAGAAAATTTTCTCAGTTTTTTTTATTTTCTCCATACAATGAAAGTCAGTAGGGTCCAATAATGGCCATTGTAGCCTAAAAGTTTGTGTGTAATACATTCTATGTTGAATTAAAGGTGCTATATGTAGCTTTTCTTCTAAAATGAATCCTTTTTTTATTGCCTGTGTGTGAAGGGGTTGTGATCACAAATTACAATGATCCACTTGTCGGGTTTTGCTATTACCTCTGAAGGCCAGTATTCCTATTTCTATGTGAAGGCTCCGGGTCGGATTTACCGCGAAATCCATCGGATGTGACGTGCATGCGCGCTCCCGAGCCTCTCTCCTTTTTATATACAGTCAATGCGACGGCACTGCAGCTAACTACATGGAGTCTGATAACACCAAAAAACGACCTGCCTCCAGCACAACACAGACTCCAACACAAACTCCACATAAATATAAAAAACAAAAAAAAGTTGTATCTGCTGAAGCTCGTCAGGCCAAACGTGAATCGGATCAACTTCGGACGAAAACACGGATCAACATCGGCAGAGCGTTTGAATTATGGAGAGACCTCCGCTTTGTTTTAGGTATAGGTATATATTTAGGTATAAAAACAGACCTGGAGTTGGCTTTCATCCCTATTGTGATGCTTTCTCCGGTGTGTTGAAAGTCTCAGTGTGGCCGGTACAATGAGTGCTTGCTTTTGAGTTCGAGTACGCGCACGAGCGCTCTTGAAAAAATTGCTTGCAATCTGAAACATCACCGCTAGAGGCCGTTAAAAACTACACATAGCCCCTTTAAATAACATTTTAATTTTTAATGCTTTTCTCATTTAAAGTCCCTGTAAAGTCAAAATTAAGTATGTGTTCTGAGTTTGTCATATCACAGAAAAATATGTTATCAGCCACCCAGCCAAATTTGAATGATAAAAAAAGCCGGCAAGTACATAAAATAAGCTATCAAAATCTTGAAAAAATGAGCAGTAGTCTCTGCTCTCAAACGCAGGCGGCGTGTCCACTGGCAAACCACGCCCACTCGTGGTAAAGCTGCCGTTGCCACACTCAACTATCACCCGCTACAGCCGGAATGGATGCTCCTAGCAGCTTATTAGGTTAATTAACGTTATAACATAAGCACACAAACTTAAATTCATTGGTGGGCACGCACTGCCAATGATGGCACCAGTTGCCGGCGCGACGGGAGGATGAAGGCCGAGGCGGGAGTCGGTTCGGCCCCATTCACCAGTTACAGCGGATTATCAGTGAATCCCAGTTGTCTCCGACGAAAGTTTATAAAACTATCCCGTGTAAAATGATCACTACAGAGGCGGGTTTTGGTGGTGATCCTCAGCTCTCCATCAAGGTGGTTCTTCACAGAATTAATCCGCCTCTTCTTGATGTGATCGTTTTTAGGAAATTTAAATAAGGACATCGATCTGTTTTGTACATGATCGCATCCAGGTAGTACGCATTTCCGTGACGAAGACATAATTAGCAAACTGTATGCTGTAGTAACTAATAATAGTACTGACAGTAAAATCCGGAAAATAGCAATGGTGAAAAACTGTTTAACGGTCTAATTCCACAATTCAGTACTTCACAGTTCACAGTCTTTGTAAATATGTTCTGGCAATACATTTCTAACATTTATGCGTTTAGACTTTTTTTTTTTAGTTGCCTTTACAGGGACTTTAACACAATAATGACTTTAAATTTTCTTTTGGGGGTAATTTCCCAGCCAAATTTGATGTACGATTAATTAGATGAATTAATCTGCAAATCATGTAATTGATCAGATTAAATATTTTAATCACTTGACAGCCCAACTATCTATCTATATATATATATATATATATATATACTGAAATACATTGTGGTTTGTTCATTGTCAAGTCTACATATGGTCTGTCTCTTAAAGGGACATTGTGTAGGAATTTCTCCCATCTAGCAGTGAAATTGTATTTTGCATTCAAACGAATTGTGCTCTCCAGCGCCTCGCTTTTTCAAATGTGTGTTGCATCTACGGTAGCTGTTATGTACCAAAAAGCTATGACAAACAATGCAAGAACAATCATGCTCTATTAAAATATATTCTTATCGAATTTCTAGGTTACAAAAAGTAAACTTAGAAACCTTGTTTTTAGCGCCTTCACTTTATTCAATAGCTGCTATTCACCAAAGAGCCTGTTTAACTTTTAACTATAAATGTTTTACGGTTTATATAATAAAGTACACAACCAAGAAATGAAAAGCAGCATGTAATTAAGACTGTAATATTGACTTAGCCTACCTGTCGAGGAGAAAGCAGGCAACTTCAGTGTCTCTTTTGAAATCTTTCTCCTGCATTAGCTCTTTCCATCTGGAAAAAGCTATTCCGACATTGACTCTTGTTTTTTGTAATCTTCGGTCACGTTTTCTTTTACGTTCAATTTTGGACTTTTTTGGCGACAAGGATTTCTTATCCTGTGGCTCGGCATATGTATGCCATTCAAAATAACAGTGCAATGCAGCCTTTTAAACTTGCCAGGGCAATGACAAGCGCCTCTTACTGCTCTGCTTCTCCGTTTCTGCTGCTTTCAGTCACGTGACGCTGGCTCTGAAGGAAAACGTGTTGTGGAAACGAGTTGGCCTAGTACTTTTTGACCCTCTCTGCTATTATATTTTTTCAAGATGGCGGAAAGACATGGAAGCCTCCGTGGACCTACCCGTCACATGTATATAAAGGTAATAAATTCTTTGTTTACGAGGATAAGTCAGATAATTGACAGAGGTATTTGTACACCATTGAGGACATATTTATGAATAAAAATATTGATTTTTGTGATAGTCCAAGCCACACAGGATGAACAACCGGCAAGGCAGGGTAACAGGCAGCAAAGGTAACCGCATACAAGCCTACCAGCATACACGCCATGTGTTAAGTACACAGTTATTTTTGCAGTTAGCCACAGCCCAAACAATTCATGATTTCAAAACACAGATCATATAGTTTATTTCAGGTATAATACACATTTATTTACTTTAGCCATACACTGTTTAAATGGAGTACACACATTTTCACATTGTAGGGTTATGTAAACATTTTCTGTTCTATTAATCATTGTTTCTTTGTTACCATGTTGGAGAGAGGTCTGTCCTGGGGGAAGAAAGACGTGGTCAAGGGTGGAGGACTGTGATATCCTGTGGCCTGCCAATCAAGCCATACCATGTGCTGCCGTGTTGTAGGGGGATTTTGGGTTTAGTTTGTTTTACTTTGTTGTTGTTGTATTTGTCGTCCATTTTGTTTTCCCCTTATGTGTAAATTGGTTTGGCCAAGCCACTATATATGTTTCCTTGTGTCTCATTTAGGAAGGTCAGTTTGTTCAGTTCATATCTTGTTTTGCTGTATGCTGTTTTTATATTTTGTTGACCTCTTTTATAGGCCTAGTTGTTAACGTTTTGGTTTCTATTGTTCAGTGTTTTTGGGGAAATAAAAGAAACCCTATTTTTCAACAAAAAAACTTCTGTTCTCCTCATTGCCGGGCTGTTTGGTCCGTGACATTTAGATAATAAAATACCTAAAAAACTACACACACAGTCCCTTTAAAACTTAGTCAGATAATATACGTTTATAATGATTCAATACTTTTTTGCACAAAAACAGGTAGCAAACACTAATAATGGGTAACATTTTGGTTATATGCAATTTTCTAACAATCAGTACTGAATATGAATACACTTACATATTAAACATTTCCCTCAGCTGTCATCTTGGTTGTGAAGTATGAAGTAACTAGAACGGATATTTGTAATCCCAAATGTGGCTTTACACACACATGGAGCCTGATCTCTCTTATCAGGTCAGAGCTAAATGTTGTGTCACTTGCTGGTCTACTACAGAATCTGCTCCGGCTCAAGGGCGAGACACTCTGAGACACTCCAGATCTTCATCCTCAGAGGAGCTGCAGTGATAGAGAAGAGCACATACATACAAATGTGGAGATTAGCAGCTGTGTTCACTGAGAGCTGGAGGGTTTATCTATTATCTGTTTCCTTTGGAACCCTGCGCTTCGCCGCTCACTGGGGAAAATCCAGAGTGACTCGAACACACACGGAGAAAAGCTTCGGTAAAGAACCGCTCGAGAGTTTTTGCCTTCGAGGTTCCACAGGTTTGTGTGGGGAGTCTCTGAATCAGGTCGTGACCCACATGACACGGAAAAGCTGCAAATAGTTTCATATACCTGGAAATGTAAAGCAACCGACGGCGTGACATCAGCGGATCGATTTGACTATTAAAATGATAATCTGTCTGGGAAATCCTCCAGTCGGCCGGGGAGGATTTAAAAGCGTCTAAAGAGCGAATGAGGAGGTTAATGCGAGCGAGTCCCACACAGCGCCTGGAGATATGCAGATTCACTTTGAAAACACACATATAAATGAGTTCAAGAGATTTAATAAAAACAGCAAGAAAAAAAAAAGGGGGAATAGATAGAGGCCACGGGGACATAAAATAAGCTTGGAGAAGTAAAACGTGACAAAAGTGCAAGCCTGTTTTCTCAGAGATGAACTGCAGGGGATTCAGTGTTTCGTTGTCCGAGGTCAACGGGGACGAATATCACGAAAGTGTTTAGTTTTTGTCACAGAGACGATAACAGGTTTGCTCAGGCACTGCAGACACATTGTTTTGCTCCTTCAGTTTGACTGTTGACCTTGAGTTTCCTGCATCAAACCCAAAGGGATACGATTTCCATGAACAGGTTTAAGTTTTAGATGTTTTCAGCACATTCACAATCTCACGTAGTTGACTGAGGCTAAACAAAAACTTCAAATGAGCTTTACGGTATTTTACAACCTGAACAAAATGAAAAAGTTTCCTTTTCATTTGCATTTTATATAATTTATTGAAGAACTGATGATAAAGAGACGTTAGATCTGTCAATCAATCATAACATAAAGTTCAGCCTCAGTTGTTGGGCTTATTGTCTGTATGTTGTTCCTTTGATTTAGACATTTATCTGTTGGATCTTGGTGTCTTGTTAACAAACGCCACTGAAGGGGTCTTGGTGGAGGTTATCGAGCATTGGATTGCTTCCATGTTTTTTATTTGTATCGGTCAGTCCAAGCTTACCTCAGCACAAACTCAAATCTGTTCCCCAAACTCAATAACTCATCACAATCCTGGCCAGTGATAGAAGCCCCAGGCGCTTCAGTTTCTCATGTTTCAGCTGCTCCAAATGTTTCTGGCCTCGTCTCTTCCTGACCAGACTGTCAAAATTTAAATTGCTCAGCACATTTTTTCCATACGCCCATATGAGAATTAAAAATCAGTTTTGATTATTGCAATAAAAGCATCTAAATGCTGTTGTGTGGATCAAAAGGTATTTTTTTCTCTTCAAAATGCATAATTTGTGTTATTACATGTACTATTTAGGTGATATGACGTAAGCTTTAATGAAACCCCAAACTCGGATGAAGCAATAAACATTCAATATTGTATAAAAATCTGATATTTACATTAGCCAAGTCAATTAATCAACCTGTTTAAGGATTGCAGTTTACACTTAACAGTAACATTTTCCAAGGATAGTGCACATTTCATGTTGGCAAATATTTTAGTGAACTGAATAAATGCTTTAGAATATTTTCTGTGAACATATTTTAAGATTTACATTTAATAATAATTATTGAGAGTTGAATTTTGATAAAAAAATATAAAAAATGTAAATATGCAAATACATTTTTATTGAAAATTTGCAGTTTTGCATTCTTTACATTAATTATCATTGTTTAATCATACTCATTATTTAATCATACTGTACAGCTCTAAAAGCAGAAGAGCACATGTAACACATTCCACCACGTTATAAACGTCTTCCAAACACTGTGGAAATGGGCTTGTGGGTGTCTTAGGCATCATACTGGCGTTTGTAAGTCAATCTTGGAAGGATATAAATGGCATGAGGTTTCATGTAGACATGGTGAGAAGGAAGCCATTTGAATCCGTTGACAGTGTCTCGCTGTATTTTCATGATGTTGGGAGAATAATGAAGCTCAGGAGCGAGCGGGGGGGATTTGAAAGAAACACATTTGCGTAGGACCGGTGGCGGAGGCTTTGTGCTTTGACTTGATGTGGCACATTAAGATGGCACACAGTGCATAAAGCTCTATGGGCATTTTATTGTCAGAGGCGGAAGCAGAATTTGCTTGTCATGTTGAACTGCTTTTGGAATTCATGGAAAAATTAATGCATAATTTAACAGTTCTCATTTCTGTACACATACATGTCATTTCTCTGAAATGGCTATTTCAAGTGTTTTTTGCTCATTTTATTCAATGATTGTGTTACATTATCTTGCAGTTTTCTGAGCTGGATCTGCCTGTTAAATTATATGACGAAACTGAAGAAAGATTTGTGGAAGGAAATATTATCTGAGGCTGAAGATCTCGTATTTGATAAAAGATAGGTTGAGTCTTTTGTTGTCAACTCATATTAAAGTCGGCATGAGACGGATGTTGCGATAGTCTTTTCCTTCCAAGCAAGAAAAATGGTAGGGTTTGTCATTTGTCCATCGGAAATTGTTTGGATCGTTGATTGGATTTATATTAAACTGCTGATGCCTTACAAGCTTGTAAGATGTGATATACTGCTTTTGCTTTTGGTCAACTGAACATTTAAGAGAAAGGGCTCGACTGAGCGTTTGTGATTATCTGTGTCAGTGCGTCTGTTACATCTTTGCATCTTCAGGCCAAGCAAAAAAAATTGTGAAAAACAAGTTTGCTATGTCCAACAAGGAAAGCGATATCTTGCTGTAGCATCCTTACAATGGTGAAGGGGACTTCACATGACTGTCGTCAGTGCTTGCCAATACATTAATCTCTTAATCTACTCTTAATCATCATTAATCTACATTAATACATTAGTCTCTCTAAAGTTTCAGCGTTATTTGGCGCTGTCTTGTGTATGCCCCCTCAAAACTTGCGACATCTGTGGCATTGTGCTGTGTGATAAAACTCTCATTTTAGAGTGGCCTTTTATTGTGGCCAGCGTAAGGCACACCTGTGCAATAATCATGCTGTCTAATCAGCATCTTGAGACCTGTGAGATGGATGGATTATCTCGGCAAAGGAGAAGTGCTCACTAACACAGATTTAGACAGATTTGTGAACAATATTTGAGAGAAATAGGCCTTTTGTGTACATAGAAAAAGTCTTAGATCTTTGAGTTCAGCTCATGAAAAATGGGGGCAAAAACAAAAGTGTTGCGTTTATAATTTTGTTCAGTGTAATAAACACACAGTGACACAGAGTAGGAGATGAGCCACCTGTTTTGTTTCATGGAGATTACAGAAGATATTGAAAAAAAATATTTATAGACTGGTGACCCTATCACCAAAAAGAGACCTGAATCCAAATTCAGACCCAATGTCAGTGTGAATGCAAAGAGAAATGGGTTCTTTTTAATTCCTTTCACCTGCTGGTCCATGTAAAGCAGTCTAAGTTTTAAAGATAATGAAAGTTAAAGTCTGGAAAACTAAATTTCAACACAACAGTATAATTTTGTGATTCAGAAGCATCTTGTTGACAGCTTTCTATCTCTGTATCTGTCTGTGATAAACTCTGCTTCTCTTAACATCATAATTTCACCAAAATGTTTCCTATCACCATCCACACTCACTCGGAACAGACGGACCTCTGTATCAGTGTTTGGGGGTGTCTGGGCGGCCATCTGTGTGACAGCGCCTCCCCAGCAGCCTGGTAAACCACAGGGAACAAGCAAAGGCTTATAATTACAGTGTATCCTCCAGTCCTAATAGCAACTGCTTATATTTAATTACATACTGTCATCGGCCCAAACAGCGCTGAGAGTGCAGAACGCTGCTGTTGCCTTGACAACCAGTGGAGAAAATCAAGGTAATTAATCAGCGGAGAGAATGACGGGAAAATACTCAGCCCAAACAATTTATGGATCATGCCTGTTTGATGCGACTCTATGGGAGTTTGGCAAAATAAAACTTTTATTTTGCCTATATCACATGGGTTCTTGCACATAAATGGATGGAAACATTTTGGACCTGGTTGGATTATCAGTCTTTGCTTGTTTGAATGTAAAGGACATTTGAACCTATAAAGTTTTATGGCTCATTTAATGAGACTCAGCTGAAATGACTTTCAAGAACAAGAACATTGTCTAAGATTCTGGTCCACATAATAATCCAACACCTTGTACAATTTGCTTTTTCCAGAAGTTTCTCCATTAACAGTGGCATGTCAGTGTGAACAGTGTGAAAGACCCCTTTCTCATCATTTCCCTCATGTGACGCTCAGTGGGACCATGTAAATCAGCATCCCAGCAAAGTCTGTGCGAATCGTATCTGGATGTCAGTCTGAAAAACAGCAGGACTCAAAGCCCTTGGAGACACACCGATTGTTCATTTTCAACCTGTCTGGCTGCTTTATTTCTAAGCATAGTTTGATCCAGGGAAATCATGAGAGTTTGTCAAGATGACGAGATAAAAGCTGCTGAATGGACAATAAATCATCAGACTGTCACAAGGAAACGCGTTTGTGCTGTAAAAGAAGAACCGAGCATCTCTGGAGCGACTCAGGCATGAGTTTAAAGTGTCGCACAGCACTTATCACCACTAGTCACAATGATTCATCATTTCCTATTTTTGAAACAGGATTAAGTTACTTATGATCAAGTATGCTGATAATAGAAATGTCTATCATCATCTATTATAAATAGTTGAGACCATGGATCAGGTATCGGATGTTTATTACATTCTTCAGCTCAATGTTACTCTATTTTAAAGATCTAAGCGCATGGTCTAAAGCACACGGCACAATGCACTTAGGGTGTGTCTGGATCCACTTTTGCTAGTTTAACGACAGGAAAAGTGGTTGGCGCACCCGACACATGGACTAAAAGGGTTGTCCCTATTCTCTTATTGAGCAATGGGTGTGTTTTGGGCATAACGTGCAATAAACTAATCTCATCTCCCATTCACTTTAAAAGCCAGTTGCGCTCAGGCCATGGTGGATTCACTATTTACATGGCGGAATTTGAAAGTGGAAAGACTGAACGCTTCTCCAGAGAGGAAACGGATCTGCTCGTGTGCGAGGTTAAAGCTTGCAAGCATGACCATCTACAGGACAAGCCGGATTCCACCATTTCTTTACACAATAATAATATTTTAAAATGTAATCCTTTTATTTTTAATATTTGGCATGTTTGTGTGCTCCTGCTGTACACCCCGTGTGTGTAATAAGCATGAGTGTATGTGCTGTGTGCACCCGCCTATAGGTGCACATTACTAACGTGCTCTTTAAATAACAAAAAAATATGTATTGCTATTTTAGAGGCAAGTGAAATAGACTGCGCCATCTGAAAACTGGTCTAAAGTCAATGGCGCAGTCTATTTCAGTTGCCTCAAAATAGCAATGCGCCAACAGTGCTCCAGAACACACCTCTTTTTCAGACCAGTACATCCATGGGCGCACAAATGGGCGCAAATGTATTTGCTATTTAAACACTGTGGCACAGCACGTGAAAATGATAACTGCATCAGGCTGAAACTACCAAAAAACACTTGCGTCAGCCTGGCGCTGCATTGCGCCGGGTGTATGATAGGGCCCTTAATGTTTATTGATCATTCACGAGTTCACACTTACGAATGATCAGAGAGTAAATGGCTATGCGTATTTGGCGTGCTGTCCGGGGAGGGCTCCGAGCTCGGAAATTGAGCCTGAACCCAATAAACACTTGCCTGGTTAGGAAGATAACCAGGCAAGTGTGAGGAGATGGGGTGGTGGAGGGATGCTGAAAACTGTCAAGGAATAAGAGTCGACTGCGTATATTTATAGGCCTAACTCATGTTGATTGAGGGGACCTGTTGATTACTGATTGCTGACAGCTGGTTGGAATGACTTGATTGTTTGATCATTAGAACGTGTTCCTCCCGAACCTTGTTAATAAAACATAATTTATTAAAAAAATATTTGTGATTTTGTAGTATTTGTAGTATTTTTCTGTCTATGTCTGTCTGTCTCATGTAAAGCTGATGAGTCATTGTCTGTTCTGTCTTTCTTAAGGAGTGTTTGGAAGCTTCTTTTTTTATATAATGGGAGTAAAGTTTTCAAGGGTAATATAATGTTTCGTAGTAAAATCGAGCACAGCGTTAGTTCAGACAGGCCATGTAGGCATAGGCCGTTGCCAGCTGTCAAATCGCTCCAACCACTACCATTCTCCTATTAGACCGGGAGGATATATATATATATATATATATATATATATATATATATATATATATATATATATATATGGAATTACTGCTCGGTAAGCATGCTCAAACTACTAGAAGTATCAATCATATTTCTGTGCACCTTCTGGCTGTCGTCTTCTTTGTTACAGATTACCAAGGCTTCCAAGTCCTAGCTGTCACGGACATCATTGCAGAGACACTCATCCTCATAGACAAGCTAAAGTATAGACGTCCAGGGATTTACTGCTATGTCTACATGTTAAAACTGTTTTGCTTTAAAGACATTGCTAAACTGTCTTAATCATCTGTGTATCACTCAAGCTGATGGTTCCATTGAGGGGTTAAGGGGTTAATGCTAAAGCTCTGTATGTCATTAATTATGTAGCAAGAACCCCCATAAGGAACCATACCACCAAGATAAATTGTGTTTAATAAACCCAATTAACTTGCCAAAGTGGTCTCATCTGAAATGGTTTTATATGGACAACAGTAGTTTTTTTTTTTTTTTGTTCACAAAGTTTTCTTGCAAACCTATCATATACAGTAATGTAACTTTATTTTAAGGTCAAACTAAACCGAGATCCATTATTTAAATGTCGTGGCATTATGATGAATAATGGTAGAGCTCAGAATAAATAACTATGAAAATATAAAACTTTTCCATTTACAATGATCCATCATTCACAGCTAGATGTTGTTTAAACTTTACAACTCTGTATTAAAATGGTGCCTTCCCCATAATATCGCTGGAGTTGTGCGAGTGTACACTAAAGGGACTCGTGTGTCAGTCCACTGCCTTTTCAGCCCAGTTTTGAGCAGTTCACTTGATAACATTCTGCGGATGGATGAATTCTGAGCTAATAGACAAACGTATTGCACTGACTGGACACAGACGCGGCCAATGCGTTTGTTTGGACGAGGCTCTTTGGTGCTGCCTTATAACCAATGGGAGACCCGAGGGCTTCTGGGGAACGTTAGCTGCCATTAACATTTGGATACAGAAAAAGAATCTTCATCCTCAGGCATATTTCTCTCCAACGTTCTATCATTGCTAAAAGCTTTTCATTTAAAGCTACTTAACCAGATGTATTCATATTGCAAGGGTAAAAACATTGGTTATTTTGAGCACCGAGATTATGTAAGAACATTTAATCACATTCATATCTCTAGAAACGTCTCTAAATCAGATGCACCTCAATCTACTGGTGAACAAAAGCATTTGCATCAGCCTCACAGTCAGTTTGTATCATAGTGGAGGGTAAAAATACCAATTCCCTGCTGTCTTACTGTGTCATACTTACCACTTATACGATATCATATCCAACTGACGTATGAATTATGAATGAGTGTCAAATGTGTGTGACTGAAAGTGCTGACGGATGAATTCTAGACTGATGAGAATAATCACCACCTCCCTGGACAGAATCAACTTCCCTCTAGCAAAACACTCACAGTTACGTTACAGTATGTGATGTGTGTGTTATTCTGTCCATCAAAATTGACAATTCTTATTTTTATAATGGAAAATTGCAGTATTTATTATAAATATATTATTTAAATGTAAATATATAATTCATTCGTGCACATCATTATTTGTTTTTTTTAATTCATGTGTCCTCATAATCTTTAATCAAAATAATTTCCCTTCCTTCTTGCAGTGACTTCTCTTCTCTGACGAAATGTTTACTGGCGTGAGCAGGGTTCTAAATTAACACCCGCCAACCCGCCAAATGCAGGTTAAAACTCATTTTGGCGGGTGTTAATAAAAACTTAATAGCCAGTTTGGCCGGTGATGCATAAGGCTCTGTTCTCGGTCATTTATCCCCTGGCAGTACTTCCTGCATTTCCCATGAACACTGTGCCGTAATGCTACGTGATGACGTTTCATAGGCCCATTGGCTGCGCGCAGTTTGCATTGAAACCAGCGCGAGAAATGATCATGGAAACGAACTTAGCGTCCGTCCACCAGAAAACACAAGGAAGATGAACGAACGGAGCCAGAGCAGGGAGCATAGACTGAAAGAGGAGGGAGTTAGCTAGTAAAGTAAAAAGTTAAGATTAAACTAAATGTGGCGGTGGTTGGGACAGACTTCTGGGTTTACATTTAAATGTCGTTTAACGAGATACGATATTTTTTTAGGTTTAAGGTTTTTGTCATTATTTCTGAACAAGCTTATACATTAGGCAATATACACAATAAGCTTACTATATATCTTAAGGTTTTCTTTTAGTTGAAAACGCGCTGCGCTGACACAGACGTTGCAGAGACACGTGTGTGTGTGTGTGTGTGTGTGTGTGTGTGCAAAGTGAAGTAAAAGCACTTTGCGTTTTCTGTTCTTAAACTTGACTCCCTCAACGAAATTTAAAGGAAGCATATGTCTCAAAATCATTTTGCTAGCAGAAGATATCATCTCGGATCATGATTCCCTCGGGGTACAGCTGCTGACCTGCAGTCGTTAATGCAGTAATGGACAGCTGCTTCCTCAGTCGACTGGTGTTTCTTTGGATTTCATGTGATTTCTCATTTCTCATATATATTGTGGTGGTGATATTATGATAACTCAGTTTAATTAATAATTGATTAAAAGTAATTCCATTTTATAATAGGCTATCATTTTCATCTAAGTAATTCCAAACTTCGTGAGGCAGACAATTATGTGATCAAATACAATCCACTTGTTAAACACGCTCCACTCAGTGCATTTAATTATAACTGCGAAAAAAAGAAAGACAAAAATTAGAATAGTATTTTATTTTTTGAATAATAATTACAGATCAAAAATTTGAATATTCGTGCACATCCCAAATAGATAGATAGATAGATGGATAGATAGATAGGTAGATAGATAGATAGATAGATAGATAGATAGATAGATAGATAGATAGATAGATAGATAGATAGATCTAATTCTGATTGAAGTTACCAGCCACTTAGACTGGTGATCAAAAAAGTTAATTTAGAACCCTGGGCGTGAGGGCGGGACAACCTGTCAATCACCCGAGATCGCAGCAGGCTTCTTTTGGGAAGCCGCTTCACAACGACATTCGCCACAATGGGAAAGATAAGACTATCGCAACTTCATCATTTACTCACCCTCAGGTTGTTTGAAACCTGTATGAATTTCTCTCTTCTGCTGAAGACAAAATAAGATATTTTGAAGAATGCCGGTAACCAGATAGTAATGGGACCCATTTGATTTCCATAGTAGGAAAAAAAAAACAACAACAAAAAAATGAAGGAAGTCAATGGGGTCCATCAACTGTTTGGTTACCGACATTCTTTAATATATTCTTTTGAAACAACTTGAGGGTGAGTAGATGATTTTTAAGTGAACTATTCCTTTAAGGCCCGAAATAAGCACTACACAAGTAGGCACACAAACCTCCATACTCAAGAGAGTGGTAGAGTTCCCTTCAGGCAGCTTCATATTCACAGTTGTTAAATTTCAATAGGAATCCACACAGAGGAATTTCATGTGAGAGTAAAAGTTATCCAGGTTATAGCAGGTTTAACAAGGTGTTCAAGTTCACATTGGATTTGTTGGACAAAAGCTGCTTTAAAGTGACTTCTGTGTGCGCTATGCTGCACACATCAATATACAATATTGACAGTAAACAATTAACCTTTTTTGCCAGTGAATTGTTGCTGCGATTTTGCCAATGTGACCACATGGCTATAAACACGACCACAATTAACTGACTTCAGCAAGATTCAGAACAAACTGTTAATCCACCATGACAGCAAGTTCCTGAAAAAGAAAAGAAACCATTGGAAAAATTCCCGCTACAGCACCTCTTGTTGCAAGGATGATATGCAGTGTGTACTTACCAACAGTTTTACTCTTGCACCTACACAGCTACAGTTTGTCTCCAGTGCTAGTCAAACAGGTGTGTGTGTGTGAGGTAGGACTCCCAGTGGCTCTGCAGGTGGGCTCATCCGTTGTCTGAAACAGAACAGCTGTTTATGCTTGTAGAAGTTACACTGGACAAGGACATCTGCCTGATCACTGAGATGATGAATAACTGCACATTTTCACAGGTTACACTTCACCAGATTGCTTGGATAAGTGACACTGCGCTTCAACAGAGAGATTTGGAGATTTATTTCAAAAGTTTTTGTTCTTATATCCAGAGGTCTCAGCTAAATAGACGTCTCACTGATATTGTGAGAGAACAATAAAGGATGTCCCAACACACATTATTTGATAATATCAGGTCCTGCAAACTGTCATTTGTGATGAAATCAGTCATCCACTTTCATTGGCTTTCATTTCCAAATGCTTCATGGTGTAAAATATTTTTTTTTTCACATTTATATTTTTTTATCCTCTTCCTCTGCATGCAGTAATTTCTGCAGCATTAGACTTACACAACAGAATTGCAAAAATAATGGTTTCCAATAAGTATTCTAACATGAAGTTGTCAGGCATATTTCGTTGTCTAAGACTGAGTTGTGTTTATCTCACTCTGTCCATTGTTGATTATGAGACTTACACTAATGCTACTTGTGGAACGCAAGGGGCGATGTGTCTCTGCTCTGCTTATATAGTTATTTCCACACAAATCTCCTCTTTTTTCTCTGTGACAATGTTTCTCTTCATCTTTCTCTTCTGAAATGACACTCTATTTGCCAGCAGTCACACCTTCCCTCAAGGACGATTTACTAACATTTTTTATTCAATTAGCTCCTCATCTCCAGACTGATATTGTGCTGTATGTTTTCATTCAATATGAGGCTCACGGTTCACACACATTTTCACATCATGATACAGGCTTTTGTGTTCAGATGGCACATTGAAATTGCTTATTTTTCTCTTTAAATACACCTCCATTTTCATTTGATCCAAAGATTTCACAATCATTCTAGGACGTTCCATCATTATTTCATGAGAATAGGTTTTAAATTCCATAGGGGTAAAGGGGTGAAGAGGATCTTGATCGGACGGAATCTAAATGTATTTCCTGCCCAGTCTAGTTTAGAGAATTTCAATTGTGAATAAAATCATTTGAACTAGAAGCCCCTGGTTTTATTTTTCACTTTATCCTCATCATCTTTCCACCTGGTCTTCTCTCTCCCGGCTCCTTCAAGGCTTTCTTCACACGCTCACCGCTGTCTTCTCGCTGTGCTGTTTAACCAGCCATGCCAACGGCTGCAAATTGAGGGTGTTATTTGGTGTTTGGAGCCGTCACTGCTTTCAAAGAGCCGCCGCTGGTCTTCCTTTAAGAAACAATGACAGATGTACTGAGACAAATGAGTGGCGGAAAAGGTGGAGGTTTATAAAGGCAGACGTGTTCACACTATAAATAAATCTACAGACAAGACAAAGTACAGGAAGTACAACAGGGATACACTTACACTACACTCTGAAAAATAAAGCTTTTTTATTAGCGTTGATGGATCCATTAAGAACATTTTATATCCATTATTAAAATGTTCTTCACACTAAGAAAAAAAAAATGGTCTGTTTACGGAAACATTCTTTTGGGAACCCAAAAAGGTTCTTTTATGGCATCTCTGTGAAAACCCCCATTTTGGAAACTCTATTTTGAAGAGTGTAAATAGTCGTGCAAAAACATGCCATCAAGCGTGTTAATGGTCTTCTCCAAAGCCTCAACTCTGGAGTTCTGAACAAAGACTTTGGACAGGTTTTCATCAAAAACCACCTTGATGAAAAGATATTTTCACATGAAATTCTACCAATGTGTAGTTATTACTTTGCATGATAGAACATCTTTCCAAAGAATCAGAAGGTGTAGAATGAGATGCTGCTGATGCTCCTGGCCAAGATTTCGGTCCCACAAACAAAGAATCACAATACTAATTTATTGCTAGAAATAGAGCAAAAAATTGGGGACAAAATGTATGATGTACAATGAACTACACAATACTGATGTACACAAACGCAACTTTCAGGCCCTATTTTTGTCCTTCTGCACACACAGCATAGTGGCGAATGATAAATCTTTTTTCCTTCAAAAAATGATCAGATGAAAATATCTCAGCTGACGAGACATGACATTTGGATTCGGACATGACCTGTTGCCTTCCTACCTCCATATGCTGCTTGCAGAGGCAGTATTTTTAACTAAATATAAACAATGGAAATATCCTTATCATTGGACATTTTTATCACATTGGAAATCTGTACACTTGACATTAGGTGTTCTGGAGATCACATCTTTAAAATTATTAAATACAGCATGTAAAATAAAATAACCTGATCTCTATATAAATTATAGATATATTACATGATACTATATACAGTATAGATAAGTGTTCTGCAATATGCAACAACATTTTACTGCTGAAGTCACTGACATTTTGAGTATTTCTTTATGCGGTCAGGTGCACAAGTTGTACATCTCTAACAGAAGTCCACTGGAGGTGAGCATAGTGAGAACTAGTGATGGGACTGTTGATACCGGGGCTCCGATGCTCCAACGAAGTTTTCAAGGCACTGTTGTATCACACCCGATGTTTGTATCGAAATGACAGTACCATGTGACTGATGACGTTTAAAGCTTCGAACGCGCAGTATCGGAAGGTCGAAACAGCTGGTTTAAAAAAAAATCTGATCTATTTATGGGAAATTATTATCGTTTAACACTAAAATTCCCTATAACATAAACTGTAAAAAAAAAAAAAAAAAAAAAAAAACAGAACACCCAAACTATTTTTTAAACTCAAATCAATATAGCCTACTTGTTTATTTTTTATTATTGATCAAAATGTGAATCCGTTGACCAGGCTACATGACACGAGATGTAGTTTAGATGAGATTAGATTAGAAGATAGAACTGTATTGATCCCAGATTGATTCCACTCGTGTCACAGACTTCGAAGCTTTGTTTGGTCACATGCTTTTTCTGCTCTGCGGGGATTTGCTAGATACAGTGAAAAAAAAAATAGTCTGACCACCAGATGTCGCTAATGTGCATTGTGTTAAAAGCTTCGAGTAATGAACCGTTTTTCGGCACAATTTGATAAAATACAGATACAGATACAGATAGCTTTATTAATCCCCAAAGGGCAATTCAGTTTCTACAGTACACCGTCTATACATACAACCATCCACACAGCCATACCATAAAGTGTATAACAAGGGTAACATGATGTTTAGCCTCAAACGCCTCAAACGCTTCAGAAAACTAGTGAGTGCAGTTTTATTGAAATAACACCAAAATGTGAACAAAAAAATTATAACTTGAACTAAACTTGATGATTAACGTAACACTGAACTGGACTGGACTTGACTTGACTATGAACATGAACATGAAACACAACAACAACGGTAGGCTACATGGAACAGATTTTACTTCAGAGTTAAAAAGTTTAAAATTCAGAGTTTACAAATTGCAATTATAGATGTACAAGAACCTGCCCTCACGTTTTTTACAAGTAATGATAATGGCGTGAATGCACCTTAAAACCTCAGATCAGGTACAGCTCATATAATTTGTAAATTTTTTTGGTTGGAGGGGAATCCTTTTTCTACATCTTTGTGCGTGGTTGTGTGTATGTGTGTTTGTACAACCAAAGGCTTTTGTTAATGAGATAGAGAATGTTTATCTAATGTGTTTTAAAATCAAGAAAAAACATATAGGCAGACACACAGTCGTTACAGAATTTAATCTAAACTGAATTTGACATAGTGATATTTACAGCTAAGAGAACAATAGAGAAATATTCCATAACTTTATCATGACATTATTGGTAATATCAGGTCCTGGAGAGTTATTGAGTCATTCAGGTTATCCTATTCCATTGGTTTTTATAGGAAAATACTAATGTTACTTGTGGACTGCAGGGGGCGATGTGTCTCTGCTCTGCTTATATAGTTATTTCTACACAAATCTCCTTTTTTCTTTTCTTTTTTTATCTCTGTATGAGTCTTTTTCTCTTTATCTTTCTCTTCTGAAATGACACTCTATGTGCAGGCAGTCACAGCTGCTCTCAAGGACGTTTTACTGACATTTTTTGTCCTCCCTCCAGACTGATATTGTGCTGTATGTTTTCATTCAACATGAGGCTCACGGTTCACACACATTTTCACATCATGGCACAGGCTTTTGTGTTCAGATGCCACATTGAAATAGCTTATTTTTCTCTTTAAATACATTTTCATTTGATCCAAAGATTTCACAATCATTCTAGGACGTTCCATCATTATTTCATGAGAATTAGTTTAAATTCCACAGGGGTAAAGGGGCGAAGAGGATCAAAAGCATTTCCTGCCCAGTCTAGTTTGGAGAATTGTGAATAAAATCATTTGAACTAGAAGCCCCTCGTTCTATTTTTCACTTTATCCTCATCGTCTTTCCACCTGGTCTTCTCTCTCCCGGCTCCTTCAAGGCTTTCTTTACACGCGCACCGCTGTCTTCTCGCTGTGCTGTTTAACCAGCCATGCCAAATTGAGGGTGTTATTTGGTGTTTGGAGCCGTCACTGCTTTCAAAGAGCCGCCGCTGGTCTTCCTTTATGAAACAATGACAGATGTACTGAGAGGAATGAGTGGCAGAAAAGATGGAGGGGAGATGTGAAGGTGTGGTTAAGGTCATTAATGAAATCTTTTGAGGATGGAAGCAGCATGAACAGGTAGAAAACCAAATAAATGCTGTTTTACTTCCAATGTGTTCAACCATTTGGGACATAGAATTTAAGGAAACCCTGCTGGAAAACAATAATTTTTTTGTTTTTGCTACTGCACTAGAGGTGCAGAAATTACACCCCTCAGGAAACTGATTTGATGGTCTTGCTTGATTCAGCACCATGGACAGCGGCTTTCAGTTTACAGTTACAGCGCACATTGTGAATATGCTTCATTATTTGGGTTTATAAAACTAAAACCTTACCCAGCTAGACAGACCCTGAAATAACACTTCACTGTGTTACACTACACTGTGCTACACTGCTTCATTTTACTGATTGCACATAGAGTAGGCTATATAGCTACTCAAAAGGAAGACTCTTGTTTGACTGCCCCACACAACCTCAATACAGTATATTGAATTAATAATCACACCATTTACAGTTTGTAGTGAAAGTGTGTTTTGTTGTGAAAATGTGTAATAAACACTGTTGAAAATACTGTCATAACGCTGCTGTAAAAGTTTGAGATGTACATGTCTCAAATGCGTGTCTCATATTTTCATTTAATCTGTAAATTCCTTTATTCTGTTTAATATTCATGCAGCTCAGCAATTTTGATTTATGTGAAAGAGGATAGAGTAACATCAGCCTGTCTGAATATTTCACTATTTAATTAAATGTGGTTAAACCCGAACATTACATGGAGAGAGAGAGAGAGAGAGAGAGAGAGATAGAGAGAGAGAGAGAGAGAGAGAGAGAGAGAGAGAGAGAGAGAGAGAGAGAGAGAGAGATAGAGCACAGCTCACTGGCTGAAAGAGAGGATGATGCATCAGAGAGCGAGAGAAACAGAGATGATGATGATGGAGGCAGGAGAAATGAACAGAGAGAACAGAGTTTCACAACACTGATCAGGAAGCAGGTGCTGGACCTTCATCCACATCAGACTGAAGTAAGAGGAGAAATGGATGTGCGACAGGACTCGATGAGCTCCAGCATCTGACCGGACGAACTTCTGATTCACAGCAATCTTGTCTCGCGATCATCGATCCGCAGTTATTCTGCGTGTTTCGCGGGATATTCCTCTCATTTCGCGCCTTTAAATCTGAAGCTGCACCGCATGAACGGAGGCTGATGATGAATATAAAACACATCAGGTTCGTCATATAATGGGGATCGAGGATGCGAGCATGAGGAACGGACGGGCTCTGTCCGATCAGTGGGCCGACAGTGTGGTGGTCCGGCCCCGGACGACAGAACAGCACATCACTGTTCACAAGAGGCTGGTGTTGGGCTTCGCCATCTCCATCCTCACCCTCATCATCGTCACGGCCATCGCGATCACGCTGAGCGTCAGCTTCGAGAGATGCGCCGCGGAGAGCAGCGGGGCTCTGGCCACGAACGGCTCCAGCAACAGTAAGTGGAAACAGTCCCGGGACGGGAACATCAGTCACAGAGACACAGAGGACGGCCAGCAGCCCTGGAGACACTTGCGCTTACCGGCCACCCTGCGCCCGCGCCACTACGACCTCCGACTGTCCGTGAACATGGAGAACTTCAGCTTCTCCGGCGAGGTGAACATCGAGTTTGAATGCGTCAACTCCACGAAGTTGATCGTGCTGCACACGGACCGGCTGGAGGTGGAGAAAGTGCTGGTGTTTTCGGACAGTAAGAAAGCGGGCGTCATGAGGATCCAGCGCCGCTTCCACTATCAGCCCAAGCAGGTGTTTGTGATCGCGCTGCACAGAGAGATGAAGCCCCTCAGAACATACAAGATCAACATCACCTTTCACGCGCACATCGAGCACGAGCTCTTGGGCTTCTTCCGCAGCTCGTACGTGCTGAATGGAGAAAGAAGGTAAAAGAGGTTCAGTGTCCGTCTCAAAAAAGTCTCTCATATGATGATCAGGTGTTGATATAATGTAGTCTACTGCTGTTGCCATGGGAACTACTGATACTGATACTTATGCGCAGTTAAACACAACTTAAAAGAAGCCCTGTTTTGGCTTAATTAACTGCTTCAAAATACAAAGATAATATTGCAGTTAATGTTAGGCTAAATCACATTAAATTAATATGGGATCTCATTCAAATAGGAATCTCACTATCATGTATTAATTCCAAGTTACCCAAGTGTTACAGCAGTAACAATAATAACTATTGTCATTTTACAAAAAAAAAACAAAAAAAAACTATGCTTACCATGATTGGTTTGCTAGGAGGTAAAGAGAGTTTAAAAAACACGTTAAATTCTTTAAAAAGTACATTTAGTATATGTAGGTTTTACTATAGTAATATTAACCATAGTAGCTATTTTATTTATATTTTATTTGATATGTATGTGAGGTTAATTTATTAGCAGTCTATTTATTTTGTGAGGATTATTTATTCTAATGCTTGTCATGCATTGTCATAGATGAATGGCAGTAAAAATACAACACGAGGTGACAGGTTTAACAATCACAACCATCAAGATAGATGCATGTCCCAAGAAAAACAAAACATAATCTCTGAATCTTCATCCATAAAATTACCAGCTTTAAAGGGATGATTCACCCAAAAATGAAAATTTTGTCATTTACTCACCGTCATCTTGCTCCAAACTTGTATGAGTTTTTTTTCTTCTGTTGAACACAAAAGAAGATATTTTAAAGGATGTCGGTAACCAGACAGTTGACATTGTAGCCATCGACTTCCATAGTATTTTTTCCCCCTAATATGGCAATCAATGGCCATCGTCAACTGTCTGGTTACCAACAGATATTTAAAATATCTTCAGTGTTTCCCCTAGGATTCTTTTTTAGGGGGGGGGGGGGGGGGGGATACGTGGTGTAATTTTTTTGCAATCAAAAAGCATGTCTAATTAATTGAAATCATGTATTATGAATCATTAAACATACTTTTTTTTAAAATATATGAAAAAAATGTCACACTAATTAATTCTGCGCTAATTCACACTAACACTAATTCTGTGTTGTGTTTTTTCTGGTAATAAAATGAAGACATAAAACAAAAATTGTATCATTTATCATCAATTTTAATCATGTGAAATTAAATAAACTTTTTGTCAAATAACTTGCTGCACAATGAGCTTTACTGTTAAAATTAAAACATGGATTATTCCTTAAAAATTTCAGTTTTGATGATAATTTATTTGGATTAGTGTTAGTGTATTATTACATTGGGACATATCTAAATTCTAATGTACAACAGTAATATATTTCTGTCAAGTTAAATCGAACTTTTATTTTGACGGGTTGCCGTGAAGACCTTTTGAGTTTCTTTGTGTTTATGTCATGATGATAGTTGTTCTCAAATGAAGCGGTTAAATGATCACGAAGTAGGGTTGGGAACATACTGTCTATGGTTGGGAATCGTAAGAAATTTTTCGGTTCCGATTCCGGTTCCGCCAAACGATTCCGGTTCCGGTTCCCATTCAATAAAAATTATTAAAACTAATACAAATAGTAGTACGGGGAAAATACACAATCCTTTTTGTGTTTTATTTCTGATAGGCCCTACTTGTCAAATGAGTTTAACAGACTGGCAATGTCAACAAATGCAACATATTATTTAGCAATATTTTTTTCTGAAGGAAAATAAAAAATGTTGCATTCTCAAGGATAATTTGGGACCTCTCCTATATCTTATTGTATATCCAGCAGTGGAATACCCTCTCAGAAGGGGTAGAATATGCTTGAACACACATGTAAGATCCAGACAGGTGAAACATAATATTTTTTAAATCGGTTTGAATGATTGATTTCTGTGAAACTTCACTTGTTTCCTTACTGGATTAAAGTGCTCTAGCAGTTAATAAACAGAAATGCATGCGTCTTGCGGAAGAACATTGTAGCCGGAGCTACTTCTCTATGTTTATGTCAATGACGCGAGTGAGTCACGCAGGCACTGGGCTACTCCGCAGCAGTGCCGAACCGACCAGTGTAAAGTAGTCTGAGTCTAAACGCTTATTACAGCCTTACCGTAGTGATTCAGGATAAGACAAAAACACGTTTTGAAAAAAGGCATTCATGATGTAATCGCTCATTATATACATTTTGTAAATTCTGAAGCGAATTTTCGTTATTTGAAGCGACTTTCAAAAGGTGATTAACTGTTTTAACATCAGTGTTTATTCTCGAACTATAAACTTTTATCTCAGTACTTCTGTGATCATTTGAATATTTTTAACACAGAAATATCGATACTGTGTTGTTGAAAAGACAGAAAGTAAAGCTAACGTTAGATGTTTCATGTCAGCGACAGCGCAAACAGATTTGAATGTCCCGGTGTGAAGTTTTTGTCATTTAGGAATAAGATCGCGTGGGTGTTTGAATCGAGATCGTTTAAAGATTAATGGTGCAGCTCTACTGTCTTATTCTCTCTCTCTGCGTTGATATCTGACGCAATTTTTTTTAACTTGTTATACGAATAGCGCGAGGGACAGTGCATTCATTACAATTTTAATATTTATGTGGTGAGACGTCGCTATTAAAGGATAAGCTCCCAGCACTTCGTCCACACATCGCATCAGAACCAAAAAAACTACCGGTTCTGCATAAGAACCGGTTCTCGGTTCCCAACCCTATTACGAAGTGACTTTCAGAGTGGATCTAGAGCCTGGAGAGGAAGTTCATGCGTTTGTGTCTTCATATAGGCCAAAAAATAGCGCAAGCGTCACACGTGCTTCAGTGTGTGTGTGTGTGTGTGTGGTAAATGAAACTGCGCGTCGGCGGCACCATTCATTCACACAGAACATGCAGGATTCGTATTTAAATAGTCTTTGTGTTTTAATATTCACACACACTAGTCTACATCGCGATTTGATTTCAAGTGTACTGAACTGCTTTCTATTTTTTCCTCAAATTTACAAATTCCGTGAAATTCCGCGTTATACACTAAATTCCTTTTTTATGACTGGATTTCGTCAGCATTTTAGGGGGGGCGGGGGGTCGTTTTGGGGGGGCGGGGCGCCCCCCCAAAACAATGGTAGGGGAAACACTGATCTTCTTCTGTGTTCAACAGAAGAAAGAAACTCATACAGGTTTGGAGCAACTTGAGGGTGAGTAAATGATGACAAGATTTTCAGTTTTGGATGAACTATCCCTTTAAATCCAGCTTAAGGTTAGGCCGTTCAACTGTAAATTCTAGTCTAGCATTATTATACTTTTACGTTTTTGTCTCAGACAGTAACTGTTCCTCAGTGTTCAGGGAGGTCAGAGGTCACACAGATCTGAACACTGGTGAAACCTCTGGGTACTGAAGTCACAGCTGTGTCTGACGCTTCTCTCAATGACTCATTTACTGTCACACACTGAGACTCGCATATAATAATGGGAAGTTTTCCAGCACAGTGATAAACCTTCATGAACCCACACAGTTAGATTTACATCAAAAATAACCTTCAAATATAAACTATTTATGCAGTTACTACCATTATGCATTAATTTATAGACAGTATATTGATAAAATTAATATATAAACAGATAATCCATCAATATAATATAAACAGATTAGACAATTCAAGTGTTCAGTTCATATGTGCTCCTGTTTAAACGACAACCCATTTTTATGTTTGAAAATCTTCAGATCAGTAGTTATAATCTTATATTACTCTTTAAGATGCATAGTTGATTATCAGAAACTCATATATGTGTGTTGACTAGTTTTACAGCCGTTTACATCCTCATATTCACAGTGACTAAATATCAACTTCTTGCTCTTGTTTTCCGGCTTCTGACTCTTTGTCCTCTGAGGGAAAAAATGGCTCAAGTCTGAATCTTTGCCACAGGTGTTCCTGTATTTGAGACATGTTTAAGCCTTGTTTTACCCTGAAGGGTTCGCTTTCATGGACACACTTCATAACCCTTCTGTCTGTCCACCAGTTTCTTCCTTGTTTTTTCAATAACGGCTGAACCTTCTGCTTCCTTTCAGTTGTAAACAGCATGTTAAGGGCTCGGGGCGATTCTTTCTTTTACTTAAACTTTATTGTGAGATCTTGAAATCGTAATATCCATTGAAGAGCACCTTTGAGATAAATTTAGTATATGTTGATGTTGTTCAGTTCCACAGGCTGTGAAGATCCTTCAGTTTAGTGTAATCAGCGCCTGCTGGCTGCTCGTATATTCATGAGCACTGAACAGCGGGATCTCACTGGATTGAGGAAATACTTGTGTTGATGTAGTTTGACGTGGGCACAGTAGTTTTGTTCTGATCTGAACTGATCCTCTGGTCTTTTCAGAGATTCAACAGTTTTAACTTTTTCCTCTTCACACGTTTTCTTCGACCTGACACATCAGTGATGTCATAATGCGGAGGTATAAAACATCTCCAACAAACTCAAACACCTCCATGTGTTTCATTGCAGGGATTTTCACTCTAAAGTCCCTGTAGAATCTCCTCCTGTGTGTCTGTTATTTGTCTGATTTCTCATCACCTGGTGTCTGTGATCTTTAAATAGTGTAAAGATGTTTATATGGTACTAGCATCTATAAAGTGTGAATGAAATGAAGAGGAGGTAAACAGATGGGACATTATAGACTCATTATAGATTGCTCCTGCATGAATGGCTGCTAATGAGAGTAAAAAGTTGTGACAGAAATGCAGGAGCGAGCAGAACACCACTCCTCCCCCGTCTGATGGTCATGCTGTGGGTGGTGAAGGAAAATTCCTCCCAGCGAGGATGAAACAAGCTTTAATATCCGTTAATGCTGCTGTCTGGAATGCAGCTCACTCTTTCTTCTTAAGAACCGTTTTTCCTGCTTTCTAGATTCTTTACTTTGATACTCAGACTCAGGTTTAATTCTGATGTTCTAAATGTATTTAGATTATTAACGCTTCTATTCCAACTACATGTAAGATCAATTTGACAGCTTTTTAATTATTTTCTTGCCATCTAAATTGGTTCACGCTGTCAATTCGTTGACGTTGTGCCGTCACAGATGTGTTTACAGGTGTGACATGCAGATATCAGATATATCATTATTTCTGTGAATCTCTTATGTTATCTTGGCATTTGATGTGATTTAGTTGCTGTGGTTAAAAAGCTCTTCCAGTCTTCACTCCAGAAAGCTCATTAGTGTTATATGCCATGTTATGGCACAGTGATATGAACAGGGATGGCAGACAGAGCTAATTTACATTCAGGAAAGTCATGTGACAACCAATTGAATGAAGTTACGGTGAAATTACTTTTGACTCCTGGACTAGTTAAATAGCATATATTTTAGCAGAGTTTTCTTTCCTCTTACCTCTCTCACGTTCTTATTCTGCAGGTTTCTTGCGGTGACGCAGTTCTCACCAACTCACGCTAGAAAGGCCTTCCCGTGTTTCGACGAGCCCATCTATAAAGCCACATTCAGAGTGAGCCTGAAACACGAGAGCTCGTATCAGTCTCTGTCCAACATGCCAGTGGAGTCTTCAGTGTCTGAGGAGGACGGATGGGTGACCAACCATTTCTCCAGGACGCCCCGCATGTCCACGTACTACCTGGCCTGGGCTGTGTGCAACTTCACCTACAGAGAAGCAGTTACAGACAACGGAGTCGTGGTGAGTTGTGTTTTCAGACCCTAAAACTCAAAGTTACAAACATTATACTGAGATTTTATTATTTTATAACTTGTTTTCTAAAACCTAGAGAGCAGCATTTTAAAGCATCACAGATGTGCTTCTGACATGAAGGCTGTTCAGAAGGTTTTCTGCTTCATTTGCCAAATTCTAAGGTAGCACCTCATGAATGCTTCAAAGTGAAGGCAATCCCAGAATGCATTGCACTGAGCTCAGTAATAAAGTCAATCCAAAATGGCAAATGAGCCGAGAGAAATCAATGTATACTTACAGAATATACACTTGATTGATCAAAAGTTGTCCAAGACTGACAGTAAAGACATGTAGAATGTTACAAAAGGTTTCTATTTCAAATAAATGCTGTTGTTTTAAACTTTCTATTCATCAAAAAATCCTGGAATAATTTTACCACAAAAATATTAGGTAGCAGAACAGTTTTCAACATTGATAATAATAAGAAATGTTTCTTGAGCACCAAATCATCATATTAGAATGATTTCTGAAGGATCATGTGACACTGAAGACTGGAGTGAATTCAGCGTTGCATTACAATTTAAAATATATTTAAATAGAAAACAATTCATTTGTAATATTATTTCACGATATTGTTGTTTTGATCAAATAAATGGAGACTTGGTGAGCATAAAATACTTCTTTCAAAAACTTTACAAATACGACCCCAAAGTTTTGAACGGTAGTGTATAAGTGAATATATTTCATTAAATACTGAAAATTATTGCCGACATAGTTTAATCTTATAAAAAAATTGAATACTTTGCCCAATATTTGTGTTATTAAACACAATTAAATGGCAATTAAAGCTTTAAGTTCATTAGCGTATTAAATAATTAGCTTAGCAACTGACTAACATCAAAGTCGATTCATATTAATTATTATGCTCCGCATGTCCACTTACTACCTGGCCTGGGCCTAGTGCAACTTCACCTACAGTGAAGCAGTTACAGACAATGGAGATTGTGTTCTTGACAAACTCTTCCAGGTTTTATATAAAATACAGGAACATGTTTGATGTGACGTTGTATCACTTTCATCACATGCACTTAAATGTTCTTTTTTGAGACTGATCACATTTTAACCAGCCTCATCTTTCCGTCATTAGAGAGATTCTGTTTATGAGCCGTGTTACTGATCAGTCATTCACGTTCAGTCATATTGGACACTTCCTGACGGCTTCCTCAGTGGCTCCTGCTGTTGCCCTTAGCCGGCCTCCTCCTCATATTAGTGTAATTAATCGATCTCCTTCAGCATGACCGCGCTCTCCTTTATATCAAATCATCTCTGACTGCAGTGTGTGCTTCTACCTGGGGCATTTATACCCACACTGTGGCGTGTAGCGGTTAGCCGTACACTAGCGTCCCCATCAATCACATTAAAGCGGCAGGGTCGCCCCCTCGCTCCATTCATCACACAGATTCGGCTGTGTGGAGCGAGAGGAAAGATCGTGGGAGAGGAACGTTGGAGAGGAGAGTGGAGTTATTACTCTGGGTTTATGGGGAAACACTGATCTGCCACACACACTTGTGTAAAGATCATGGCAGACCTGGCAGCAATTGGTCGGGCATTATGTATTATGGGTTTTAAGGCCTAGTGGACGGGTCTCAAACTCAAATGACCTGTGATGTTCCCCATTGGCCAGTTGAACAGTTTTACTTTGGGTTTTTAAACAATGAATTTGAAATATATACATTTATTGTTATACATTTATTGACGCACTTGACTTATCTTTCCCTCATAGTACCGTAATGATTCATGAGATTGTATTTCTTACAAATTGCAGGCTTTTTTGTTGTTGTCATTTAACCTGCAGCTGTGCGCTTATATTTGTACTTAATGATTTAATGAGCCATGATGAAAAAATTATATATTAGGCTACTGTTAGTTTTACAATCCTTTACAGTCAAATATGTAGGCCTATAATATAAACAGTGAAGGCCAAACAAAAATGCAAAAAGTGCTAAATTATTAGTGAGATTTAGGTTTAAGGATGAACTAATAACATTAGAAGTGCCGTTTGGAACTTTATATTAATGACAAAATGAAATACTCTTCACTTTACTTGCACATAATTGTGCAGGATTCATTAGTGTATGTTTTTTTCTAAAGAAATTTAATAATTGTCTCTGCCTTTTGAAATTGCTTTTTTTGTAATGTAAACAAGGTTGGATGCGTGGCGAAAAATAATATCCAATAATATGATGGCCTAACATGTTTCCATCCATGTATTCAATCAAATCCCAGATAAAATCAAACTTGTTTTTTGTTCATTCTGCTTGTTTATTGTTTCTGTTTGGTTATTGGTTATATATTTTTTTTGTTTGTTTGTTTGTTTTTCTTCAGTTTATACATTTATTTCTGTTTGAAATAAGAATTTACCTCCTAAGAATGTCACCTAAGAATTTCACCCACTGTTGCACTTGTGTATATGGTTGTGTGACAATAAAAGGATTTGATTTGATTTGATTTGGTTTGTTTTTTGGTTGTTTGGATGTTGGTTTTGTTTGTTTAATGGTTGCATTTGGAATTTGTTCAGTTTAGATATTGGTTCTGTTTATGTAATGGTTTTGTTTGGATCTATGTTCTCTTTGTTAAAGATTATGTTTGTTTGCTTGTTTTTGGCTCTGCTTGAGTCTGGCATGTTTGTTATTTTGTTCTGTTTGTTTATTGTTTCTGTTTAGATCTTGTTTCTGTTTGCTTAATGGTTTTGTTTGGATCTTTGTTCTGTTAGTTTAAATGTTCTGTTGGTTTGTTTTTTGGCTCTGCTTGAGTCTTTGGCAGGTTTGTTTGGTTTTGTTTGGATGTAGGTTATGTTTGTGTATTGGTTCTGTTTCTTTTGTCTGCTTTGGTATTTAGTATGTTTCTTTATTGATTCAGTTAAAGAATTTTGTTTGGATCTTTGCTCTGTTAGTTTGATTGATCTGTTTGTTTGTTTGTCTGTGCTTGGTTGTTTGGTATGTTTGTTTTTTGTATGTTCTGGATATGTTTGTTAAATATGTTCTGTTTGGATGTAGGTTCTGTTTGTTTATTGATTTTGTTTAGACCTCTATTTATTGTTTGTTTTACTCTGCTTGTATATTTGGTACATTTGCTTATTGGTTCTGTTTATTAAATGGTTTTGTTTGGATTTTGTTCTCTTAATTGAAAGGTTTTGTTTGTTTGTACTGATAGGGTGTTTGGTAAGTTAATTTTTATTCTCTGTGCTTGGATGTTGGCATGTATTTTATTGGTTCTGTTTGTTTATTTGTTCTGTTTGAATGTTGGGCAGCTCATTCAATTTAAGGGAAATTTAAGTGGTTCAGCTCATTGGATAAGAGGTGCTTAATTTGGTTACAGTCTTAAACAATTCCTCAGGAAATCTGCTCCATTAACATGAACATAACTGCTAATTGTTGATTTTTATTGGTTGTTCTGCTATAAAATCTGCTATTGTAACTTGAATGCTCTCTAAAGACTAGTATAACTAGCAATTCTGAATGAATACTACAATTTAACTTTGATGTTCCATTATCTTGCATTATGTTCTGTTATGACCACGCCATTTCAGATACAACCCTGTATGTTCTGCAACCTCCCGGAGTAATGTCTAACAATATCCGGAGAAAAATGTATTTTCCAAACCAGAAAATAAATGATCATGCTGTCTTTGGCCCGCGCTCCAACATGATTTGAAGTCTGAGCTTGGATGTTTGCTTCATCTATCTTCACCAACCTACATTGTTTAGTCAACCTGCTGCTGTGTGTGAATAATGCTGAGTCTTCATCTTCACACACCTCTGTTTTAGTGAACGTGACCTTTGTTTAGCCGGTATTGACCACTGGACTCTCTCTAGTCAAGTCAAGTCACCTTCATTTATATAGCGCTTTGAACAATACAGATCGTTTCAAAGCAGCTTTGCAGTGATAATAGGAAATTAATGGAACAGAGATTGTTTTGGTGCATGCATCATTTTTTAGTTATTATATTAGTTAAAATAAGAGAAACTGATAGTCTTAAAGCAGCACATTTAATTCATAACACGGTAGCAGCCATTATTAAACCCATTGGTTTAGCTTCAGTCAGTTTTTATTTATTTTATTATTAAAATAACAGATGTTCTTGTAATATCTAATCAACATTCAACACCACTATACTAAATATGCTCATTACATTTTCATGAAATTACTCAGCCTGATCAGAAAAGCATGTTTAATGGACAACATTATGGTTTTAGCAGTAGAATACAAATGCTTTGAAACGTCTATGTGGGTTTAAGTAAATATACCAGTTTAGACCAGCATGAATGTCCATCTTGATTTATGCTGGTTTCGTGCTGTCAGGCTGTTAAACCAGTCAAACTGGTCTAAACAACACAAGCTGGGGACTAGCTAGACTTTCTAACAGGGAATTTTGTAAATTAAGAAAATACAGTTTGGACTTTTTTAGCAATGCATTTGTGCCTGAAGTATCCATATAGACATGTATAGTGTAATATCTCAACAGGTTATTAATATCAGGACAAGTGCTTCATGTCATCTTCTGAGTGTGTTAACTAAAGTTTCATCTTTTCATCAGGAAGAGCTTGTTAGTGGATCAATGTTGAGCAGCCGCTCATTGAGAGACTCTCTATTAAAGTCCCCATGAAATCAAAATGTATCTATTAGCTAGTGTGCTCTAAAACAATGACAACATTTGCGTTTAGACGATATAAGCATTCAAAACATACAGTCTCTCACTTCCACCAATATGGATCAATCATTTTGATGACATCACTCTGCACTTCATCAGATTCTCTGTCCAATCAAATGGTTTAAAGCATCCCACCACCTTCATATATATATATATATATATATATATAAATATATGTATAGCACTATATAGGGGAAAGAAAACGATTCAAAGAGTGTAAATATCCTTTCCATTGGGGCGAATGAAGTTTGGTTTCACATTAGTGTCACGTGAACCGCCGCAGTGTGCACACAGTCTGTCAGAGTGGATCACGTGCACGAGTCAACGCAAAACTTTCGGACCTATTTGAATTCTGCACAGAAATTATTAATATATTAATATTTTAAAGCGATATGGAGGAGAAATGGTTGGAGATTAGGAGAGAACTGCAGCTTTACCGAGGTCAACGGCTCTAGCTGAGCTGTGATATAAACTAAAACCTATTGGCTATTTTAAAAAAAGGGGAGGAGCTGTGCGATATATCCAGCCCTGTCTTCTTGCTTCAGTGGAAATTAAGTCAACACATTGTATGCTTTGCGTTTCAATGCACTTCAGTGGGCCTTTAAAGTTCAATTAACCCCATTTAAGTCTCTGTCAAGCTGCCTTCAACAAAACCATACAAATGAAGCAGTCAGCACTAGAGTCAGATTGAACAATCTCCACAATGACTGATTAATGAAGCTTCTCTTGATTGGCAACTTGAGCGCTTTGTCTAATTACAGGTTGATTTAAAATAACATTGATTTGATTGAGCTTTGAATCATTTCCACAGCACTAAGTGCCGTCCATTCATCTTTATATCAGACATAGAGCTGATCGATACGGTAGCAACATGTGATGTAAACAACACATAATTCAATGTGCATTGCTGCCAGGCTCTGAAACAAAGGCTTGTTTTGCACGGTAACTCTGTTAGTGTAGGAGGACATTCATTCAGACTGGATGGATGCCCGTTCAGAAAGCTGTGCTGTGCATCAGCCTTCGGCTAAAAGAGACCAGGATCATTTTTTACTGTGAGAATACATTTCCCACAGAGCCACACCTCACACACTTTCTTTCACACTTGTTCTCTTCCCTCTCTCCCTCTTTCTTTCTCACACACATATAATCGTAAATACAGAATAAAGGATCCTGCAATAATGCAAATGTTTTATCTTTGTTTTTTCCTGAAAAGCTAATTTCTTTCCAAAGATAAATGTTTAAAATGCTATTTTAAAAAACTACAGTTTTAACATTGATGGAAATGAGCAAAGATGTTTACATTTTTAAATAAATGGAGGAGTTTTTCATCAGCTAGTCTAATAACATTATGGCTTATGAAAATGTAAACAATTCATTTGTTTACCATAACTTGTTCGCCATAACTCAAATAGAACAGACTCTCCCCCATCCATAAGGATTTTAGACAAATTTAAAGATAAAAGATTAAGCCATGTATCAAAGTTCTAAGGTAAATCACACAATTACAAACTTTGATTTAAACAAAACAAGTTTATGAAAACTTGAAGGAACAAGACTACTTATTTTATGAGTGAATCAACTAATGAACTACTCATCCCATGAAGCATTGCAAATGACTAAATCGAATCAGAAAAAGGAATGGTACAAAATAGTCATTATAAATATAAAAAACTAAATATTTAAAGTTAATTTAGTCAGCATATTATGTCATTCTCAATGCATTATATATTCCGGACTTCAATATGCAACATTTCTTTAATTGTTGGATCTCTCTTCAGGGCACTATGGGTAGATTAATTCTTTGTTGGAAATTGTGTAATTAAAAACACTGAATATGAGCTCCTCTGCCTGCTATCTACAGAAAATAAAAGGTTTTTTACATGTGGAGTAGGTGACAGTAACACTTTTTAATGCCTCACACTTTTGAGGGGTGACAAAAAATGCACTTGAAAGACAAATGCAAAATTCACACGTCAGATGAAGGCATTTGGCAGATATTTTCACCAAGGATTACTCGTTCAAGTTATCCTTGAGGGAATCCAGGTTAGGAATAAACCCAGAGCCGTACAAGAGTACATTCAGCACCTGACACAATTTGACTTTTGTTCTCCCTCTTTTCGATGCTGTGTTGATGTAGATTCGGCTGTACGCCAGGCCTGACGCCATCCAGAGCGGATCAGGAGACTACGCTCTGCACATCACCAAGAGACTCCTGCAGTTTTACCAGGATTACTTCAAAGTCAAATATTCCCTCCCGAAATTAGGTAAGACGGGCGGTGAAATGTCTTCAGCTTTGTCTGGCTTCAATGAAATGACAATAAATGTTCTTCTCATGGGAAAGCGAGTGACTTTTCATTGCTTCATTTGTACTGCCAGTCGGTTCTGTGTGACTTCCTGTTTTGTGCCCGTGTGAAGAGGTGAGTCAATAGCAACTCAGTTCTTGCATTTATTGATCCCAAAAGCATTCTAGGCTGTTTGTGGTTGTGTTTTGTGTTGGGAATTAGAGCACACACACCATGCGTGTGGTGTTAAAGTGTGTGTAGTTTTAAGTGTTGTGGTGGACTGGCTCACATCAGACTGTGTCTCGCTCCATTGGGTTCCTGTCAGTTCTCTGACTTAATTTGAATACAGCCATCAATCTCTCTAGGCGTCTGTCTGTCACTCTCTTCTCCCGCCTGCTCTCTTCCTCTCTAAATGTGTGTGTTTGTGCATTTGTATGTAAGTCTGTGTATTTCAGTGCACATGTAATATTAATCATGTTCTTCTCGTAAATGCTCTCTGGGAAGAATTTGATCTGTTTGCTAATAGGGTTAAGACCTTCTCAGTATACACACACACAGACTACGTCTCAATGATTTTCTCTCTGAATTTCTTTCATTCTCATTTTCACCTTCTAGTAAATCCAGAGTAAGCTATTAACTGTGTTCGGGAACATGGCAGTCGGTCTGCTAGTTTGCAGCAGCTAATGACCATCCTAGACCAGCTAATACGACCAGCTTAAGCTTTTCCAGCAGGGGTTTCTAGGACTTTAAATCTGTAACTAAATCTGCAATTTAATACCAAATATTTAGAGTTGATAAAGAAAATTTATCACTCTTGCTAATGTTAGCATGTATTACCTTGTGAAAAAGAAATGTACTTAAAATCATCATGAAACGGAAGTTGCGATAGTCTTTTCTTTCTTTTTTTCAAAACGGCTTCTCAAAGAAGCAAACATGTAGAAGGGAACTTGATTTTGTCCTTCAGGAATTGACAGAATATTTGGATCGTTACGGTTTGCTATTGCTTCTGCTGAACGCAAATGAAGATGTTTGAAGAATATGGGAAACCAAATTGACTTCCATAGTATGTTAAAATAGAAGTCACTATAGAAGTCAATGGCACCCATCAACTGTTTGGTTACCCATATTCTACAAAATATCTTCTTCTGTGTTCAGCAGGAGAAGAAAATAATCATACAGGTTTCCTACAACTTGAGGCTGAGTAAATGATGACAGAGATTTATTTTTTGGGGATTTATTTAACTATCCCTTGAATATAAATTTAAGCTATGATATATTTTCTTTTAATTTTAAATAACAAGCAATTATTGTTAAAAACATTACATTCAGTTTGCACTTAAGTACTGTATTTTTTTTAAAGTATATTATTTAAAACTATGCGAAGTGGTCTTTCATAATAGTTATCAGAATATGACAATGGCTCAATAGTCTCTGGCTTGTGCTTCATACTGTCATGATTCTGCCCTCTTGCCCTTGATTTTCCCTATTCGTGAGGCAGGATCATGACAGAATCATGTTTTGTGTGCAAGCACATGGCTTAGTGTTCGGCCATGTGCTTGTGTTGTCTTGTTACGTAACTCCGCCCCCTTGTTACCCTCGTCTTGTCATTATTGTCTAGTCAGTTTCACCTGTCCTTGTCTAGTCAGCTTCACCTGTCTTTGTCATTAGTGTTCCCCTATTTCATCCCCTTGTGTTTGCTGTCCTGTGCCGGTTCATTGTGTCACACTTTGTGAGAATCTACCTGTGAGTAACTTGTCTTAGAAGAAAGTCTTGATCTTGTTTTTGCTGTTTGTTTAATAGTCTAGTTTTTGTCAAGTGTTATCTTGTTTAGTTATTCCTCGTTTTTATTGCCTCTGTTTTGCCCCCTCGTGGGTTTTGTTTTCCCTTGTTTTTTTGCTATAATAAACGTTGTGTGTTTGCATACCGTCTGCGCTTGGGTTCATCTGCTATCCTCATAACAGAATGAACCGGCCAACGCAGCACCCAGCAGACAGTATGCTTTCTTCTATCAATCACCAGTCGGATGATCTTCAACATTGGTGGCTGAAGACTATCTCTGATATGAAGCAGGGCAAGCTTCCTTTCCCTCCTCAGCGAGAGAGGTCCTTGAGGGAATACGTTCAGGTCGCGGATGAGAAGAGGTTTTTCCTGCCTGATTGCCTCTTCAATCGCTACCTCATAGCCGGTCTCAATGTTCCCCCTCCCTTGGCTGAACGGGAGAGACTGGTCCACTGCCCGTTCCGAGATATGGTGGACTGTTTGTCTCAGAAGGGGTCGCCGGCTTCCACCACCTTGTCACCACCTGCCAGGCTGCCAGTGATCCCGGAGGGTCAGGTTTTAGCCATTGTTACCCAGGGGAACCAGGCTCACTCCACTTCGACTCCCGAGGCGTCATCTGCACCCGCAAGTTTCCGTGGTAAACGAGGGAGACTGGTTTTGTGGGATTCCCCTTTAGAATCATCTTCATCTGAGCTTACCCAACCAGAGATGGTCTTCCCAGTTCCTGTTTTGTCTTCCGCTGAGCCCGTCCAGCTGATCATGAGTCCTGCTGTGACCATTGCTTCCCGAGCTAGGAGGAAGAGGGGAGCCTCCCATCCTTCGGCAAGCGGTGTCTGCTCGTAAGCGGATGCCTATCATTGTTGCTGCCGTGACTCTAGCAGACTACCTTGCCAAGCTTGTCAAGATCCTCGATGTGCCCGTCATGTCTTGTCCCGAGCCCACTGTGTCTGTGAGCTCTATTCCCAAGCCTACCACTGTGAGCGCCGCACCCGATCCTGTCCCTGAGAGTGCCGCACCCAAGCCTGTCCCTGGGAGCGTTGCACCCAAGCCTGCCACGGAGAGCGCTGCACCCAGTCCTGCCCCTTCGCCTGCTATATCCACCGTCAGGAGTCCCGTTTCCTCATCCTCTGTGTCCTCCGTGTCTAAATCTGTTGCTGCTACCACTGAAGCAGTATCCCAGTCTGTTTTCCCGGTCGCCCCTTTCTCCACTAATTCCCGGACTGTTTCCCCGTTCGTCCCTGTCTCCACCAGCCCCCGGACTGTTTCCCCGTTTGTCCCTGTCACCACTAGTTCTCGGACTGTTTTCCCTGTCTCCACTAAGCCCCGGACTGTTTCCCCCAAGACCTCCCCCCGTGTGTCTCTCATCCTCGTCCTCAGCCCTCATCCTCATCCTCAGCCCTCATCCCGTGGACCAAGACCCCCAGTCTTCCCATCTTCCCTGGATCTCCCCCCATGAACTCTGTTATTCCTCCTCCTCCTCTGCCATGTTTGTTTTTATTGTTCCATCCCAACCCTGTTATTGTTTTCTCTTGTATGCCTTTGTTAGTTTTTGTCATGTATTGTTGGTTTGTGTCTTTTTCACAGTCTGTCATGTGCCGTGTTTAATGTCTCCTTGAGGAGCGTCTTGAAGCCGCTCCTTAAGGTGTGGGTTCTGTCATGATTCTGCTGTCTTGCCCTTGATTTTCCCTAGTTGTGAGGCAGGATCATGACAGAATCCTGTTTTGTGTGCAAGCACATGGCTTCGTGTTCGGCCATGTGCTTGTGTTGTCTTGTTACATAACTCCGCCCCCTTGTTACCCTCGTCTTGTCATGATTGTCTAGTCAGCTTCACCTGTCTTTTTCATTAGTGTTCCCCTATTTCATCCCCTTATGTTTGCTGTCTTGTGCTGGTTCATTGTGTCACACTTTGTGAGAGTCTACCCGTGAGTAACTTGTCTTAGAAGAACGTCTTGATCTTGTATTTGCTGTTTGTTTGATAGTCTACTTTTTGCCAGGTGTTATCTTGTTTAGTTATTCCTCGTTTTTATTGCCTCTGTTTTGCCCCCTCGTGGATTTTGTTTTTCTGTTATAATAAGCGTTGTGTGTTTGCACACCGTCTGCGCTTGGGTTCATCTGCTATCCTCATAACACATACAGCTGTACGTTTTGTGCAGGATAGGATATAATCAAAAACTTCTATACAGTATCAGAACAAGATCGGCATCTTTTAAAACCTCTCAACATCTCCTCGTCCCACTAATGAGTCTTTTTCATTAATGTTGCTCTATTGACGTCCTGCAGGATCATTTCACTGAATCTTTTTAAACATACTGTATGTTGAACCCTTTAATGAGGCTGGAGATTTTATTCACCTGCTAAAAATATGGTCACGTCTGGCTGTTAAAATGTCACATCAAAGACGCTGCTTTTGCAAAGAAACAGTTTGTTTTCAACTCAGTTGGTGACCTTAAGATACTTTTGACATGTACGCATTAATGTTGCTTGTCACTGCTAAACTGAGGGCTGAGATGGTTTCAGCGTGCAGTGCGGCTTCATCTGAGAAATGATGTGGACGTAATGAATGCGTTCGTTACGTAAAGACACCATCTGTGTGTTGAGTGTTGGAGCAGTTGCAGCCCCTCTGGTCTCAAGACAGGGACATTCTGTCTTTCTGCTCATGCAAACGAGAAAAATACAGAGAAATGAAATCAAAGCGTACAGGTGAAAGATGCCACGCTAGGAGCAGACTACATTCAAGTCCTTGAAGCACCTCACACAGATGTGTTTTAAAAGCTTGTTACAGCTGTTTAAAGCTTCCGAACACTTAATCTTTTAAGGTTTATGTAGTCTTATGATGTTAGGCCATTTGTTTTGTTCCTTCTTTGACTTAAAGACTAAAGTTCTTTGTATCCGCGGCTCTTGGCATGTGATTCGTCGCTAATGGCATACCGATTTCTTATAGAAGAAACAACGACACAAACCACAACACGACCCATTCATCAAAGTGGCCCATTGTTCGCCCGCCGAATCTGAAGCAGAGTCCAATTAGAGCAACTTAATCAGAGCTGCCATTTACTGTGACTGGCAAATAAGAGACAAAGGACCACTTTCTCTGTTCCTCTCTTTCATTCACTCTCTCTTTTAAAGAGGGCAAATGGACTTTGTTGTCAGGTAGCATTTAATACTATCATTTGATGATCAGAAATCGGTTTCATGCCTTTGACGCAAAAGCTTCCAGAAGCTTCATCATCAGTGAAAGAGTCGCATGCAGAATGATAATAAGATGAAGAATCAGAGCGGAGTGTGTTTGCATCCATTTAGCTTTCATTACATCAACAAGTGTCTTCAGCTGCAAGAATCAAACTGTTGGATGCTTCTGGGAGTTGTGAGGACGCTCTTTAGGTCACAATGAACAGAGAAATAATCAAATCTGTCATAAGTGAGGGTTTGCATCAGAGTCGCTTTCACCGTCTGGTGCTGGTGCTTTGTGGGAAACAATGCTGCCAACAATGTATTTTATAGATTCAGTATTCAATATGGTAGTACGCTATTAGAACATGTTCAATATTACTTTAATAAAAACATGCTTCACTGTCAAATTTATTTATCATTTAAGATCTGATTTGACAGCTGGTCTGTTTGAGTCTACAGTCGATATGAAAAGTTGAAGACTGTAATGGAGAACATTATCTGTTTGTCAGAATAAAGAGACAGTGTGAGCGTTTGAAGAAGCATTTAACACGTCCTTTGAGAGGGACGTGATCTTTCTTAGACATTGATCTACAGTAAGTGCTTCTCAGAGAGAGATCAATGATCTATCAAGAAAAAGGCCGAGTCGCTCCAGACTCTTCTTAAGTCTGACAGCAGAATCTGAGTGACAGATACGGATGATTGCAAAAGGAAATCCAATGTGGACAGGTTCATTTTCCTTTGCTGTTAAAACTACAGAAGGATCAGCTGTGTGTGTGTGTGTGTTGTGTTGTGTTGTGTTGTGTTGTGTTGTGTTGTGTGTGTGATGGGGACTTGGAATAGATCCAGTCCATCGCAACTAAGACTAATCAAATCCCAGTGTCATTTATTTGCTGTTATTCTTTTTGAATTTCCTGCATGTTGATCCAGAAACAAGTTCCTCTTGGCTGGATCATGTAAAGCCCAGAGATCAGATCCAGCTCAGAATCACACATGTGACCTTCAGATTTATTTAAACCCACTGCATGATGGGAATGATGATATTTATCACAATCACCTTTGCCCCCACTTAATGAGATTACAGTAAGAATAGAGCATTCTGGGAAATTTCCTTAGTCATGGGAGATCGGTAACTGTGCCAGAGATTAAGAGATCAAACTATATGAATTAATATGAGAGAATGAGACATTAGAATTACAGCAGGATGTCTGAGGATATCTTTTAGATACCGTATATACAGTGTTTTCTGAGGTGAGTGATTGATTTTGAGGAGGATGAGACTGTTTTTTTATTTCCTTGTTTTGAATGAGTTCATTTCTTTGCTCATTTTTGCAGTTCATGTCCTCTGCAAGGACATCGTTCATTGCTATGTTCTAACCATCATTATTTATTATCAATATAACTTTGACACTGCCATTTCTCTTTTAGTTTGCTTCATCTTGCTCTTTTATTTCTTTCTTGCTCGCTCTTTCAGTCTCTTTCATCCCTAAATACTGTCACACAAAATCTACTCATCATCCCTCACTACTTCTTCAAAAACTGAAGCATAAGCTGCATTTTTAAATACCTATTTTTTGTGTCTCGATTGCTATCTCTGTGTGATTGTTCTGGGTACAAATTACAAATTATTGTCCTTAATACAAAAAATCCCAAGGATAATGGTAATCTCTTCTAGAATTCATTAAAGCTAATTATCAAGGTCGGACAAGGGGCGTTTTGAAACCGTCGCACCATCAATGTGAAATTGGCGGTCATAAAACTGAAGGGTATTTCACTAGAGATGAAAAATTAGGCACATTATAAAAGAATCACAAAGCTGCTGTATGTCTGATGAGTGAAGCTCTCCATCCTTCTTCTTTTACTGATAAACAACTTATAGAGTATTTGCCAAGTGTTTCTAAAACCTGACCTTTGACCCTTCAAGGTCTTCTATATGCTTACTAGTATGCTTTTAATTTTAACAGCATTTCCAGTATTTTAAAACGTGCCATTATGATTGATGAGCTCATTATGTTCAGAGATCGCTCCTTATTAGAGCACAAAATCATAATCCTCATCACAAGAAACAGAAACGTCTCAGGTTACGACTTTAACCATAGTTCACAGAGATAGGTCCAATGGATGGAATGAACGTCACAGGCGGGTGATGCATGACCAGGAAGAGATAAGAGTGCATCCGGTGAAACCGGCATTAGCTTCGAAAATTGCAGAAGCAAGTCGATCGCAGGGATGCAAGAAGTATGGCAGGGCGACATATCGCCTTGTTCCCTATCTCAGGGAACTATGGTTACAGTCGTAACCTGAGACGTTCCCTGTCAAGGAAACTCGCGATGCGTCGATGACGCTTTGGGAACGAGAATACCCAAATCGCCAAACTTTCAAATGCCTAAATGTCAGCCTGTTGTTATAACTACACTGAACACTAAGCACCTGAGACCTTGGGGTAGCGTCCAGGTCCAGGCTAAAAATCTGACGAATGTGAGCGGTGAGGACCAGCCCGCTGCATCACAAACCTCTGGAGAGAAACTCCAGATAATAAAGCTTAGAAGCCATACTCCTAGTAGAATGAGCCCTGACCACCAAATGGTTGTCCAGAGGACTCACAAGCAAGAAAAATAGTCTCGACTATCCAATTGCTTAAAGGGTCGGATTTTCTCAAAGGAGAAGTCCGGTGAACATAAGTGTCCAGTGCTTGCACTGGGCACAAGAGGTTTAGCTTTTCCTGGTCCGATAAACAGGGGAGGACAGAAACCTGCAGCACAATAGGGCTTGGAATAATGATAGACACCTAGGAACATATCCATGTTTGCAGTAAGAATGCCTTGACCATCCCTGGCACACTCAAGGCAGGTGGAGACCGAAAGTGCCTGAAGGTCTCCGACTCTTTGAGGGACGAAATAGCTAGCAGAAAGTAGTCTTAAAAGAAAGAAACTTCTCTGAGACCAAATCTAAGGGCTCGAAGGGAGTTCCAGATAGGCCTACTAGAACTAATGCAAGGTCCCAAGCACTAAGGGTGGCGGGGTTGGCAGAACGGTCCCCTTTGTGCAATTGTTTCGCCATAATGTATATATATATTTATATATATATATATATATATATCAGATAGACAACAGTAAATATAACAGACAGTTTGTCACAGATCGCTTGCTGAGGCAACAGAAGCTAATGCCGGTTTCACCGGATGCGCTCTTATCTCTTCCTGATCATGACGTCACCCGCCCGTGACGTTCATTCCTTCCATTGGACTAGTTGACATAAATGCTTCAGACGCATTCACGCTGGAAGCGTTCCCAAAACATCATCGATGCATCGCGAGTTCCCTCGAAAGGGAATCTGCAATTCGTCTGGTATGATATAAAAAACCCAACGATTATTAACTTTCTTTTCCTTACATTTTAATGAATAATTTCCCAATACTGACTGAGAGCTTTATGTTTTTTCCATTACAAGCCTCTCAAAGCAAGAGCTCATTCACAATGCACTAATACGATAAGTGTGTGTGAGAGGGTCTGTTTTATGTTGCTGTTTATCATAGAAAGTTAGATTAGAAAGTTACATTAGATAACACAAGGTCACATGATCAAAGGAGATGTCTTGACACATAAGCTGTCGCATTAATTTTTTGGATGGTGCTAATAAACATACAAGTGTCTGGAGCATCTCTGTTACATGAGCTTTGCATTTCAATACGAGCTAGAAGCCTTCATCATCTACATATTACAGTGAGAGCAATTGTTAAAAACACAAGTGTGTAAAATTTGTCATTAAAGGAAAGTTTGGCAAGATATATTATTTTTATAAATTTGTTTTGCCACACTGTATTTACCCTTTACAAAAAACAAAAAAAAAAAACAACTGAATCCTAAAACGCATTGCGACAGCCTCTGTTACAGTTTTCCTAATTCATAATATTCAAAATAAATATTTTAAATTAATTTGAATACATTTTTTTAATTTCAGTTTTCATTTTACTCAGTTAAAGTTTAATTAATTTGATAGTTTTTTGTCATTTTATATGGGTTTTTTCTGTTTTTATATATTTTTTTAGTTTTAATAATTTCCGTACATCAATTTAAACTAAATTAAATGTTGCTTTGGTTTCTAGCTGGAATAAAAAAAGCTTTTTTTGTTTTGTTTTAGTTATAGTTTCTATAATAACCCTGTTCAGTGACCATATCAAGAGAAATGTTGAGTATTTGTGTAAATCTTGTTAAGTGCATATACTTTGCAACATGCTAATGTTGCTAAAGTGTATTGAATTATTATTGAATTGATTAATTGACTCTTGTTTTTCTTGTTTGGTTGTGGTGAATACAGCGCAGTATGAAGAGTAACCTAGCGTTCCCACAACCTTGCAATATGATGTCATTTTTCTCACTCATTTTTGAGTTTTTCATTTTCTGCTTTCAGAACTCTAGCAGCAGCAGTGTGACTGTATTCAAAGAAACAGTGACCTTTAGTTTGTTTAATCACAGCTGTGGGTGTGTGTGTGTGTTCGGCGTGATGAAAACCGGAGCCGTGTTTCGCTCTTTCTGCTGAGTTTGGCTCTTGCTTTGTTTGAAGGCCGAGGGCGATGTCACGGGCCTCGTGTCTCTTCATCTATCAGCCGCTTTCTGAAATCTACAGCCCTCTGGTCTCTATCGATTCTGCACATCATTTCTGTTCCCCTCCTGCTGAGACTGAAAGCTGAAGCTGAAGCCGAGATGGAGATACAGAACAGCAAGGAGGAACTCGTCTGTTTCTTTTAAAAAGTTTAAAAAGGAAGTTTGCTGATGGTTGAGAGATCCAGACATCAGATCATACTGAAAACATACAGCAGGGGAACACGACTGTGATGTTTCTGGCAGCTTGTAATGTCAGTTGAGTTTGTGTAATCTTGTCTCCAGTGTGAGCGTCTTTCCCATAATCCTCATCTATGATTATGACTGATATATTGTGATATATAGTCTGTTCTGCAGGTGTGCTGTAGCTGCTCATCACTTGCTGTTTGACTCAAATTTACTGTCTCACCTTCAAATCGAGATCAAGATCAAGTTCTTACCCTCCTGAACAGGCCATAGATCAGCTAGTTCAGACTGGTTTATGCTGGTTAGTGCTGGTCTTGTCTGTCCATAATCTATAAATTCTTGCTGGGTGACACCAGCATCCAAAATAAGTGACATGTGAAGGCCAAGTACGGTAACCCATACTCATAATTTGTCCTCTGCATTTAACCCATCCAACTCAAACCATCAGGCCACGAGTGCCCCCGTACAAATACAACACATGCTGGTGATCTATAGCTGGTCTTTTCACACTAACTGAAAAGTAACAGTTAAGAAAAAAAAAAGAAAAAAAATTGACAGTTATTTTTTGAAGGAACATGCAAATATCATGGTATTTGATTATATATATATATATATATATATATATATATATATATATATATATATATATATATATATATATGTCATCTTGTTAATGCCAAGGATGCCCAAATATGATATGATTACCCGTTGTGAGGGATCATCTTCCTACAATTCAAAGGCATTTTCATGTATAAAAACACATTAATATTGTGTAAGCATAATATTATAAAGAAAACAATTTCTTTACAAAAGTAAATAATTTAAGTTTAAATTATTAAATAATAATTTATTTGAAATTTAGTTTGAAAACCCCTGGTATGGTAATCATTCAGCAGCATGATAAATATGACTTATAGATAGATATTGCGATGGTGGTATTATTATCACCTGTTTCAGGCATCACTGTACATGGTACCGAGACAGACATTTCAGGGATAAAAGGAGTGAAGAAAATGAGCTGTATTGACTGCACACTAAAGATCAAACACACTACTGAGTGAGTGTAAATGATTTTGACCTCACCGTTAAACACAAACGAGTTTCATGCTGTCAAAGCTCACGATTCTGCCGTCACACCAGACTTCTCCCACTGTAATCAGTTTTATATTGTGTATGTGGTGGTCAAAGTGTTTGGAGTTTCACTCACTTTTGTGTTTGATTGCAGAATCTCGTCTTCATTCCTATTACAGGTTTAATTCAGCCTCAGTTTGTGCAGTAGATCGGAGTCATTTGTCTGAGACAGTAACGCTGTCACTGGTTCAGTCAGAGTTGCACTGGAGACTCATTCATCACCTGTAGGACAGCGGGCGCCTCGTGATGATTGGACATTTAGGATCAACTATTAAGAGAAAGAGAGAAAAATAAATAAAAGTAGAGAGCTGTGCCTTTATAAATCCTTCATTTATCCACACATCTACCCATCATTGAAATCTATAGTTTAATGGCCATCTGTTTGTTTGTGCTGATATATGAAGCTCTATCGAAATGATTGAAGATGATGGTATTTAAGTATTTATGGTCTCTTTAAATGGTTTTCAGGATAAAGCCCCTCAGACGGACGGGATTTTGGGGCTCAGTGAGCGGAGCAAAGTGAAAAACTCAAGAATCCATCCGCTCACAAATAGCAGAAGGCGTCTGATTTTATAATGCGCATTAGATCTGGACAAACTGGCTCTCAGAGGACTGTTCAATAAAGTGTGATGTAATCCTGTAATTGGATTGATTATGACAGAGAGGCCAAATTACATGCCAGCCGTCACACACACACACACACACACACACACACACACACACACACACACACACACACACACACACACACACACACACACACACACACACACACACACACACACACACACACACACACACACACACACACACACACACCAGTGACAAGTAAGATCTTTTAAAAATCTACTTTGGAAATGTTAGTTTTGAAAAAATTCTATATAATCACTTTACAAATGTAATGTGGTATAACCATCAAGTAATAATATGTTTTCCATTCCCTTTTCAAAGTTTTTTTTTAAATATCAAAATAAATTTTAATTCAGAAATTAAAAACATTCTTTTTAAATGTAATTTTACCCAGCAAAAGTTTCAAGTAACGCACCAATAAGATGTTTGACTGAATATGTCCACCCATTTTTGAGCAATGATTCACTCTATTGTCTAAGATTTTTCTCGTCTTCACACAACATACATCAGCTTCATATCAGCTGAAACTGATCGACAGGTGGAACATGTACTGAAATGCTCCAAGGTTTCAGAAGTGTTGATGTGAGTTTAATGTCCAGTGCTTTAGAGATGAACATCAGCAACTGATGTTTTAATTAGTCTGGGTTTGAAGGTAATTTTCAAACTCTTCTCACTCTCTGTTCATATTCTATAGTGTTCCCCTCAGATCTGAAGTGGGGTGGAGTCTCATTGGATCTGCAGTGAAGTTACTAATTTCAATCACATCTCATTTGCTGCAAATGCCATGAAATGAGAGTTTGAGCAACAACACAATCAGCTCTTCTGTCTCGTCTGGGCTGGTTTTATTTGCCCGCTGATTAGAACTTCATGAAAGCTCACATTCTTCAAACAAGCAGTTTTAGGTGAACATTTTCAACTGAGAGAGCGTTTAGTGATGTTTTTTCTGTACAAAGCACTTTAGTTTAAACAAAGTTCCTCCCGCAGAGTTTGTTCCTTGGGCTTTTTCCTCGGGGTGTGTAGGTCGATTCTTTTATAAAATGATAAAAAAATAGCAGGGTCTCTTACTACAGTCGCTCACTGTATGTGTAAGTCACCTCCAGTGTTATTGATCAAACACTTTCTGCCCTAGTAGGGTTTATGAGTGTTTTCATGTGCATTAGTTGAATATCCAGTATTTTTAGACAGAACTCTCAGCTGAAAGTTGAGTCTGGTTTATTTTTGATGGATCGCTTGATTAGATGCTGGTTTATGCTGAACATGTTGTTTTATTCAGTCTGTAAAGGGCGTCATGATTGATGCTTTTGTGCTGGTTTACATGAATAGAGACGGTGTGTGTGTGTGTGTGTGTGTGTGTGTGTGTGTGTGTGTGTGTGTGTGTGTGTGTGTGTGTGTGTCATGTATTGTGTAAAATCCTCTCAGAGAACACTCAGGATATTCGCAGGTGAATAACTAACAATACACACATACAACTTGGACGATAACCAACAGTGTCACTGAATAAAACAAGGAGCACTCTCACAGAAAATACAACTAGACACAGGTGGGATTATTCAGTAACCTAGGTAACAAACAGGGAGGAATTAGTAACTAAGGAGACAAGACCTATACTGAAAGGAAACACAGGAACATGAACAAAAACACAAGGAAACATTGTGACCCTGCCAATATAAACTTATTTATAAAAACAGAAACACCCCTTTTTCAGGATACAGTATTTTAAAGATAATTTTGTAAAATCCAAATAAGCTTGTTAATGCGAAAAAAATGAACCATTAGCTATTTTTGCACAATTTGAAAAATCCTTATGACACTAACAATTTACAGGCGAAAGACAATTAATGTCACAGTTCCAGTAACATAGAACATTAAAGAGACCTTCCTACTGACTCCGAAGAACACCAGGAGAGAGATGTCCAGGGTTCCTGATCATCTGTGTGAACATGATGCCATAGTCCTGCTGGAGGAGGCATGAGGCCTGCAGATGTGAACAGAGCAATACACTGCAATGTCTGTAATGTAAGACACCTAAGACAGTGTTACAGGGAGACAAGAAGGACAGCTGATCATCCTTGCAGTGACAAACCACGTGTAACCATGTGTCCCCCCAGATGTGTTTGAGAGCTTGCAAGTGTCTTGGTGGAAGAGTGGAGTAACATCTCAGAGCAAGGTGTCCATCCAGATCAGATGAACTATAGGACTTAATGCAGATGGTGGACACACTACATACTAACTGATACTTTTGATATTGACCCCTGACTCTGCAAGAACTCATTATTCCATTTCTGTTCGTCAAATGTCTGTGAAATCTGTTTATGTCTCAGTTATCGAATCTTTTTATGTTCATACAAATATTTACACATAATAAGAAATTTGCTGGGGAAAATAGAGGGTTAAAGAGGGTGGATGTTTCTTTTTTTTTTGCTGAGTATATATGTACTTTAGGTACATTATGGCCATTAAATATCAAACAAATTCGTCCACAGTACTGCTGCTACAATGCACTGTCAATATTGTGGCTACATTTAATGAAAGACACCGAAATAAAAACACAAACAAAAATAGATCTGGCCTGAAGTCGTGTCCTTCCCATCACCCCTGTGCATGTATTCGTTTTGTGGACACAGAACACTGCATGCCTGTGTAATTACAAGCGTTTATTCTGTGTGTGTAAATGTGAATGTATGTGTTTGTGCAGTGTGTGTGTGTGTGTGTGTGTGTGTGTGTGTGTGTGTGTGTGTGTGTGTGTGTGTGTGTGTGTGTGTGTGTGTGTGTGTGTGTGTGTGTGTGTGTGTGTGTGTGTGCTTGTGAGCAGAATCATTGGCTACGTTTACATGCAACCAAACAATCCATTATCGGATTGACGGCTCAATCGGACTGAAAAGCCTTCATGTAAACACCTTAATCGATCCGACTGAGCTCGGTCCAAATGAAATTTCGATCAGATTGAAAGGGGTGGTTTATTCCTTTTCTAATCCGATAGAGAGGACATTTGATGGGATTGAAAACCGAAACTGAATGGAGTGCGCATGTGCAATGACATTGAAATAGCGTAATGACGAATGACACGTGAAATATCAATGAGTGTCCCCTCATTCTAAAATTCGAAGTGGAGCAAGACAACGTCTCACCAGTCCTTGTTTCAGATTTTCATTTTTTGGGCACGGGGAGGCCTATTTTTACTGCGTGATAAATATAACCAGCACGGAAAAACGGTTCATATGCTCATTGTCTCCAAATGACCAGAAACAGATATTAAGTCTGCTGTTTAAAACAAATAAAGAACCAATGTAGGATAATGGTAATTATGTGCAAACATTGGGAAACTCTGTATATTCGTGCAGTGTGCACATCAACCAAATCAATTCCGATTTGAAGTTTGTGGCATAAACGCGCACATCAACCCGATCACTTTGTTTAGTGTTCATTTAAACACTACTCTCATCAATTGGAATGAAATCAGTCTGATTGAAACTAAAGTAGTGCATGTAAACTGAGTCACTGAGGTTTATTCCCACAGCAGTGTCAGTCAGTCCTCCCTCATCTGTTGCTGTGTGGTGATGTCACAGCGCCACCAGGAGAAAGAGGGAGAGAAAGACAATCGTGCAGGATTATGAAAGATGGGGCGGAAAAGAGCGGGAATGTTTGGATGGACTGAAGGTGAAAGCTGGTGTGGATGGGGTGAATGAGCTCTGGTCCGGTGAGCAAGGATGGTTTTAATTGTCTCGACCCTGAGAGGGCAAACGGCCGGCTCTGACCAATCACAGCGCTCTATCGGTCTGAAGCTACTGCAGCTAAATCTATGACACACTGCTATAAAAAGCACATCACACACACTAAACCCTGATGAAACAATGACAGAGCAATGGTGACCGGACCTTCATCATCCCAAAAACTGTTTCTGCTAAAATTAATGCTTTATTAATGTGTGAATGAGCACCTGTGTCTAATTGGCTGTGTGGTTGGACTTAATCAGCCAATGAGCAAGCAGCACAGGTGATTTTTTTTAGCACTCTGTGTAGTGCTGTGTACTGTATAATGAAATTTGCTCTCAGCTGCTTTAAATTGAATGCTGCCGTTTTGGGTTTGCAAAAGTTATCTATTTATCATCAATTATTGACTGCTGAAAATTCTGCTTTGCCATGATAAGAATATATTAAAACATAAAACAGTTATTTTAAATTGTAATAATATGTAAATTTTTTATCAAATAAATGTAGCCTTGGTGAGAATAAGAGCTTATGTTATATCTGGGAATCCTTGACATGCAAATTCAGAGCTGATTACAGTGAAGATCTCTAAAAAGACAGACCAATAGCATGCGATTTATGAAAATCATCACAACGACTCCAGCACATTAAACTCTTAACAGGCTATGAATAATTAGCCCTTTAGCTTGTGTTTTGTGATTTATTCACCAAACAGCTCATTGATTTATTCTGCTGAAAAGCAAAAAGAAAGACCTTAAGGGCCGAAGCATCAACAGTTATTTGTTGAATTGCTCAGGAAGTTGAAGCAAATAATCAGACTGGTTAGATTAGAGAGTAATTATATTAATCATTTCATGTGTCGTGTGTTATTAGAACAAGCGTTTTGGAAGTCAAAATAAACTGGTGCGCTTCTGTACCTAAACAATTTCATGAGGAGTCGTGCTTTTAAAACATCTCAAAAATACCTCAGAAACGGTTATAAATATAGACATAATTGAACACTTCTGCAGATCAAAGCACAAACTGAACTGAGTACAAGGAAAATAACATTTAAAGATGTGTTTCTAAAACACTGAAGGGTATTTTTTTCCTAATATACTCTGAGAAAGGTTTGAGATGCTGAACATGGTTTCAAATAAAGTGTGGTGAAATTTGTCTTATTAGTGGCTTGTTATTCCTTCCCTTTTTCTTCCAACTGTGTCATTGTATAAGAACAATTATTCAGTCTAATGAATTAGAGATTGAGTGTAAATCAATATTTGGCTTCAGTTGATCACAAACAATTTTGCAAACACAAAAGCAGTCTGAAGTGAACAATAATTGACTCTGAACTGGTTTCACAAAATAGTTTTTGACTAAATAAGTGTCTTTTATCATTGCCAATTCAGTTCTGTCTGGGGTTTAAATCTCAGATTTAAAACCAGCTCCAATATTAAACACTCACAGACTGCATCATTTCATATAAAGATCATCATTAATATATGAACAGAGATAGTCTTCTCTCAGATTAGCCCAAATAACACTTGACCTCTGCAGTTCTTGTCTCAAGCGATGAATTCACACGTGGCGTTGTGGTCGTTCTCCTCGAGGGTCTTTTGTTTTGACTGTAATTAACTATTTCATACTTGCTTAGCTTGACTGTTGCCTTGGGCTACAAATATTCCTATTATCATTATCTCTGAGATCATATTAAGTGTCTGTAGTTCTTCATAATTCTCTCTTACATATCAGTATATATCAGTCTCACCCTCTTTTCTCTCTGTCTGTCTCTCTCTCTGTCTCATAAACTGACACTCAGAGCGCTGTGACATTATTCTGGGAGTTAATTGCTAGTTTTGTGTTAATTCTGTCTCAGTTTCTCTGATCTCTGTCTGTGTCCTCACTGACCTTTTCCCTTAAAATCAAATCTCGACATGTCATTTAGAAGACGTCAGATTTGCATGTCGATCTGCCGATCAGATTGCAGGACGAATGACCCACTGCAACTGCATTCCAGCAATAATAAAATGGCCATAAAATAGCAGACTCATTCGTCTTGTTAAAGGGTTAGTTCACCCAAAAATGAAAATTCTGTCAGTATTTACTCACCCTCATGTTGTTCCAACCCCATAAGACCTTAGTTCATCTTCGGAACACGAATTAAGATATTTTTGATGAAATCTGAGAGCTGGATCACTCCTCCATACTAGTCCATAGGCTTCTTCAGGGATTGAACTTGCCGGCCTCAAAAAGTTATTAAAGACATCGTTAAAATAGTCCAAGTGACTACAGTGAATCAATCTTAAGTTTATCAAACGACGAGAATACTTTTTGTGCGCAAAAAAAAACAAAAATAACAACTTTATTTCAACTATTCATTTCCTTCTCTGTGGGCTTCGAGTCAGTTCACTAGTGTAATAGCGTAAGCTTCTGTGTTGTACGTCACACGCATCACCCACATGACCAGCGTCGGCCAATAGTGAGCCTACGTGTGACGTAGCTCTACGCCATCACACTAAGTTAACTGACTAGAGGCCCATAGAGAAGGAAATTAATAGTTGAAATAAAGTTGTTATTTTTGTTTGTTTTTGCGCACAAAAAGTATTCTCGTCGCTTGATAAACTTAATATTGAGCCACTGTAGTCACTGGGCTGGCAAGTTTCAATCCCTGAAGAAGCCTATGGACTAGTATGGAGGAGTGATCCAGCTCTCAGATTTCATCAAAAATATCTTAATTCGTGTTCCGAAGATGAACGAACATCTTACGGGGTTAGAACAACATGAGGGTGAGTAAATACTGACAGAATTTTCATTTTTGGGTGAACTATCCCTTTAAGACTAATTTCAGAGCTAGCCTTTTATGTATCCTAAATAATAATAATAATAATAATAATAATAATAATAATAATAATACTACTAAATAATAATTTGTTACATTTATATAGCGCTTTTCTGGGTACTCAAAGCGCTTTACGTGGAAGGGGGAATCTCCTCAACCACCACCAATGTGCAGCATCCACCTGGATAATGCGATGGCAGCCATATTGCACCGGAAAAACCAACACACACCAGCTTATTGGTGGAGAGGAGACAGTGATGAAGCCAATCAGTATATGTGGATGATTAGGAGGCCATGATGGACGGGGCCAAGGGGCAAATTTGGCCAGGATGCCGGGGTTACACCTCTACACATAATATACACACAAAATATTTTCACAGCAGATCAATCTGGCTTCTCTGTGTACAGACTCATGTCTCCACCATCTGCCACTCTCGTCCATATGTTTCTATGTCTCACTTTCAGCATGTTCCTCTCAAGAGCTTTTTGTCCTTCTTACCCTCGAGTGCTCCTCATCTCTTCCCTCTCCTCTTTTCCTGAATCAGTTTTTTGTGTTTTCATATCCATCTCACTTGTCATTTCCTCTTGTCTTTGCGAGCGATGTGACCTGGCCTCTGTTCTCTGAAGAGAGCGGCTGTTGAGTTGCAGAGCAGAAAGTTTTGTGGACTTCACTGTGGATTTCTCCGCCTGTCCGTTTCCAGGCTCAGGGTCACTGAGGGTCTCTGGAGGTCGACAGGGTCAAACCTCCGTCTCGCTCTTGTGGCTTTTGACAGCTCTACTGCGGTCAGCGCACATAAAGGCTTTGGTTCTGCATGTTTAGGCTTGTGTCTCGTCCTCACTTCAAGACAAAGACACTGATTCAAAGGAAACTCAAATTCCTGCATATGTGTGTGTGTCATCTAACCTTTGTCATGGCTGTGAACAAGTGTTGTTCGTGTTTTCCCACTCCTCTACAACAATAATAGACATCTCCAGATCGCTCCTCACTCCAGGGATTGTCAACTACGTGCTCTGAAAACACGCTTCTGTCTCATCCTGGCGATGAGTCTTGTTGCCCTCCTCACTCAGCATTTGTCTCAAGAGCCTCTCCAAATATTTATCCTCCAACTCCAAGAAGGTTTCATTTGTGTCTTTGTGAGTTCACATTGTGGCATCTGAGATTTTCTGACATCATTAAATTAACAAGACATGATATCGCAGGTTTGTCAGATTAAACTAGGTCTATATGTGGGTCATATTTTCGTAATTAGTGGATATGTCAAATGTCGTGATGGTGAAAATTAGTGGTCGACCGATATGGGTTTTTTGATGGCCGATGCCGATATCTTGGAGAGCAGGGTGGCCGATGGCCGATATAAAGCCGGTATTTATATATTTATATATATATATATACATATACACACACACACTTTATATTTATATAAATCAATATTTAATAAATTTGATAAATTTAATACATATTTAAAAATCTTTAAAATAAACATGCTTAGGCCCTACACTTTAGATGGCAACTTCTTGAATCTGCAATCCTATTACAGAATTTTTCACAAATAAAGTAATTGTTTAAAAATATATGAATATGTGAATAAAAAGGAAGTAAACACTGTAACAGGGCACTCAGTAATCTGGTAATTAATCAGTAATCACTGAAAATCATATTTTTTCAAATAAAGACTTTTTTTTTACTTTGACTTTTGACAAGGTAACGTTAATTTTACATACAGCACACAGTGAAAACGACATGAATATGACATAGTGGGCCACTGGATATAGCACAGCATATTTTAAAAAGAAGGATTTAAAGTGTTTCGATCGCGTCTCCTGTAAAGCTGATCTTCTGTTCGCATTCACTCACTGCGCACGGACCGTCACTCGCAGGAACACGTTTATGCAGGCTACAAATGCACACTTCACAAGATATCACAGCTGGATTCGATTAAATCTGCAAGGTTTGTGAAATTAAATGTTTATTAGATATTCAGAGATTTGTTTAAATGATGTAGATGCGCATTTGCTGAATGTTGACGGTAAATGAGAAAGTATTTTAGGCTGATTGTTTGCCTTTTCGGTTACAAATAATATAAAAGCAAACATATTACTTTTTCGCATACCATTTACTTTCTTTGACCAGTTCTGTAGCCACCGGTTCTGTCTAACAAAGTATTAGATCTGACTGACAGAGATCATTATGAAGACGGAGAATGTGAGTGAGCGCTGTGTGATCAGGCGCTGCCGTTCTCTTCTCAGGTGCTGGTGTTCTCAGCGCCGCCCGTCAAAATAAAAGTCCGCAGCGCCGTCAAAATAAAAGTCCTGCTTCCAACACATCGACCAATCAGAAAAATTTATCGGCCGATGCCGATATTTAAAAAAAGCCAAATATCGGCCGATATATCGGCCGTGGCGATATATCGGTCGACCACTAGTGAAAATCTGCTCTGGTTTATGCTGCTTGCAATGACTCAAATCAGAAGTCATTACCAACTAGACCTGATGCCACCATTTCTTTTTTTTATAAGGTCCAGTTAAAACCAGCTTAAGGTGGTAACTGGTTTTATAACTTATTTTTTTGTGATTGGTTTAGATGGTTGATCAACTTGGTTAATAGCTATAGGACCTGGTTTTGACCTGGCATAACATCTTGGCCTAGCTAGATGGAGCTGGTAGACCACAGAACGACTCGTCGACATAATCGATTATGTAAATTAATCGATTTACGTGGAATGCACCAATTCGTCACGCAGTTTATGATCCACAATGATGACATGCTGAAAACCAGCCACTACTACATAACAATCGAGTCCGATCTAATGTGTGGAGCACGCTCTGTAAAACTGTAATGGCAAACCACTCCACAGCAGCACAACTTATATGCAAGAGCTTCTGAAAGAAAGCATTCTGGGGCTCACCTACTTCAAAACGACAAGAAGGCAGCACAAGTATTTGGACTATTACAGTGAATTTTTTATGAGCTTCCGTGGGTGCGAGATGCATGGCTCAAACATACTCTCTGTAACCAGTTACAAAGCATTCAATGCTGTTGTTGATTATTTAAAATATCTAATGAATGAACTCACCACTCAATTTGACTAATTTATTTAATAATACACTGTTAATCGTTGTAAAACTTCACAGTGTAATGGACACCGCCATGTTTGATACTGTCGTGGTTAGTTAGAATGTTGTTGTGACTTCAGCTGTTTGATCATCTGAATGAAAATATTCAAGCAGCTATTTTAATCTCCTTTATGAACCAAACATTTCAGGATTCACACTTGTAAGCGATTGCTGCTGTAAATTCCCTAAAATTACTGGGAACGCCGTTACGCAGCCATAGCAAGCCTTATCATAATATGCATAAACCTTTTGTGATAAATAACATCATTGGGTAAAAGTTCATATTAGTAATGGTCATTATTTATTGGTTAATTATTGGTTATTAAAATAATTGTTAGATTATTCGAATAAATTTTTATTGGAAAAATAATTGATAGTGCCAGCCCTACCACATCCAAAAATCTATTTTGAATGAATTAGTTCCTCGTTCTACAAACACAAATGTTGTGATTAGAATCTAGATTGACAATATTTTCTCTCATCTCAAACCTAATTCATTTATGCCAATTGTCTTCGAGTACTATTGAATGAGCCAATGTAATTGGTGTGCATGATTACATCACACCTGCGCCCCACCCCGCGGCTGAGCTTAACTCGGAGTCAGCAATGGTCCAGCGGTAGTGGCAAGGGGACTACCGCTCCTTCAGGGAATGGTGGGTTGCCTACGCAACCAGGACGTTCGCTTTCAGTCGAGAACGTCAGACGTAGTCGACGTCGACTGAATGGGGATCAACCATTGAAAACGCCACTAAAGCTGCCACCTTCCAGTGCCTAGACAAAAGCCTCCTGATGCCCCCGCAATTTAAGGCGGGGCAGGACAGGGCTTAGGCCAGGGAAGTCACTGCGGTTCCTACAGGACCACTGGGAAAGCGTTCCCTGTACATGGAAGGAAGGGACGCTGCGGAAGCCACATCCTGCCCGAAGGGAGGTAGCATGTGGAGAATACACATAAGAACTGGGCGGATGACCGGCATTACAACATATGGAATGTCACTGGGGTGGCTCCAGCCTACGACAGGGGGGAGACTCACCGGGCAGTGACGGCAGAGCAGTCTCTGCCGAGGGAAGACACGGGCTCGCCGCAGGGAGCCATACCGTGGAAGAATACATACGGTATATGGGATCACAGTAGGGATCGCAACATATACACCCAGCCTAAAACAGGTTCCACAAGCTTACGAGTGGTAGGCCTAACACCGGGCATTCCACCACGTCCGCTGTCGGAGGGGCGCGGTGGAACTCAACAGGGTTCGGTTAAAGGGAACTCAACTAGAGCAGAAATGGCGCATGTATCCAGTCCGTAGAAGGGGAATAGCGCAGCAAGCCGACACTTCGAACCGGGCTCACAGTGAAACTGGCTTCATGAGAAAGGAGCCCACGGGAAGCAGCGGTTCGACTATAGGTGTCGCTCAGTCCCCAACTCTAGAATATCTGTTAGCGAAGCACTCTGTGTTAACTCCTAGTCAGGAGCACACACTCATTAAAAAGGAGCTCACCACCTAAGTGGACATGAGCATCTCGGATCTTCACCAAGATGAAGGCAGCCACTATTCAGTGGGCCAACCTCGCTTGGAAACAGCCTTCCCTCTCTGCTGATTTCCTTAACATATAAGAGCTGGTCTGAGGTCCTACGGCTTGCGTTCTTTGCACGTAACCCGCAATGAAGCGGATGGACAGAGAAAGACAGGGCTGGGTCTGCCTCATCCTGGGCAGCGCTTGCAGGCTCACCACCTAGTCCCATTTAAGGGAGAGGTAGGAACCTTGGGCACATATCCAGGCCGGGATCTCAGCTCGTGAGAGTAGCCGGCCCGAATTCCAGGCACAACTCGTTGACCGAAAGCGAGCAAGTCCCTACCCTCTAGTAGAGACCAGGTGAGCAGGAGAACTGTTTAACAGAGTTTTTAACTCACTGCCTGCAGTGGCTTAGGGGCGGTCTCTGTAGTGCAGTTGCACCAGAGATTAGGCCCAAGAGGATGAAGAGGGGTGCAAGGAAATTCCTTTGCTCCCTCAGGTACCGGATGATCAGACGTGCTTCCCACGCTTTTGCATCATGATGTGCGTCAAGAAGACAGAGGCAACATCATTTTGAGGGTGGAGGAAAACAGCCTACTCCAACCCATCTTGCAGGAAAGAGAGCATGAAATGCAAAATGCAAAATGCTCTCAGGATCAGAGAGAAGACTCAGAGAGAAGAGAGAAGACTCACTCAACGAATAGGTTCCACTTCTAATTGGCTTAAGCACAACTTCCTCTTTTTAGGGGGTGCTCGCAGAAGTGATGGTAACTACCACATATTCTTGCGGTAGCCACCTGAACCTCCGTGTCCAGCTTTTTAGGACCGGCCTGGAATCTCTCCAGGGGTCTGAACACGGGTGCCATCATGCCCCGTCCCTGAAATGTAGTCAGGGGAAGTCAGGAGGGCTGTCGAGGGGAGCTAGGTCTGGTTGGGCCAATAAGGGGCAACTATCAAGACCTGCTCCCTCCTGACCTAGCACAGTAGGTGCAAGCGACATGCGCGCACAAGACAGGAGCACTTCTTAACACTACATGTGAAGATCACTGAGCTTCAGGAGCATTTCTGCTCAACACCTGAGTTTGATAAATATCACTGAGCATCAAGAACATTTCTGCTCAACATGTGAGTGTGACGAAATCACTGAACTTGAGCAAGCGCCAATCGACAATGAATCGCATAGCCGCTTTCTTAGAAGGCTTACTGGGGTACACATTTCTGCGGAGCCCCGGGGCCAGCTGAGAGACAATGTCTGTCCGAGGGTTGTCCGCTCAGATAGAAATAACACAACTGGCAGAGGGAGGACTCAGGAGAGGCAAACAGATGCAACTGCCCAGCTGGACTGCCAGGGGATGGAGTCTCCACTCTCCCTGGCGATAGCTGTCGTGAGGCTCGTTGGCGGCACAATTGAGGAATCTGGAAGAAATAGTGGAATGAAGCGACCTCAGAAACTTCTGATTCCGTGGAGGAGGTGACGGGCAAGTTGTGACATGCGAGTGAAGCTTAGCGCAACGGTCGCGATGCCCAGACCAGTACCAGCTCACTGAGCAGTGGTGGCTCAAAGCGAGGTGAACTACAACATCTCGAAGCATGAATGCCAATGCAGTCGGAGGTTGCCCAGGCCTCTGTTAAAGCATGCCCTGTACATGGCCCCTCAGACAGTGTTAGTGGACCTTGTTCTAGGAGCGGTTTGGCGCGGAGAAATGAAAGGTCTGATCACGGGCTGAGGGTTTGGCGGCAGGCCGTGGTGATCTGTTGTTACAAAGAGCGTGCCCGTCTGTCACTGTCACTCGATCATGAAGCTAGTGCTGAAGCGGTCTTCATATGGAGGAAGCCAAGCGGCTGCATCTGCAATATGCCCCAGGAGCCTCTGGAAGTTCTTTCAGTGGGGACCCTTTCTCACTTCTACATAGCACCAGCTGAACACACTCTTCTTGAAGAGACGTGTTGGACCAAGTCCTTCTCCAATCTGAAAAAGAGATACTCAGCCCATGGGCGAGATTACTCTCTCCCAGTTGACCTGAAGACCCAACTGCCTATGGAGTACTCGAAGGGTAGGACCTTGTACTGATACTTTGCACCTTCGAACGCAAGAACACAGAATGGTCTGTGGAGCGGTAGGATAGAGATCTGAAGTACTATCCTTCAGGTCGAACGCTGCAGGGCAAACTTGGGGACGGAGCATTTGAAAATTTCCTGCCTGAAGACAAAGGCAGGGGTGCTGCCAACCCCCCTGGGAGGTATGGACAGGACTATCCTGGTGGTGGTGGGGAGGATGGAGGTAGTTGTCAGCATCTGCAAACTCAAACGTGTGTAAGTACCAATCTTTTATACAGCGAATATAATGACATGATTGGATAGATGTGAAGGTGATAAGTGGCGTAGTAATTAAGTCTTCTTGGCAGAACTTTATGCTAAAGCTTTCATCTCAAAACCTAGTTATGATAAATATCACTGAGCCAGGGCGAAAGCCAAGCGAAATGAATCACAAGCCGAGTCTAGTGGTATGGTTTGGCCAACTGGACCGGTTAGGAAGTATTTTTGGCTTCTACGAACCGGGCCAGGGGCCAGGGAACCACAGACGTACCTGAAGTGGGGCAGTGAGGTGGAGGACAGGGACCCGGCTTGGAAGGCCCGGAGGCGGCCCGAAGCAGGGTCTGAGTGTGGTGCACGACACTTACCTGTCTCCACGAGACCGCCAGACTTGCCCTCTTGGGACCCAGGAACAGAGGAATTTGCTCTTTCTTTGTAGTGGATACCGCTTGCTCCGCTTCCTTTGGGAGCCAGCAGTGGAACAGACACACACACAAACGAAGACTCCGCCCGGTCCTCACCCTGCTCTGCTCGGCGACGAGCAGGCGGAGGAACTGCCACCGGGGGAGGGGTGGAGGCACAGGGGGCAGTCGGGCAGTATGTGCCGGATGGGTTCCGTCTGCACTTGGGCGGCAGAGAACTGTTGGACGCAGTTCTTCGCCGCGTCACCGACCAACCCAACGTGGGAAATTGGGGAGACCAGGAATTGAACGTTGTCCGCATCCGCCATATCAGCCAGGCTGAGCCAATGATGGCGCTCCTGGACCACTAAAGTGGACATCACCAGACCGATTGCACACGCCACGACACTCGTGTCCCAGAGTGTGAGGTCGGAGCAGTTCGGTGCTCACCTATGAGCGCACAGTCTCGGTGCTCTGGCCTGACAGACCTGTGGCAGCACCATGGCACACAAGAGGATGCGGCTTGCCCACAGGCTTTGTAAACTCTGACCGTCGGAACGGATGAGAACTCACAGGCCTTAGGGTGGGACGAGGATCCCTCCAAAAGGTAGCGGCCGCCAGACACAGGTGCATCTGTGTCGTGACAGATTGCTCCACTGGAGGGACAGCCTCGCAACCCTTCACCGCTCCACCATCAAGGGTAGTGAGGGAGAAAAGCTATTCAGGCAGTTTCTGGCAGAGAAGGGTGCCGTCCACAACCTGGTAAGCTCTTCATGCACTTCGGGAAAGAAAGACGCTGGGGCGGCGAGCTGAGAACCAGCGCGGCCCACCCCGAGATACCAATCCTCCAACCGAGACTGAACAGGACACGCTGGAGTTCCACTTGAGCCTGGCAGCCTCGGCGGCCCGTTACAGCATAGCTGGCATTTCTTTAGAAATGTGTTGCTGTTAAAACAACAGTTGAGAGCTCAAAGCTCGTGATCACCGCTGCACTCGTGCTGTAGAAATCACCAGCACTGGGAGAGTCTTTCAGAAGAACACCGACACACTGGCTCGTTGTAAACAACGGCACTCTTCAGAGACATCAAACGATCGGCTCCGAAGTGAAAGGCAACTAGTGCGTGCATCCACTTCCGTATTTATACTTGCGCTGCGGGGGTGGAGTGTGTGATGTAATCTTGCACGCCAATTACATTGGCTCGTTCATTTCCCCCCTCTCCTCACCCCCTCCCTCCCATGGACAGTAAACCATACCTCATTGTGTAATAACTGTGAACTGGACTTTGCATTGTTGCATTAACTACATCTGTATCCAACTCTGACCATACTGTCTGTTCTGGATGTCTTTTAAGTTGTTTTGTAAAGCCTCTTGCTGCTATCAAGAGTGAATGTCACTGGTTCTGTGTCTTAACTATATACTGTTGATGTGCCATGTTTACACAGGGGGTATTTAGTATTTATTATTTATTTGTTAGTGCACTTTAATACACCATGTACGGTTGTTGTATGCTCCGAACACAATTTCATTGTTGTTCTCTGGACGACTCAATTGAAATTGAAATAGTACTCGAAGACGATTTGGTCCTTAGCGTGATCCCCATTCAGTCGACGTCAACTACGTCTGACGTTCTCGACTGAAAGGGAACTGACTTTCTTCCCTGGAACATAAAAGAAGATATTTTGAGAGAAAAAAAAAAAATTTTGTCCATTCAGTGGAAGTCAATAGTAACCTAAACTGTTTGGTTACCAGCATTCTTCATAATGTAATATTTTGTGTTCAGCAGAAAGTCATTTTTATATTTCACATTTTTCATACGTTTATGTTCGATGCTATCATCCAAACTGAGATTGTTTTTGTGCTGGGTAAACAGGCTAATGCTTTTATGCATTACATACATTTTAAACTCTGACAATTGTATTAAATAGATATTGATTCCTATAAATAGCTTCAAGTTAGCTTTTTGTTAGTAAGAGAACAACTATAACTGAACAGCATGACTGTAGTTAAATGTAAATCATGAGTAGTTTGTAGATTGTCAGCAGTTTCAAAGCTCAGTTCATCACACACAAACACATGGAAATACAACACACACACACACACACACACACGCACGCACGCACGCACGCACGCACGCACACACAGACACACACACACACTTATATAAAGATGAAATTGTAAGTTGAATTTGATGTGCTGGATTCAGTGCTTCAGACTAACAGCAGGTCAATGTCAAAGTCATTCAGAGTCGCTCGAGAAGTCAAACAGCTTCTTTCCCTCAAAACTCTCATACATATTTAACAAAGAGCCTGAATTTCACCAGCTTGACATACACTGAACCCGCCAGTTTTTGTCTTTTCTCCTTTCCTCACTCATTTCTTTCTTTTTTTCCTTTCTTTCTTTTTTCTTTGTTGGCCTGTTCTTCCAGACTCTTGCTCCATTTCACGTTAGTTTCCTCGTTCACCCTGTCAGCAGCCTTCTGGACCCACAATCCCTTACGGCCTGAAAGTGCTCAAGCATGATGTGTGCACAGGTGCTCAGTGATGTATCCATCCATCCATCCATCCATATTCTCTTTCTCTCTCTCTATCCTTTTTCATTACAATTTTTTTTCAAATTGCTTACACACAATTTCTGAAACTATGGTTCAATTTCTTGAAATTCTACACACAAAACCACAAAACACACACAACATGCAAAAAAATCTCTTGCAAAAGCAAACAACACATCATTTAAAACTATTTTAACTCTTCCAAAAAATGTTTTTGCGTAGTAACTCTATAAACAAACATCAAATGTTTAGCCACATACACACCAAACTACACACATATGCGAAAAAATGTAAAATACTACTATCTTGTGTATTTTAATTGTTCAGTTTGCAGTGGAGCGTACAGGAGTTGGTCACACGTACGTGTATGTGCACATATACACTGTATATACAGTATGTATGCACAATTACAGTTTTTCTGAATTGCTAAATCACATTTCTTGAAACTATCACTCATTTTCTCAAAACCTTAAACACAAAACCAAATTTTCAAACCAAATTCAGAGAACCTCTGATTCTTATGGCAAAATCAAACAATTCCCTCAAAACCATTTTATCTGTGCTCAAAATCAAACAATGCTTTCAGATCATACACACAACGAGTCAATATTATAAACACTACCGATCATTCATTAGACACTACATCAAAAAAATGGAAAACACAGAACCCAAAGCATGCAGTTACAGAAAAAAAGTATATTGTAACAAAGTAAACAAATTTTGCAATTACGTAAAAAAGTATAGTAATGGCAACTTACAGTATTGAATAAGGTGAATAAGTATAGTATTGTACTGAATATAGTATTGAATCTCTGTATATTCAGCACTTGCATACTGTGAAAATACAGTGACCCAACTGCAAAAGCCAAAAAGGTTACAGTAAAAAAAAACTCTAAATGAAAAGCAGTTACAGTACACTCAGAAGAGTTGTGCAAATGCAAAATCAAGGTCAGTGAGAGAGATTTTACATGTATTCTGCTTCGACATCATGTCTTCATGTTGGTCCGGCGGAGGACTTTGTCCACATCACAGACAATGTCATCTCGGCAGAAAAAGGGAAAAACCTTAAAGCCAGATCCAGCCTTGACAACATTCTCCACATCTTGCTTTTTCTCATCCTCATCCTCGTCCTCCTTATACACCTCTTTTACACATACTCTTCCTTCTCTCCCTGTGAACAATTTTGAGTCGTTGTGTGTAAACAGTGACAAAAGTGTTGTAGTTGTGTATAACTTTTGCCTGTCTAGAGTTTTGAAACGTGCATCACAGTGCGAAATGTGTATAAGTGAGTGAGAATGAGTTTAGAGTTTTGCACAAAAGAGTGCATGAGATTTACAAACAGTGTTCCCTTTCAAGGGAACTCGAGCTGCGTTTGAGACGTGATGGGAATGCTCTGCGTGATTACGTCGTGAAGCACGTGTAAAATCAGGCCAATGGAAGCCCACTACGACATAGGTGACGTCATAGACCAGGAAACTATAAAGCAGCCCTGAAATCAGACCGTGACAGCTTCTGTACCTTCAGCAAGTGCTCTCTGTATATCTGTCCTTGTCTATTTATTGTTGTCTGTCAAGCCCAATATATCTATCATTATTATGGCGAGCAAGCAAGATTATAGACGGTGTGTTGTTCCCTGCCCTCGTTATATACGGGTGGGGACACACACATCAGCTTTGTGTTGCTTGTTTGGGAGTGGAGCATGCTCAGTCAGTCCTCGAGAAGGGGGGCTGATTGTGAGAATTGTATGAGTCTATCTATGAAGACGCTCCGCTCTCGCCGATCGTTCTTTGAGGAGGACGGTACGGTTTGCGCTCCCCGCGCGGGTCCCGCTGTTGCCTAGACACGGCGGCGACTCGCATTTTGGGGTTCGTAATCGGATCTGACAGCGTGGGTTGGGACGGGCCCCGCCCTATCTCAGCTATCACCTGCAGATCCAGTGTGCTGCGATTTCCAGTTCTGAGGAATTGGTATCGTTGGTGTTTTGTTAAGAAAAAGTGAACAAAACAAATGGAAGAAAAAGGCAGATGTTTGATTTTTCAATAAATAGGTAGCTCATAACTCTGTTGAATAAAGAGGAGCTTTTAAAAGGAGGTTTTTCTAATGCTGTTGCTAGTTAAATATTTACTGGACAGCTGAACATTATGAGAGTGAAAATAAGATGAAATATATCTAAAAAAACAGGAAAACTCTGTATCTCAGCCTCCTCGTCGGGGACTACTGGTTTTTCCCTATCTCCACACTGAGGTGTCGAGATCGTGGAATAAACCGGTTTCTATTTTATGTGTTTAATACCCAAACGTCTAACTAGAGTAATGTTATGGGTATTAAGTATAATGATATGACAGTGCTTTGGATTATAGAGACGCTTGCGAGCTTTCTCTCTCCCGAGTCGGCGTCATCATTTTTAACCCCGACGTTACCCACCAGCCATCTTTAATAATAAATAAATTTTATTAGGCAGTACTGGTGGGTAAAGTATTTAAGGACATAGATGAATGTGAGGATGTCAGCATTGACTCTATTCGAGAATATATATATATATATATATACATATATATATATATATGTTTATATGTATATGTTTTTCTGATATAAAAATAAAGAAAAAGAAAGATAAAAATGTCTGTTCTTCTGGACGCTCCGCTTTCAAGAAAACTAAACCTTTCAGCGGCGTTCCAGAGGTTTCTTCCTCACCAATCTATGTTCCTTAAACTGGCATAGAGTGCAAAGAAGAAGACCTGATGCTGAGGCTATCAGGCTTCTAAGGGTGGTCCCCTCCGGGGTAGGGTCGCAGCGCTGCCAGTTCGGGTGTTCCCTGCCGGTTCGCCGTTCAGGGCACCGAGGTGTCAGCGTCCCCATACGATCCTCCGAGGAGGGTCGTAGAGCAGTTAGTTCGGTCTCCCTGCCGGTTCGCCGTTTCAGGGTGCCGAGGTGCCTGCTTTTTCCTAGGATCCTCCGAGGAGGGTCGTAGGAACTAAGCTAGTTAGAGGTAGGCAAGATCTGAGGACTGTCGGCATCTCTAATAAAGCTTAGACAAGAAGTCCTGTCGAAAAAAAAAAAAAAAAAAAAAGAGGGACGGTTTTGAGAAATCGTTTCTCCTAACGGCGCCCTCTGGGGTGCGACTCTCTGAGGAGGGTCGCAGCGCTGCCAGTTCGGTTGTTCCCTGCCGGTTCGCCACTTCAGGGCGCCGAGGTGTCAGCGTCCCCGTGCAATCCTCTGAGGAGGGTTGTAGAATGGTCAGTTTGGTTGTTCCCTGCCGGTTCGCCGCTTCAGGGCACCGAAATGGTTGTTCAATCAAATCCAGAGGCCAGTCTCGAGAGACTGGTTCCCTTATCGGAATTTCTGGCAGCGTGGAAACTTCTGCCAAATATTTCTACATGGGTCCTGCACATAATAGAAAAGGGTTACAGAATTCAGCTCGGTTCTCCTCCGCCCAGATTTCAGGGGGTCCTCCCTACGGTAGTGGACTCACAGCAGGCTCTGGTTATGGAGCATGAAGTACTGACACTTCTTCAAAAAGGAGCTATAGAAAGGGGTTCTCCTCCCAGCAGAGAGTCGGGGTTTACAGCCGTTACTTCATTGTTCCAAAGAAGGATGGAGGGTTGCGTCCCATTCTAGATCTGCGCCATTTAAACAGTTCAGAAACTCAAGTTCAGAATGCTTACACTCAAACAGATTGTATCACAGATTCAGTCCAAGGACTGGTTTGTCACAATAGACTTACGCGTACTTAAAACTGATTTTTGATTTCTAAGTGATCACTTTATGTAAAAATGTTTTCACACATGACCATTGGGTGTAGGTCATCAGTAAATGAGTGTGGCATTTAAATGGCAGTGTTTCCAAATGAAACAAAAGATCTGTTAGTTTTGAATGATTTGTGTAATGTAGAGAAGTCTGTTTAGATTTTTGCTAAAAGTGTGTTTTTAAATTTCAAACTCAGTGTAAAGTGTATAATGTGCTTGTAGTTTTGCAGACTTGGTCTGAAGATTAGGTACATGAGTGAATGGTTTCACGGAGTGGGCCTCAAGTTCCACTTTTAGTGTGTAAGCAATTTGAAAAAACATGTTTTTATAAATCAGTTTCTTTCACTCCTGTTACACATTTTAAACAGACGGCGTCAATCTGTTTACGTTGCTGAAGTGTTTGAACTTGTCAATGTTTCACAAATGGCAAATTCTCTTTTTTTATGTTTTAGTTTGAAACATGCGCTTCTCTTTACGTGACACGGTTGATGTGTTTATAGTTGCGAGTCGAGGACACTTTTTCTCAGATTCTGCACAAACACAGCTGAAGTTTCATGGTGATAGTCTGTCTTTGTCAAAGTGTTGGTGGGTTTGTCGCAGCGCAGAGCAGCAGATTGATCCTCCTCTTGTCAATGTGAAGTCAGAGAGGAGCTGTTGCAATGAGCTGCTAAAAGCAAACAGATTTCTGCCGATGACAGAATGACACATCCAAACAAGAAAAAGAAAAGAGTTTCAAACCCACGGCTTGGGACAAGCAGAGATGGAGTTTGTTCATTCTGTCACAGTCTCAGTCTCAATATGTATACATGTAGCATCAATATAAGGCCGTTTTTACGCTTCTTTCGATCAATCTCTTCAATCTGTTTTCACATATATTACTTAGTTTGAACCGCAGTATGTTTGTGTCATCAAAGGAAATGTCACAGTGAGGGCTAGAATTAGCTGTTTAGCCCTGGAGCGCAGGAGCTACTCAGAAAGAAAAGATGCCAAAAATGGAAATTGTTGCACTACACTTTTTACTCATGATTCTGTCCTTTTTTTAATACCAAAACGTAACAAACACAAAATGACAATTGTGTCAGTCTCCTGAGGAGGTTTAAAGAGGTGTGAAGAATGTGAGTTGCTGGCCAAAGGCAATTTCTGCAGAGACAAGCAGCAATGAATTTAAATACATTTGCATTTTCTGAAGGAAATACCAGGGTTTGCAAAGCAAAAGTGTTAAAGAGATAAATCACTTAAAAATAAAACATCTACTCACCCTCATGTCGTTCTAAACCTGACTATATATATATATATATTATTTAGAAAAGTAATATATATTATTATATATATATATAATATATATATAATATATATATATATATATATATAATATATTATTTATTTTCTTTTATATATTATAAAAGAAAACTATATATATATATATATAGTTTTATTTTTATATTTAAAACATATATTTATTTATTTGAGAATTCTTTTTTTTTTTTGTCCATAAAATGGAACTCTTTGGGTTTGGCTACAAGCATTCTTCAAAGTATGAGGGTGAAATGACATAAGGGCGAATGAATGATGACAGAATTTTCATTTTTGGCTGAACTATCCGTTTTAGTCGATTTTGTGAAAAGAATTCACCAAAACCCGCCAGCGCGTTTGTCGACCCAACAGGGTTAAAGTTTTCGGTAAGTTTTGTTCAAAGCTTCAATTGTATGAAACTTTTGTGCCCAATCGGCCGCACACAAGAATTACAATGTAAATGCTGTAGCCTAATAAATGTTCAAAAATATACAAAGAAGACAAGAGTAGAAAAGAAAACCCTTAATCGAAATTCATATGTAGGTTACAGTTGCATTGCGTAAAGTAATACATTTACAAAAAAGGTTAATATTAAGTATGATCTAAGTTTAAAAAAAACTTTTTTCCATATATTAGGCAGTGGAAATGGCTAATAAGTAAATAATTGCTCCTCTGCCACCATCTACTGGTTATAGTTGTAATTTCATGTCTCTTTTTGAAATAAGTGTTCCCTTTCGAAAGGGAACTCGCACTGCGTCAGAAAGCTATGGGGGAATGCCTCCGCGTGAACCGGTGTTTGAAACGCTTATCTAATCACGGCAATCCTATTGGCCGGCGATAGCCTATGGCATCATCACCAGTGCGACCCGAAAGTATATAAGGGGAATCGAAGGCTCACGAGAGCTGTAGCTTTATGGCTGGAAAGAAACCATTCATCAAGTGGTTGTTTTTATACACAGCAGAGCACTCACTGCTGGATCAGAGGATGTTAGTGACAACACATCCTCATCCTGCAGCTCATTTTCGCGAGTCTCTGAAGGGCGTGAGAGATTAACAACTCTCTCAACCTCCCCAGCGAGTTCCTTCTGAAAAAAACCCACGATTCCAGTCTCTGCTCTGCCTCACCGCGAGCGGGACCTGAATCGCCTGGCACAAATGTCTGTCCCTCTTCCCCCGAAAAGAGAGCAGACGAGAGTGGAGTTTTCTCAAGGGAAAAAAAACTCACACTGACACAAGCAGATCCCTCAGGAACTGATGGTGCATGCTCAGTTGTGTGTCATCAAGTATCAATATCTTAGACACGGATGCACACACGTCCTAAAGTGTTTTTGACAAGCCATGATTACCTTTTTGAAGTTTTCAGGTTGAAGCGTACAAACAAAACAGTCCCTGAAGATGAAAAGCTGTTGACATGTTCTCCAGGCTCCCCTTATATATTTTCGGGTTGCACTAGTGATGATGTCATAGGCTGTCGTCGGCCAATAGGATTGCCGTGATGAGATAAGCGTTTCAGACACCGGTTCACGCAGAGGCATTCCCCCATAGCATTCTGACGCAGTGTCTCGTTCACTGTTCTCAGGGAACATAGGTTACAGTTGTAACCTGAGACATTTTCCACAAAGTGTTGGTTTTCTAACATACATTAAAAATAACATTAAAATTAGATCATATTTAGAGCTTTGAAGTGCTGGAAAAAGTCTGAAGCACTTTTCAGTTTGCGGTGCTCTGTTTATTATTGGTCCGAGCTATTAAACGGGTGGTGCTGTACAGCTCAAACAAGTAGTGCAGTTTTGTTTTACTTTTTTTTAGTTTGCCATTTGATGTTTCTTATATTTAACAGAAATGGCTGCTCTTATTAGTTGGCCAACTTGGTGGTGGCACGCAACCTCTAACAAAATGTAGCCGCACTGGAAAAAGTAAAAAATTAAAAAATATTGCAATAAATAGTGCAATTTTAAGACACTGCGAGAATCTGTAAGGCAATGTAAGAGAGGCTTAAGCAAAGCTGAGGCAAAAATGCTAAATGCACAGTGAGAGAGCCGCAGGTAGCCAACCACCAAATCCTGCTCACATCCCAGTCAATTAGCAGAAATCCGTCCATGTCAGAGTCATAAGGGTTTCCATGGCAATAAGAGAGAACTAAATGAATCAGATTCAAATTTGGCATCCTGGCCAAATTTGCCCCTTGGTCTCTGTCCAACATGGCCTCCTATTCATCCACATATACTGATTGGCTTCATCACAGTCTCTTCTCCACCAATAAGCTGGTTTGTGGTGGGCGTTCTGGTGCAATATGGCTGCCATCGCATTATCCAGGTGGATGCTGCACATTGGTGGTGGTTGAGGAGGTTCCCCCTTCCATGTAAAGTGCTTTAAGTACCCAGAAATGCGCTATATAAATGTAACAAATTATTATTAATAATAATTATTATTAACCATCATTCTCTATTAACAGATACATCATTCAGGCTGTGAATAATGTGATAATAATACCTCTGTGAAACAAAGTTTCCCATCTCCATCTCCAGCTCGAGCCTGTCCAGCCAAAGCTTCAATCTCATGGCAGCTGATCTGAGAGCAGCATGTGTGTGACTGATGAAGATTTTGGCTGATCAGTATTCACTTCACTCTCATTGTGCCGCGATCATCTTCTGACTGTGCCGTCTCCGTCCAAATGAACGTTCTTGTGTTTTAGGCCACGGAGAAGCTCATTCGGCTCTGAGCCGTGACGGACCTGTTGCGAATTATCCTCTGTGATCTGTGCATTCAGATTCAGTGACAGATTAGAAGATCCTCAAAGAAACGCCACATGAGTGAATAAACCCGCATAGACACAGATCCAACAGCGACAGTGTTTAACAGAAACATTATATAAACTCACTAAGTGTGTTTGAATGTGTCTTTATCCAAATGACACTCATCAAGTTTAAGAATTCAACAATAAGGCGTTTGTTCACGTCTGAAACGTCTCTCGCCCGGCCCGTGTGGACAAATTAGAGCGTCTGCCAATACCATCGACCGTCTGAAGCGTCTGCCATATGAAGGCTGTAAACAAAAGACAGATTGCTTTACAGAGCATGAAGATACGAGGAGAAAAAAAAAGATGTGTCATAAATGGAGGATATTGATTGGATGGTTTGTTTATCTAGCATTTGTTCTGCTGAAGTCGGAGAGTGAAGATCAGATGTTACTCAATGTGTGTGTTTATGTGTCCAGATTAGATATTTTTGAGATGCCTTTGTGTTTGAAAGTCCTAAAAACATTAAGAGCAACTCAAAGAGAAAATGACTGTCACCTCTAAATTCTTTGTCTAAACTTTTTTCGTTTACATGCCTTCAAACTGAACGAACCTGAAAAGTCCCTGATTGGCCGAAGCCTTTTATACATCTTGATAATGTGAGTGTGTTTGTGCTTCAGTCTTTATCTAATGCTGGCCGTTTCTTTTCATGTGCTTTTGAATTTCGCCAAACAAAACAGAACAAAGACACCAAAGCCTGAAACTCGCCATTAGAAACTTGCCAAGAAACATTCATAAAAAAGCTTCACAAAAACAGCTCCAGACCCTTTTCTTTGCATCTCACTTTAAATTTGCCTGTAATGGCCATTTTTGTGCACCGACTTTGTAAAAAGATGGTTTATTCATACTCTTTTTGTGTCATTCTGGCTTTTACTTGTACGGTTATTGTTAGTATATTGTTTTCTAATGCCATAAAATACAGTATATACATTATATATTTATGGTGTAAATGGAATTTCAGCACTGAGCGTCAGTTATGGGGTATATATAAGATGACATCCGTCACTTTGTAATAAATAATTGAAACTGAAATATTAAATGCACCTCATACACATGAAGGCTCTCATATTCGACCGCGGACTGAGATTTCTAGGTCCTGTGGCCACATTCCTGTCCATCTGAGAGACAAAACCACTGCAGCTCGGACAGGACGAACACAATAACGAGTGTTTATTGTTATAGTGTATAGTGTGATTAGGGCTGCTTGATTATGGAAAAAATCATAATCACGATTATTTTGGTCAGTATTGAAATCACGATTATGTAACACGATTATTTCCCATGACTTTGGGAATATGTTGCATTTATTAAAAGACACCTTTCAACAATTCTTAAAAAAATCTAAATTTGAACATTTATTGCAATTTTTGAAATATTAAACAGACCTGCAAACTCACGAGTGGTGAAAAAGGTGACATGTTTACAAAGTAATTTGTTGTAGGTCACCAGGGCGTTATTTGCCTTTATAAAGGACAATTTATTAAGCCTTACTAAATATAGTTTCATGTCAAATTCTTACATTTGATCAAATTCAGTTTTAATAAATAGGGCTGTTATCCATTAAATTAATTTACACTGCAAAATTACAACTGTAAAAATATTATGAGATTAATGTTTAAACAAATAATAAAATAAAAAACAAAATCAATGATGCCTTTGCCTTTAAAAAATAAATCAACAAGTGACCATCTTAATAAATTAATCATTGAGTCATTCATTAAAACGATTTGTTCAAATGAATCATACAGTAACAAAACACAGTGCTTAGTGATGCTTTTCTTTTGTAACTATTTTAGTCAGTGAAATAGAACAAAACCAGTCAATATTGCGTCTAAAATGTAAGTTACTACATTTAAACTAGGCTACTTGTTTACAAAACTATAAATTCAGTGTAACATTTGCAATCGTGATATTATAGAACAGCCCTTAGTCGTGTTATGTTACTTAACTATCATATAGCCTATTATAAATAAATAAAAACTCAACATTTCTACCTCAGTATGTTTCTTCTGTAAGTTTTTGTGTGAGCTGTTAGGCTCATTTGTTTTGATTTGTCCACTAATGTATCTCTCACAAAGGCAGCGCAGCTTCCAGAAACTATCCATTACCAATCTTTGTTTACACTGACTGTACAAGATCAAAATCATCTCGCGTTTCGATCGGTCGGGCAAGTAAAACTCTCTTTCACTTGAAACTTAAAAATCCCCTTCTCCCGGACAATGTCGCTCCCTGTGTTCATTCTCGCCCCCCACAATGGCTACAGACTGTGCTGTCACAACAAAATAAGCAACTCCAACATGCCAGTTCACCTTTACTCCAAAGATTGGAAGCAACAGAGGCTAGTGTGTTTGCTCTCATGCAGCAGCCCCATGCCAGCATGGTAACACGACGTAGTCACCACCCACATGAAGACACTACCACACTTGCAGCTGCCCCTGATAGAACTCTTATGACAGACGGAGATGCCACATATACTGAACAGCTTCGGATACTGAACAGCTTTTTGCTGCTGAGCTCGCAGTCATTGATAGACATGTTCAGAGCCCAACCAGAACTACTTCCTCCACACCTGGCCCTGATGTAAGACCCAGAAGCCGTGCACAGGGACCCAGCATTATAATGGCTCTTTCAACTTGGGCCCAAACATGCACACACCTTTAACTGTTTCGTCTCCCACCCATCACCTTACAATTCCTCATGGTAGAGCTTCAGATGGACCTAAAGCTAAACTTGACACTTACGATGGTAAGGATGACTGGGACTCCATCATTCATTTTGAGCACAGAGCCGTCATTTACAGATGGAGTACAGTAGAGAGAGTGGATAAACTCCATGAATGTCTACGAGGAGCTGCTGTCAAATATCTGTGCTCATTACCCGATCACATACGTGAAGATTACTTTCTGCTGAAAGAACAGCTGGCTTTCTGATTTGGCCAAAAAGAGCCTCCCACCACACCACAGAGAAGACTGAGAGAACTGCGCCAGTCTAAAGAAACAGTTTCAGAGTTTGCTGAGGAGGTTCATAGGCTGGTCATTCTAGCTTATCCTGGAGTTGAGAAGGAGCTCAGGGAGCAGATTGCTGCTGATGCTTTTCTCAAAGTGCTTCGCAACCAGAAAGTGGCACATGAGGTTATGAACCGTGACCCTGTATCACTGAATGAGACACAATGGTTAGTATCATCTTATGAACACAACTTCAAAGCCACACTCAGACGAGACTTTGATCAGAGGGGGAGGACACGTTGAGTATCCTGGTCTGATCAAAACATAGACTCTGATGAGGAGCCACAGGCGTTGCAATCACGTTGAGTCTAGTCACAGGGCTATGTTACACAGAACCAGTTGCAAACACTCAATTATAAAGTTGATAAGCTCCAACTAGCCATAGATATTCTGCCTCCTCCCTCTTCTGTTGCTCTTCCTTCTACCGGACGACCCACCCAACAAATAAATTCCAGTTTGGCAGTCCAGTCAGAAAGAGGACGTGCAGCTCAGACCTCTTTCAAGTCAAGCAGATACAGACAGCAAAATACCAGCCCCACCAGAGCTTCTAGCGGGCCATGTTTCCAGTGTGGGGAAGAGGGAGATTACAAACGAAAATGCTCACGGTCCCCCAGCAAATACTGTGGCCAAAATGAAGCCCTCAAATCCAAATCCCTCCGAATATGCAGAGCAGAGTGAGCAGAGCTGAGAGTCGAAGGCCCAGTTTAATGATTTTGCTGACTGTTGATGGCATACCAGTTAATGCAGTTATAGACACGGGTGCTGAGGCTACAATAATCTCTGAAGAGAGGTACAGCAAATTACCCGCTAAATCACCTTCAGGAATGAAAAATGTGTGTCTCTGAAATGCAGAAACTGGAAAGGAGATGTCAGCAACAGGCGGAGTGGAAGTGGAATTCAGAATTGGCACAAAGGTGTTGAAGTGGACAGTATGCATTGCACCAATTCGTGATGCCCTGCTCTTGGGCTTAGATTTCTTAAAAGCTGTTGATTTCACCATACAAGCCTCTGGTAATTTTTCTATGGGCTCTGAACTCATGCCAGTCTATATATTTGAAGGCAAGGGCCCAGACTATGCCCTTTTGAGAATGATGTTAGAGAGTGATGTCACTGTGCCGCCAGAGTGTGAATGTCTAGTTTGGGGTGTGGTAGACGACCAAAAACCAGTACTCCCGGCTGTTCTAGAGCCTGCTGGCCTGGCTGATGGAGTGTCTTCAGGCAGCATCATGATTAACATGGAACAGAGGATCCCAGTCAGGCTATGCAATGTCACAGCTTCCAGTAGACCCTTATTATGGGGAGTCTGTTTGGGTGTGCTCATCTAAGCATATCCTGATGCTCAGGAGGGAGAGAGAGCCTACTTAGTTCCAGGTGATGCGCCATTGTATACAAAAGGAGGGAACTCAGTGCCACAAGATCCTGACAATGAGCCTCCTGATGAGCATGACATAAGAAGGGTGTCGTCACCAAACTCTCTTGACCTTCCAGAGCTCTTCAGACAGTTGTTTACTTCTGCAAGCGAAAGGCTCAGTGAACAGCAACAAGAGATGTTAGTAGCTCTGCTGAGTGAATATCAAACTGTTTTTGCAGCAACTGATGATGATCTTGGGAAGTTCTCTGCTCCACAGCACAGCATAGACACAGGGATGTCTAAGCGGGTTCAACAGCCAGTACGACGTACCCCTTTAGGGTTCTGGAATGAGGAGGAAACACATCTCAAGAAAATGCTTGATTCCGGTATTGTTGTCCCCTCAAGCTAAGAATGGGCTTCCCCTATTGTCCTTGTAAGGAAAAAGGATGGGGGGTCCGCTGGTGCGTGGATTATTGCCAGCTTAATGATCTGACCATTAAGGATGCATATCCCCTCCCAAAAATAGAGGAATGCCTGGATGTGCTGGGTGGTGCAAAGACATTCTCAACACTTGACCTTCAGTCAGGATATTGGCAGATTGCAATGAATAAAAAAGACACATCCTAGACTGCTTTTATGATGAGGTATGGACTATATGAGTACACCAGAATGCCCTTTGGTCTGTGTAACACACCCAGCACATTCCAGAGGGCCATGGAGTTAGTTCTACGAGGGTTGCAGTGGTACACTTTGCTGATATACCTGGATGATATAATCATTTTTGGTGAGGATGTGGAGCAGTGTATTGCGCGAAGGAATTAAGACCAATCCAGCCCTCATTAATGACGTTAGGAACTGGAAGACCCCAACCAGCATCCAGGAACTCTAGTCTTTCCTGGGTCTGTGCAACTATTACAGGAGGTTTGTTGCCAAGTTTGCTGAAATCACTACACCCTTGACAATGCTACTCAAGAAAGCGAGGCCCTTCTCCTGGGAAGAGGAGCAGAAAAAGGCATTTGAAGATCTTAAAAGGAGCCTCACAACTGCACCAATCTTGTTTTTCCCAATTACATCTGTACAGTTTGTCCTGGACACTGATGCGTCCAACCAGAGCATTGGAGCAGTGCTCTTGCAGTTACAGTGGGGGGAAGAGAAAGTTATCTCATTTGCCATCTGTCTCCTTACACCAGCTCACCAGAGGTACTGTGTCACACGTAAGGAACTCCTAGCAGTTGTCAGGTTCACAAGACAGTTCCGCCACTATTTGCTGGGGTCTAACTTCTTATTCAGGGCAGATCACAGCAGTCTAAAGTGGCTATACAGGTTTAAGAGACCAGAAGGCCAACTGACTAGGTGGCTTGAAGAACTCAGCCAGTTCAATTTTGTCATCGAGCATAGGCCAGGTATACACCACACCAACGCTGATGCGCTGTCCCGAAGGACTCTGAATGAGGATCCTTGTGACTGTTATCAAGCTGGAAGAGAGCTAGATAGCTTGCTGTGCAAGGGCTGTCCCTTCGGCCGAAAGCTCTGCCATCAATGGGCTAGATTTGAGGAAGATGTTGAGGATGTTATCCTCTTGGCAGTAAGACGCACACACGCTCTTAACTATTAGAATGAGGGTAGTTGCACTAACAATTCCAGTCATGTTAATGAAGTAGGTGATGACAACCCAGGTCCTTCCTCAAACTGGCTGCGACCACTGGGCATTGAAAGTCTCAGGGAAGAACAGTTAGCTGACCCAGACCTTTCAGTTCTCCATAAGTGGATGTCTGATAGTTCTGTTCTTGCTAAGGAGGAGGTCATGATGCAGAGCCCAGCTGTCAGCAAGTACTGGCTGTGTTGGTCTCAAGTGGAGATGCGAGGGGGGCTCTGTTTATCCCAAAGTTTACCGCAGTCCGCCGGATCCAGGCCATATCCAGGCCATATCCAGGCCGTATCCGGATCTGATGAAGGACCTGCACCTGGACACGACGACAACGCATTCCTGAAGTGTCAACTAGTCTCTCCACTGTGAAGGCCTCCTTCCTACCCTTTACCTCTGTAAAGATAAAACGTTGTTGGGATAATTCCGGTTCACGTGGCTATGTGGAAACGATAAAAAAATCTGTATTATACATTTTTCAAGGCTTGTACCTTGGAACCTATTTCATGGTTTTCGTTCTCGAGCCACCAAGCACTGCTTTGTGCAAATGAGTGGCCGGATCGCATTAAGGGTTTTCTGTTAGAACGGTGTCGTGTTAGCGGCCCCTAAGTTAATAACCAATGATCGTAGCGACGGAAGTGAATCAATCAAAACTAACTTTTTCTAGACAATAACTTTATTCTAGAGCTGATGTAAAGCCAAAACAATTTCCCTTACTTTAATTTCCTATCACTGTAAATCTGGTTTGAAGCAATCTATATTGTTAAAAGCGCTATATAAATGATGGTGACTTGACTTGACTTGACTTGACTTGACTTGACTTTATGTGGGAAACTAAAAGAATGAATCAACCTTTAGGATTTTTGCCAGCTGGCATTTCTCAAAGCAACTGAAATATTAGTTGTCATGGATTTTAGTTGTCAAGTGAAGTTCCCTGTCTGCGTTCACTTTCTGCTCTCAGTGCTAAATGTGTCAGTGCTGCATTTTTCTTTTCATTCTATTTTTATAAATGTTACATTTCTGAAAGACGTGACAAAACACGTAAAACCTGCTGGAAAATGACAGCTCTCGACTGGCTAAGGTCACGTCAAAACTTCCCCTGAGATTGTAGATCTGAAGACAGACCGATCAACACTGGCTAGTTAATTTGGCAGAGTGACTGAATTTAATGAAGAAAAGTCAAAAATCAACAACTCATGTAGGACCAAAGCACACAGAGCTACTTCCTTAAACTTAATATTTTCTATTCTAGAGAGAGAGAGAGAGAGAGAGAGAGAGAGAGAGAGAGAGAGAGAGAGAGAGAGAGAGAGAGAGAGAGAGAAAAGAGTTAAAAGAAGGAACATGTTTCTCACTCTTTTTTATCTTTGACTTGAAAAAGTGACAGTTTAAGTTCATGATCAAATAGTCTCAGGAAAGGGAGGAAAACTTTGTTGAGGAGAGAGGAGGGTCTCTGAAGTCATGATGTCAACACACACACACACACACACACACACACACACACAGACACACACACACACACACACACACACACACACACACACACACACACACACACACACACACACACACACACACACACACACACACACACACACACACACACACACACACACACACACACACACACACACACACACACACACACACCCGTGTATTGAATCAAAACAGCGTCTCTGAGACACTTCAGATACAGTGAGAATTTCCACTGGCAGATTCTGACATTTTGAACATTTGACAAACAGATATCATGCAATTAAAATATATAAAAAATTAACTTTTTTGCTGATATGAAATATGAGTTTTGGGTTAATGACCATCAAAATCCTTCTTCGGTTCATCAGGATAATTTATTGAAACTAAAATCAATCGTTATGATCATCGTTATGGCATCACAATCATGAACTCATTAGCCCATGACTGTCCACATTTACATATCTACACCTACACTGTATTTGCGCTAATAAAAGTTAATTATGGTGGTACGTGAACTCTAGCCAATCATAACCCAGGTCATTACAGTTCTTTTCGATTGCTAAACGACAGTGAGCACAACTGGAGCTACATGTGCAATTTCAAACAATTCTTTAAGGTAAATGAAAATTAGCAGTTTGCTTCAATAGTCTGTAGTAATTTACAGAATTACAGTAATGAGAATTTTTTTTAGAAACTAAAAGTACATACTGTTATTCAAACAAATAACAAACAAGACCTGCTTAGCCTTTCCGCTGAAATTGAAATCAGCAGTGTTTGAAAGGCACAAGGCTGAAATCTATTCTGTTTTGAATGTGTGGTTCAGTTTTGACAGCAGTGTGTTAGCATTTGAACAAAGTGATGTAAATCCACAGTGTTGTGCAGGTTGTGGTTAAAGTCATGGGATAAGTGTGTAGAGTTTTGAAAACTGTGTTCAAGCAATGAAAAACAAACTAGAGTTTGGTCCACATGAACTGCTGCTGTACAGACTGTAGTTAGAGTTTTGCACATGTAGCTCCAGTTGTGCTCACTGTCGTTTAGCAATCGAAAAAAAAAAAACTAACATCATAATTCATAAAAGTACAGTAGCAAGAATATGTTGTTTATTTCTAAGGGTTAGAGTGGAACATTTATAAATTACATCATTAGGACTTCATAGACTTCAACAAAACAAAACTTTAATGTTTTACGTAAAGAACTGATGATACTGTATACAAGCAACATCTTGAAAATGTCATCCATGAGCAGGTTACTATCATTGATCTTGTTTTTCCACTTTAAAAATGTTTAATATCTAAAGTATTTTTGGTTTATATATTTAACATATTGTTCACTCTTATGAGATGAAGATACTTTCACCTATTTAGTTCAGCTCTTATAGTCGAGTGTTCATCTTTACTGAAGTGTTGTGGGTTTGAGAGTCTCTATAATGACGGATCTGATCTCAGACCTGCTCTTAAGTGGAGAACACCGGCAGTCAGACTTAATGGCCATTGACACACTCACACTCTGCAGGTTACATCCAACATCTCACTTGACTTTCAGCAGTATTAAATGTGAAGTTGAATCAGCAATAATTTCCAGAAACAAATCTGACCCGGTTTCTCCAGAATAAACAAGCCAAAATATATGCTACTGTTGTTGTTGTTGTTGTATGTTGTTTCCTCTAATATCAACAGTGACATTTAGCCAAAGGTCAACATTGAGGTTAGGGTGGAAACTTTGAAGGGAGGCACTAGTTACCCACTGTGTGCTAATGAGGTGTACAGTAGTGTTGTTGTGGCCGAAATTTGTCTGCCAAAATGAAGGGTGTTGAAATCCCTGGAAACATCCTCTCACCTTCAAAACAAACATGAGAGTGTTGCTGGGTTTAATAGTGCTGTTTGCTATGCTACTGCATAGAAATATGATAACAAATTATTTAGCAAATGCAGAGAAAAATGCTAGCAAACACTCAGAACACCTTAGTAACCACACTGCAGCATTGTAACCATTCAGGACACTTTAGCAACTATCATAGCATCATAGCAACAAATTTAACTCAGGCAAATACCACTATTTTCTTCTTGAAAATGTAAAAATCTAAATGTATTGTGTTTTGGGTGGTCCAAATATTTATTCGGCTCTGGTTTGAGTTTAATGCATGTTCAAAATAGCAATCAGGAAGCTTGCCTATTCTCCTCTAAACTTGCTACATTCATTTTTGATGTGGGAATGTCTTGGCTTCATGAATGTTTTAGGCTCAATTCAACCGTCTCTGGGAGTTTTATTTATCAATTAGGCTCAAAGCCAAGTTTGGCAGGAATAAAAGAAAAAAGGAACATGCTGTGCCATGAGGAAGAGAAAAATGAAGGCGCCAAACAAACAATATGTTGCTTCAAAAACAGCACATTGTTTTTCATGGACTCAGGAAGTTCCAAAAAAGAAAAGCAACTATTAATTATCCCTACAATACATTTCATGAGGCACGTTGTGTGTTTTCTGAACACGCTGCTGTGGAAGCGCCTGACGATGCAGTTTAATAGTTACTAGAACTGAGAGTCACTCAACTCTTTTACTTTCCATTCAACAATCCCTCGGCGCTTTGCTACATATGCTGTGTCTTCCCAGCAGTCTCTGATGATAATTTCACAGTCACACATATTAAAGTGCAAGTTCACTGTTTTGAATTTTTTTCTATTTCTGTCGCTCGTACACCTTCCATCCCGACGTCAGCAGAGAGACAAAAAGTCCAATAACAAGCAGCTTCGCCTTTCCTCCTCTTCCAATTACTGATAAAGACGAATAGCAAACGGAAGGCAGAAAACTGCTGGAGTGTTTCAGGACAATGTCTAAAGCTCACTGATCTGTGCTATAATAATTCCACCCGACCCGTCACTCCGGTCCTGAACACTCTCTCTCTCGGGAGTCGAGAAGAAAAAAATGTTTGTGTCCCTCCGTTGTGCTTGGGTGCCGCTCTGATTTGTAGTGAGCACCTGAATTTGACCACTTCTCACAGTTATTGCCTCTCGCCTCTAAAGACTTCTCTCCATTTCAGCAGCTGTGATTTGTGGAAGAGCAGAATGGGCCGAAGACATCATTAGAGAGAGCTGATACTAGCGGGACACTCCAGCTGGAGCCGTAATAGCGCTTATAGTGGCTCACACTGGCTGAAATTGCGATTGATTGTGTTATCAGGTTAAGAACGGGAACGCTGTGGGTTTGATGCACTGTGAGGAGAGAGACCGGGAATTTGTTAGTGTGAGGAACGCTTACAGGTGTGAGTCTGGGAATGACTTGGGCACTAAATAAAAAAGGGTTATGAAATGGACAGGACATTACATTACATGATAACACACATAATGTTTCCTACTGTGCTCAAGTTTCAGAAAATAAATCAATAATGTCTCAATATGTGCTTAGATTTGCCCATATATAGTGCCAGTCTGCAATCAAAAGTCAAAGATTTCAATATGAAGTGAAACATTTCTCATTAAATAAGATAAGGATCGGAGCTGCTGTCAACTATCTTTTAATAGAATATTATATATACTATTTGTCTCATTTGTGTTTATTTTTAGGTCTCCCAATGGAGACTAGTTCAAATAGAACTTCATTAGGACAACTGAGCTATAAATGAGCAACTCTGAGCCATAAAATTGTGGCAAATGTTCAGATGCAGTTCTGATAGTTTGAGATAACGGAGGTGAATGTGTGAGATGAGAGGTGGAGTGAACTGTGTGATAATGAGACGAGCTGAGAGCATCTGTTTGACCATCTCTGGAGGCTTTCCTCCTCAGGCACCACTGCAGATCCATGAAGGGCCGCTCTCTTCTGCCCCGCTGCCTGTGTTAAGAGCTCAGATGTGAGAGCAGACCGCAGGGCGTCAGGGGTGCTGTGGACCGAGAACGAGTCTCTCCACTTTACCATGACCACACACACACACACACACACACACACACACACACACACACACACACACACACACACACACACACACACACACACACACACACACACACACACACACACACACACACACACACACACACACACACACACACACACACATACACCACAAATGCTTCCCTCTCTCCTCATATTCAGCATCATGTACTCCTGAGCTTAATAAAGCTCGGTGGAGAATGAGGGTCGACATTCTGCTGCTCACTATTTCAGGATATTTTTAAAAGATCATTTTTGTTGGTTTCTGTGTAGTTTGAGTATGTCTCTGAAGACTAAGAAACTGACAACCTGGAGTCGTGACCCCGTATTGACTTCTCTATGCTGCATTGGGAGTTGAAATTCAGTGTTGTTTTATCCAGGTGCAGGAAGTAAGAACAGGAAGAGTGAGACTCTAAGAAATTAAAAGAAGAATATGTGAGGAATATGGAGTCCAGGGTGAATGTAGGAAGCACAAAAGGAGCATAAATCAACACAACAAACCCACCTAAACCTCATCAAGATTTAATCAGGAAGACACAGCGTGTCTTTAATATGAGAAAAAGCCACAAGAGCACATATTTCATCGGTCTGAAATAAAAACTGTCATTTTAGATCTGTTGCCATTTATTCAATAGCGTGATTCAGTCAAACAGCTTCGTATTACAGTAAACTGAAATTTGTGACCCAATTAGCCAACAAAACGTCACCAATTACTACAAACTGCAAACTGAGTCTCCACATACAGAAGCATCTAAAAAAATCGATGCAAATTGGGCAGATCATTCTGAAATGTAATACCCAGGTGAGAGACTTTAAGGTCTGGAAACATTTCAAATCAAGCCTTCATGACTTACCTCAGTAGAAACCACTGGAACTTCTAAACATGAAAGAACATTTGCTCCCCTCAACAAGACTGTGTTGCAGTAAAATTATTCATCAGCTGCTGATGAAACTCTCTGATCCTGTTCTAAATGCAAACCAGATTCACAACAGCTACAGTTACGAATAAAACACAATTCTGTGTCCTAACATGGTTTGATAGTAATTGGGCTGTACAAAATATATAAAAAAATATTGTAAATGTACTAATCATGATATGTAATTGCAATGGCTGAGTGATTGTAATACATTAAAATGTTATGCAAAAGTAGGTACTACAGTAGTTCAACCTCAATTAAGAAAATTTGTTTTTGATGAAATCCGAGCAACTGTCAAGGTCCGGAAAGGTAGTAAAGACATTGTTAAAATAGTTCATGTGACTTCAGTGGTTCAATCTTAATGTTATAAAGTGAAGAGAATCAGTGTGGGCCTCATTGAAAGTCTTTAAATACGGCTACACCAGCCAGGACTTTATCTAGACACATACTGGATAAGAAAATCCTGATCAAGCCTACAAGATACACTGAGACAAGTAAAACACATTTAATATTTGCATAGTCTAATAAAGGAATATATACTAGTTGCTACTAAGAGGGTTAGTTCACCCAAAAATTACAATTCTGTCATTAATTACCCTTATGTCGTTTCAAACCCATAAGACTTTCATTAATCTTCGGAACACAAATGAAGATCTTTTTAATGAAACCCAGATAACTTTTTGTCCCTCCATTGACAGCCTACGCAACTACCACTTTCAGGTCCCAGAAAGATAGTAAAGACATCATTAAAGTAATCCATGTGACTAGGGTTGGGCGGTATTTCGGTAATATCGTATACCGCGGGGTCTTAAAATAGCAACGGTATCAGTTTCAATACCGTCATTACCGGCACTTATATATAATAAATAAATAGAATTTATTCAATGCCTAAAAATGCTTATGTAGTTGTCATCAAGTGACAGTGTGGAGGAGAAAGAGAGAGAGAGAGAAGGGAGAGGCGGTAAATACTGACGAGGCAATTTGTAAATGTTGCAATAAAAAAGGTGACCGCGAGAGATGGAAACACCTCTAACCTAATGTCGCATCTCCGAAACAACCACCCACTCACTGCTGCGAGGATGCATTTTGCCCCGAGTTCATTAAATAAGCGCATTAGTTTATATTTGTTAAAATATTATAATGTTATTTTTTTTACGTTGATAATGAAAACTGAAGAGCACTAGTAAGATGGGATGCATCGGGAGTCAGACATTGACCAATTAATTAAGTTTCATTTTGTAAAAGGCCTTTCTTTAAAGTGAATTTCGTTTTGTATAAATTGTATCCTAATTTTAATTTTTTTTTTTTTATCAACCAATAATAAATAAGAATCAAATATATCAGACAACATAATCATGACTTGATCATGCGCTGGCGCGCCGCGGTCACTTGCATTGAAATCTCATTATAAATTAACCGAAACTCAGTGTATGTCTCACAGACATGACAGATATCTAAATAAAGCTTGAAATTTCATTAAACGAAACAATTCAAAACGAAAAGAAATAGGCCACTCGCTGATTATTTAATCCATGATGTGCATTTCTCTCTATGCGCGTTCATACGGAAATGGCGATCATCAAATTAAACGAAACTATTCCAAACAAAAAGAAATAGGCTAGCCTACTCTCTGATTATGTAATCCATGATGTGCATTTCTCTCTATCGTTCACTATGGAGATGGCGATTCATCAATGTCTTTAAACTAAATAATTCAAAAGGAAAAGAAATATAGGCTAGCCTACTCTCTGATTAATCCATGATGTGCATTTCTCTCTATAGGCGCGTTCACTGCGGAGATATCAATCGTCAATTTCTTTAAACGAAACAATTCAAAAGGAAAAGAAAAAGGCTAGCCTATACCTTCTGATTATGTAATCCATGATTTGCATTTCTCTATATATGTGCGTTCACTAGGAGATGGCGATCGTCAGCTTAATCTTTGCAGCACTGACAGAAAAGTTGTATTAATAAAAATCAATGGACGCGTGTCACCGGATTTACAAATGCACTTGTTGCTTGTTGCTTGTTAATTTAATTTAAATGAATTAATAAAATGAATACAATTGTCATAATTAAAATAATTAAATATTATTAATTGTCCCATTTTTGCTCATTTAAAAATAGTATTTATATCTACCACCCCCTCAGCATCTGGGTTAAACAATTATTTGGCGCCACCATATTATAACGGCCCACGTATTAAAAATAGTCGAGTCTAAATAGGGCTACGGCTCATATTACATTTAATGCCGTCAACAGGGATCAGACACAACGTGCACGGGTTGGCCTTGATTTTTTTTTTGTTGTGTTTTTTATGCCCGATCTGGTATTCAGTTTCTGAACGGTGTAGACACAAGCCAACAGTTTGGTGACGCTGTCTGAGCCTTATGTCATAATTTTTAATTAGTCACGATAATACCGTATACCCCGGTAAAATAGGGAGGAGGTTTGACGGTATCAAAATTTGGATACCGCCCAAGCCTACATGTGACTCCAGTGGTTTAACCTCAATTTTATGATGTGACACGAGGGCTTTGTTTGTGCAAAAAACATGATTTACCACTTTATTTACAAACACACTTTCACAGAACAATGTCTGCTCTTGTGTAAACACAACACGCATGTGTCGTGGTGCTCTCTTGAATGCACACTGCCATTGGGGATTCATATTTTATAATTAAAGTGGTCATTTTTTTGTTTGTTTTTGCTCAAAGTACTCGCGTTGCTTTATACAATTGAGGTTAAACCACTGGAGTGACCTGGATTTTTATGGGTAAACCTTTATTTTACAGTGTCCTTGTTACATATTTTACATGTACCTAGCATAATGACAGTAAATTATGCATAATTACAAGCAACTAACCCTCAACCGAACCCTAACCCTATAGTAAGTGCATGTTGTTAATTAATATTATTCAGTACTTAAATATATAATTACACTGTAACAATGACACCTTAAAATAAAGTGTAACCCTTTTATGATGTCTTCACTACCTTCCTGGGGCTTGAAAGTGGTAGTCAGTAGCTGAAAGTATTGAAACCTATCACAACCAGGAAAGTAGGCTGTCAATGGAGGGGCAGAATGAAAGCTCTTCGATTTCATTAAAAAGATCTTCATTTGTGTTCCAAAGATGAACAAATGTCTTACGGGTTCCTTAACCCTTTAAGGACATTTATTTCAGTGTAAAATGTGATTTTAACCAACTAGCCTGTTACTCAGTTCATTATACATTTTTAGCAGACTAAATAGGTCCTGTAGATTAAATTGAATTGTCAACCTGGGCATTTAAATCTCTCTCACACCTGTCCCGCAAAATCTCATCTACATCCTACAACAGAGCAATAAGCAGGTGGTCACCCTACTTATTGCATATTGCATTTATCTTGCAGTCCTACATAGTATCTTACAATATCTGTTCCCAAGCCAATCAGAACATACAAGCTATGTGGATTGTGATTTTGGTCCAACAAGACTTCACAGTAGGGGCGGCAGAAATAAAAACCATGCAACTGACAAAATGTCCAGTTGAGAATATTAAGAAAATATAACAAATGTTTCATTATAGTCAAACACTGAAATGAAATGAGTTCTAAATTAAGTACAAACTTGAAAACCACAATTGAAAGCTGGATGTTAAAGAACGCAGGCACAGAAAGTTCTGGAAAATCAAAGGAAAGATCTGTGGGAATTGTACAAGACAGGATTGAAACATCAACATGTCAATTACCAAGAGAACACACTTTATACACTTAGTATACTCAATTTAGGGTACTTTCATGTAGATCTATTTCCTAATCGGTTTAATCCATTGATGAATATTCTGTCAATAATGTAATCCTGCAATACTGTTGAATGTGAAACTATACGTATATGACAATAGAGTGTGTGAAAGTGAAGGTCCTACAGACCTTCATCACGTCATCACAGTTCAACATGCTAAACAGACTCACACTATAAAAGCCCAGCACTGCAGACAGGCCAGTTTAACTCTTATCTGAGTTATAAAACAGAAGAAACAAGACAGCGCTTATAGCATTAACAGCTGATGTGTTTATAGCCTAAAGCGTTGATCAAGCTAATGCTGGATTGAATGTGTTCTAATGCTGTTTCTGGGCTATTGAGAACTTTGTAGCTGGTTTAATGCTATTCTGTCAGCCATGACTATAGGTAGAAAGCAGGGGGGCCCACACTGTTTTGTGTGATGATGTACTTTTAAATAACCAACTCAATTAGATCTTCCAACAAAAACCAAAAACCAAACAAAAAAAAAACAGTTTAATTTAAAAATAAAATGGATTACAAATGATTGTTACTTCTGCATGTATCTCTGAATTCATGTTCAATAGAATAGAACGATAGAATACCATAACAAGGGCATTTAGGCTTCCTTGTTCTTGTGACTTGCACTGAATGGAATCAGACAGTTTTGCAAAATCTGGGCAGTAGCTTCTGGTATAGCATCAAACAGGCCTCCAAATTGCCATTAGTCATCGTGGAACGGTGTTTTGATTTGATAATCTTCATGGGAGAAAAGGCTGATTCAAACAAGTGAGTTGAGCCAAACATTGCAGTCAAAGGGGTGGCACATTTTATGATATTTGGATACTTCTGCAAGAAGGTTCGAAAACTGTGCCCTCGCCTTCACCTGAATTTCAGTCTGCAGTGCTAAAATCTCTTCTAATGCTGCTGCGTTCATCTGAAATATGTCTGAAGACAGGGAATCAACCTCATGCTCATCTCCAAATGGAAAGCACATGAATGTAGGGAATGGCACAAGTAAAGGAAAGTCAAAGTCTGTCCTAACATTTTGAATTCGTTCAATGTAGTGTTCACTGTCAAGTTGGGCAAGCTCCTTTCCTAGCTTATGCAGTTCAGATGAAAAGTTTTGGAAGTTCCCGAATTTGTGGCGCTGTAGCTTAGATCAAGCTTTTGGAAGTAGGCTACCTAGTTGTCATATCAACTGAATAAACTAAAATCTTGTCTGGTCAAATGTAGGCAGAAAGTAATAGGAGAATGAAAGACATTGCTATATTTATTTAAGCCTATTTAAATTTTGTGCAATCTACCAGCATTGCCTTTACGATCGACTGGTAGATTGTGATCAACCTATTGGGCACCCGTAAACAAAATTCAGATGGTGAAGCCAGATGCTTCTAATGATACACAGATTTTTAAGACCTAATAAGGATATTTTGGCTATATAATGCGGTGAATCTAAAAGAGCCTTGCTACCATGATCCTCACTGAACATATTATGTACCGCAGCAGCTGGTTTAGATTAAGTAAATCAGGGTAAACAGTAAACAGGCTCATGTGTTTCCATTTCTCAGTATATTTCCAGTGTTTTCATGATGAATAAGCAGGTTGCTAATGAAAAGCCCTCTCAACCCCTCATAGAACTAGCATCAAGAAAATAAATAGTGCTGCTCATGTTCATGTACAACTACTTCAAACACAGACGCCTTGATGGTCATTTAGTTGTAGTAATCTAATGAAACTTTATTAAGTATTTTCAGTGGTTTGGGATTCAGCGTTTCTTCCTCTCAGAGCTCGGATTCCTCAGAGACAAATACAGTGTATTGTGGAAGTATTAATGGAGTCATTATTACATCAGACAACGTTTACAATAACTACAGTATGGAAATGTCTTTGCCCGAGGGGAGAGCTGCGCTCTAGATGTTGGGTGAACAGATTGTGTCCAATATGGCAGCAGTTTCAGTTAAGAAACAAAAGCCTAATTTTTATTGATCGGAACAGAATCAGTGTATTGCATTGGAGTGAATTGAATCTCTTCCTGAACTATTTGTACATACATTATGTCTCATTTTATGTCTTATTGAGGAGTTGTGTGCTATTACTTTTCTAAACTATCAAAGAAAAGAAATGTTCTGAGGTATAGGAAATTATTAATGATAGATAGATAGATGGATGGATGGATGGATGGATGGATGGATGGATGGGTGGATGGATGGATGGATGGATGGATGGATGGATGGATGGATGGATGGATGGATGGATGGATGGATGGATGGATGGATGGATGGATAGATAGATAGATAGATAGATAGATAGATAGATAGATAGATAGATAGATAGATAGATAGATCTATAAACAGACGTGTCTTAGCTGATCTTTATGCAGTTCATCTTCCCTTCACAGATTCCTCCAGCCAGTTTTAATAGCAAATGTGAGACAGTGAATGACAGGGAGAGATAGAATTTCTCCAACTTTGCATCATCATCATGATTTCTGTAATGTTACAGCACTCTGCCAAAAATAACCTGTTCTATCCAACACAGCAGAGCTTTATACGTGTATATCAACTACAGGTCATACACCTGCTTACAATGACAAGCACAGTGAACCTAAGTAACTCTCCACTTTCTAAAAAATAAAAATAATGTGTAGATTCCACGGTCCAATGCTGCTATCAGGTAATATAGAAATATTGGTATACAAATATTGTGGTACAACATTATTACCATATTACCATATGCCACTACAGTATGTTACTAAATTAACAACACTTGGTGATATTGTTTTTATATGGTTATTTTGTTTTGCCGGTAACACTCTGTGCCTCTCGGTGCAATCCGGTGGCGTGTGTTTTTCCACGCCTATGTGTTAACGGTCTCCCGTTGACATCTCTACTTAGAGTGTTTTTTTCTTCGAATTCACTTTTTGTCTCTTGGTTCAACCCGCCGGCCATTTTAGACACTTTTTATCTTTTTCGTGAGATATTTATTGGTATTACCTGTCGATTCACCCGAGATAATCGTTTTATTTTATTTTTATTATTTTTCAGCTCGCTTAACTTAAACTTACGGTGCTATCCGAGGGTGCTATTAGTGAGTAACTATGTTTCACAGCTTGATCGCCACTGCTTTTCTACTGACTTGTAAGCTGTGCCCTAATAATCTTCTCCCTGATGACAGTCATGGCATCAGCCCGTCATGTTTGGGTATTCAACATCTGCGAGAGGCTCTCTAGGACCCGTGCATGCACTGCAGCTTTCTGCCTATGTCGGAACGACGGCTCCGTCTTGCTGAGTTAAACCCTAATTCAACAGTGAAACTTGGGCAGTTAGATGTAGCCCCTTGGCGCACTCGGAAGCGCAGATCGTTGGCAGCAGCCTGTGCTCCCCTCCCAGCTAAGAAAGCCAAATTGTGAGGTGTTGAACATTCACATGTTGAGAAAGGTTCACTTTCTATGACGGTGTCGGTGCTTTCTTCAGAGATGGCAGAGCTGACACACCTGCTTCACTCGCTTCAGTCTGTCACATCTACTACAACTGTGAGGATGACACAGGAGGATGAGAATGTGTGACCAGTCACGGAAACTAGGGACACAAGTCGGTTCTGGGGCATTTTGAGTTATTCATAGATTCTGAGAGTGTAATATCCAAGCTTTCCAACGATGTGTAACATGTGGAAATCTGATAATATTTGGAGAAGTTGTGGCCATTTTAAAGTAGGCACTTAAAAAAGCTCAAAGAGGAGAAAACGAGCTAAAGATTGTGCAGTTCTCACCTGTCTCTGCTGCTGGGGGTGACAATAGGGCTCATTTACATCTCATTTAGATAAGCCATACCCCCTGTAAAGCTCCTCCATGTGCTTTACAGCTTTTTTTACACTTCGAATGAGTGCACTTCTGCCGCACTAGGCGAAAAACAATTGTGCTGCCCCTCTATTTGCAACGTACCAGCAACAACACACAAAGACCAATAATGCCATATAGCCTGCATATAACGCGAAACCAGCAACAACACATAAAGACCAATATGCCATATACATATAACGCAAAACCAGCAACAACACACAAAGACCAATATGCCATATAGCCTGCATATAACGCAAAACCAGCAACAACACACAAAGGCCAATATGCCATATACATACAGTATAACGCAAAACCAGCAACAACACACAAAGACCAATATGCCATATACATATAATGCAAAACCAGCAACAACACACAAAGACCAATATGCCATATACATATAACGCAAAACCAACAACAACAAACAAAGACCAATAAGCCATAGGCCTACATATCTATAGCGCAAATAGTACGCAACGCTCGTGTGCCCAAAATGTCAACAATATTAAAGTTTATGTAGGAGGCAAATGCCTGCTGGCATTTTTCTTTAAGCAGTCATTTCTGCAATTTTCCAAATAATCACATTTCACCTCCTCAAATTACTGTTGCAAATCTCTTTACACCACTTTCTTATGTGCGTATACACACACAAATGAAATGTCCGCAAGCACATTATATCATCAGCAGGTTCAGCATCTTAAATAACGACTAAAGAGCAAATGAAGCTTAACTTACATTTCAGAAACACGCACGGCAGGCCTTCATCGCAGCAGCAAAGGTCTTAACTGCATCCTCTATTTCGATTCTCCGTCACATATGAAACAGCCAGCCACCGCTGTCAGCGAGCCGAGCCGCCGTATTGAAGCACTGAGGGCGAGCGCGCTGCGCCCATACCTCCGGTTCAGTTTCCCGAGCCCACGAAGTGCGGCGAAAACATTTTCGGTGTAACTGCCAGACGGTTCATCTCGTCTGCGACAATCTTTGCGGCATCCATCTTCATTGAATTTTGATATCAGAGAGAGCTGGCCAGAGCACAGCATAATAAGTAGCCATGTGGTTGACTTGGAGGGCGGGGGCAAAAGCGCCGGGTTATTCAGTATGGAAATACACACAGACAATGACACGCCACGCCCCTACTGCATGCTAGAATCTCCGAAAACAAGCCGATTTCAACCTCAAAATGTAAGCTTTTAAATATACCAATACTGCTATCTCAAACATGGAGAGGCTTCTTCGTGATTTCAATTAACAGATTCTCCAAAAAATTGAAAATCACCAATTTTGAAAAAAAACTCTTCTTTCTCATTTTGCTCGAAAGTTGTGCTGCCGACTTGTGTCCCTGGTTTCTGTGACGGGTCACATGTTCAGAATCAGGGAGCTGGGGAAGAGTCTCTTGATTAATTTACACGATCATGGGGATACTATGGATGTTGCTTCGCAACCATCACCTCAGGCTGTTTTCACTGGCTACCCAGCAGGGGAGGGGTCTAGTGGGGGATCAGTTCAGTCGTCTGGACAAGCCCAGTCCTCCTCCGATGATACTTTGGCTGTGATTCGAATGGCAGCTGCTCGTCTAGGACTTGATGAGTCACCTGTTCAATCTGCCCAAACGAATGTGTTTTTCAGACAGACTATACTTCAGACAACTTCTTTTGCCATGCCACCATATAAAGATTTTGTGGCTGAATTCTCAAATGCACTCACTGGTTCTGGTCCACCTAAGCAGCGCTCAAAGATTGCTCGATCTATGGCTGAAGCAGATTCTATCTGGGTGGGTCATGCTCCGCAAATAGAGCAGCCTGTGGCAGCTTTGGTGGTGTCTCCTGATGAGGCTCTACGAGGGAATGTGCGATGTCCCAGTGCGCAATGCGGTCGTACGGATTCCTTGCTAAAAAAAGGCATATGAGTCTGTTGCCTAGATTACTTGAGCAGAAAACACAATCTGCCAGTTACTTTTTGCTGACACCAGTACGTTGGAACTTGCAAATGCAGATCCCTCTATTTCACAATTTCTGCAAACTGCTCTGTTGGCAACAGGCCATGTGACCTGCGAGCTGGGTAGTCTTACAGCCACGCTTCTGGCAGCCCGCCACCAAGTGTGGCTTGCCCAAGCACGACTGCTGGAGGACATTAAGAAAACCTTGAGACATCTTCCTTTTGTTCCCGGGCATCTTTTTGGTCCAAATGTTCCGGCACTGTTTGAAAAGAGGGTAAAGCTGTCTGAAGCCACTCGTCATCTGACACAGGTGCAGTGCAACCCAACCTTTAGGATGCCAGCAGTTCAGACCCGACATCACTTTGCCACATCAGAGCAACGTTTCCTCTGGCACGCTACACCTCAGTCACAGCCCCCTCAAAGACCTTGTGTTCCTGAAGATGCGAGAGTTTTTCGCCCATCTCATCGACAGTTTCCGGGAGGACCCCATCAGCGCCCCTCCTCGACCACTAAAAATCGCACACATAAAGCCTGAGACAGGCCGGCGGTCGATCGTTTTTCTATAGATCAACTGGAGTACTGGAGATCCAACACAGCAGACCCCTGGGTGTTGGTGACTCTGAGCAGGGAATATACTCTACAGTTTCGATGCCGGCCTCCCAGATTTTTAAGAATTATTCCTACGATTGTCAGAGACGTGGCAGTGGCTCTCTCTCTGGAAATTTGTTCACTGTTAGAGAAGGGAGCCATAAAAAAAGTTCATCCCCTCGTTCAGGGAGACAGGTTCTATTCAACATATTTTCTTGTTCCAAAGAAGGATGGTGGTTTCCGCCCAATTCTCGATTTGAGGCTTCTGAATTTGTTCCTGAAGGTCCTTCCTTTTTGAATGCTGCGCACAGCCGATGTTCTCCGGTCTGTGACAGCAGATGATTGGTTTGTAAGTGTCGACCTGAAAGATGCATACTTTCACGTCCCAATTGCTGTACATCAAAGAATTTTATTGCCTTTCAGTTTCCTGAATTAAGCTTACCAGTTCAAAGTGCTACCCTTCGGCCCCTCGCGTCTTCACAAGGTGTGTGAGTGCAGCTCTGTCTCCTCTTTGGATGAGAGGTATGCGTATTCTTCCTTATTTGGACGACTGGCTTCTCTGTGCCCCCACAGAGCGGCAGGCTGTACAAGACTCCAGACTGCTTTTGAGACGAGCAAAGCTGGGGTTTTCTGTGAACGAGAAAAAGGGCCGTCTGATTCCATCACAGACCACTACGTTCATAGGAATGACCCTGAATTCCTGCCTTATGTCTGCCTCCCTGTCTCAGGAACGTGTGACGAACATTCTGTAACGCTTTCGCCCGGGTGTGTCTTTGCAGTACGAGGTGGTACTACGACTGATAGGGATGTTAACAATGGCTACAGTGGTGATCCCCCTGGGTTTACTCCACCTCAGACCACTCCAGTTATGGAACAACAGTTTGCGGCGAGATCCCACCAGACATCGCCATCGACTGGTTATAATTTCTCACCGTTGCATATGTACGTTGAGGCGGTGGAGACAGTTAGAGTTCCTGAAGGCAGGAGTGCCCCTGGGTGTTGTTCCCTCTTGACGGGACTTGGTCAAGACAGACACTTCCCTCACAGGATGGGGGGCAACGTGGAATCAGAGGTCTCTGACCTCTCGGTCTTGTCTAGGTCTTGCTGTCTCAGACCGACATTGTGGTCGGGGGATTTAACAATACAATACTACAATATCCACGACGACACAACGTTCGAAAATGCAACGGTATTTTTTTTCTTGTGATTCATTTCGCCTATTTGAACAATGCATATCTTAATGGTCCAGAGGTAGAATTTTCTCCAACTGTGTCAGAGGTTCTGGATTCTAATCCGCACTCGTATAGTTTTTTGTTCTCGTATAGCTTTTTTTTTTTTCTCATCAAATACGATTATGTTCATCGGTGGTTGTATACCAAGCAGGGACACGTTGTGTGCATTATGTTTTGTGATTTCACCAGAAAGAATAGAGAGTACACTTGCAGGGTTGTGCCTGAACGCGTTCATTGAACGATAGTTCATGAACTCCTTCATATTTTGGGCGAACGTGAACTGAACATACTGTATTACTGCCTGGTGAGCGTTACTGTGAACTCGTTCATTCTGGTGTCTTTGAACGGCGCACGGCGCGCTCTCAGTTGAACTTCGTTCAATAGGGTGCCAGATTTCTATAGAGCCTTCCAGGCGAAAACCCGGCTAAAATACACCATAAACAGGCCTTAATATGTAGCGGAAAAAACACCCAATCTGGCAACACCAGCCACCAGCGTCGCACTGCCGCATGCATGATCAAAACAAAATGCAGCAAGGAAGTGTCATATGATCATTTACTCATCATTTACTCATTTGCTCGTCTGCAGCTTTGGGTCTGGCCATTGGGTTAAATCCTTCCCTGGAGCATTGTGACCCTGCTGTTCACACCATCTCTAATGCTAGGGCTTCTTCCACACGAAGATTTATGCTTCCCGTTGGAAGCTTTTTTCTGCATGGTGTGAGGAACGAGGCTCGACGTTCCGAGTATCTTAAGCTGTCTTCAACGTTTACTGGAGGAAGGAAAAGCAGCTTCCACGTTGAAAGTGTATGTTGCTGCAATTTCTGCATATCATGTTCCAGTTGGTGGGTCTTCTCTTGGCTCTCACAGTCTTTTCTGCAGTTTTCAGAGGGCCGCGGAACTCTGCTCGGAATCCTCATTTTCCTGTGTGGGATTTGTCACTCGTGCTTGCACTCCTGTGCTTACCCCAGTGTGAGCCCTTGCAAAGCATTGACATTAAATGGTTGTCCTTGAAGACTTCTTTTTTGTTAGCTATTGCTACTGCGAAACAAGTCAGTGAGTTGCACACTTTGTCTGTTAGTGAACTGTGCTTGCGTTGGTTACCGGATGACTCCGGGGTGGTTCTACGACCCAATCCTTATTTTCTTCCGAAGCTCCTTCTTCCTCAGTTCATAAATCAGCACATTGAACTTGATTCAAGTGCCCAAATTTGTGTCCTGTTCGGGCCTTGAAGTAATATGTGAACTCTACTGTTCAATTTAGACAGTCAGCCCAGTTATTTGTCTGACATGGTGGTGTGAAGAAAGGTGCTCCAGTGTCGAAGCTGAGGTTGTTGAACTGGCTTGTAGAGACCATTACGCTGGCTTACAAGGCACCAGAGAGACCACTGCCCTGGAGACTAACATGCCATTCCACTAGGGCCATCTCATCTTCATGGGCTGTTTTTAGAGGAGTTTCCCTGGTGGATATCTGGACTGCTGCTACCTGGGCTTCTCCAATAACGTTTGCCCGGTTTTATAAGGTCAACGTTGCTGCTCATCATGCTGTTAGTTCTGCGGTTCTTCTGGAGCAGCCTTAATTTCATCAGGTGGGTGGCATTCCTCATGACTATATTGGTATGTGTCATCCATAGTGTTTACACTGCCTCTGGGGATCAGTAAGAATGAAACAGAACGCTAGTTACACATGTAACTGTGGTTCTGTGAATTCTGGATGACTGCCGGAGTTCTCAGTCACTCGGAATCCGTGAGAAAGGTGCTACCCTTCACATTAGTCACTCACATTTCATCTCTCCACCTCGCTTGATATTGCGGGCGGAGCTACGTCGTCCCCACCACCAGCAGAGTCTCACATCTCTCGCTGCTGGTAATGTTCATGATAACTTTGTAAAAATTTATATTCAGCAGAGTCTCACATCTATTGCAGGCGCTGCTGACATCTAAGCAACGTGATGTACTGTACGCTAACCAGCTTTTGGTCGTGTTTGTCCCAGTTTTGTTTGTGACAGACCCAGTAAAGTGACATCTTGAGTGACCATCCACCTGCTCTCAGTGTGATTCCATCCACACAATCACACAGTCACATATAACTTGTTATAATAACTACTTGCAAATTATAGTTGGTTAAAGTTATAGTGATTAACATGTCCCTATTTAGCTCAAAATCCTTTTGTTTCATTACAAAAGTATTGATAATGTAGCCAACTTTGATAAGGATTAATTTTACTTACTGGTTCTTGAGGTGTCTCGGTATTCTGGTATCTTTGTATCTTGAAAGTCCTGACGGTTGAGTTGAAGTACATCTCTGACTCTGATTATGGTACTTTTGTCTTTCTCTTCAAAAGCATCAGTTGTGTAATTGCTGTATGAGTCTGTATAAAAGCCCAATTAAAAGAGCATCAAGTCTTTCATCCATAAACCACATTAACAATGGCTAATTAAACCTGCAGTCTCTGATTCTGTTTTTCTTGCTGAAGTCATATAGAGGAGCTCTTTCAGTCTCTCACCTTTGCATTGCTGTTTTCATTGTTCTTTGCATCTTGAATGAGCTCGTCACTCCATCATCATCTCTGTAAAGGTAAAACATTAATTGTGTGCGAACGTAGTCCTAATGGGGGACTCGTCATTATCAGGGAATTGTTTGAAAGCTGTTCACTTTTAACGCGTCGTATTTTCCCTCCGCAGTATCTGTCGTCATGACGATTGCAGCTTCTCTCCAAAACTCTGCAGCTGCTTTCATTCAGTCGAATTCATGAAACATGCAAATAAGGCAAACACACACATCAGCCTGGCAGATAATCATGTTACAGCTTTCAACAGTTCCTCTTCCTCTGTGGCTGATTATAAGACGTGGATTTAACAGCGCCAGAGGTTTAACTGCTTCTCATTGGCTTATGAATCGTTCCTGAGACGGGTTGATGGAGGTGGAGGCGTTTAAAACAGCTGATTCTCTGTCTGCTGTTTCACTGATACACTGACTTGAGTAAATGTGCTATTTTAAATGTGTTTGGGGAGACATATGACTATAGAGCTGCGTATCTTGTTGTTTTGCTTTGTCTGCATTTGAGTTTAAAATTCAATGATCTGTGATTATAGCAATTAGATGATAAAAAACGTCTGATTGAAGGCTAATCCACATAATCTTGGATTAGAGCTCTTGTACATAGGCTACTGTAAGAACTTCTAAATACACCTTTAAATGCATTAGTTCATTCAAACTGGAGTAATATGCTGCAAATTCAGCTTTGTGTCACAGGAATAAATTAGATTTTGTAATATATTTTAAACAGAAAACGGCTATTTTAAATTGTAATGTTATGTTATAATATTTCTGTTTGTACTGTATTTTTGATCAAATAAATGTAGCCTTGGTGTGCACAAGATGCTCCTCACAATTACAAAATTTGAAGTATTCCAAACTTTTGACCAGTAGTGTACAAATAAGCACATTCTCTGTAAATTGTTTTACAATTCTGTTTTCCCTTCATTGAGTTTAAATCTTCGTCACTGTGTGCAGATCTCCTGGCGGTGCCGAAGCATCCGTATGCAGCCATGGAGAACTGGGGCCTGAGTGTGTTTGTGGAGCAGAAGATCTTGTTGGATCCTGACATCTCCTCCTTCTCCTATCAGATGGAGCTCACCATGGTGGTGGTGCACGAGATCTGCCATCAGGTAAAACACACTTACTGGAGTAACAAGAACATGTGATCTGCTGTGTGGTTTCACAGTCAGTCACCACACTTGCTGGTTTGAACAAGTCAAGACTATATATATATATATTGCACCGGTAACAATATTAGATGTGTTAATAATAAATTGTAATGGAGTCCAGTCATATCAGCAGATCAGTCAGGGTCACTTTTCTGACATCTGGTGTTGTTCATTTCATGACTGTCAAAGTTCTGCACCTCCAACTTGAATTGGTCCTGAAAATTACCCATTCTGTTTGAGGCGCCTGTTCCAGCAATGATTCAAATTTTTTAAAACATGATACGGCTCCTGTTTAACCATCACACACTAAAATCTTTCCTGTCTTGAGTCAGCATGTCCTGTCAATGCTGTTTAGTGTGCTCTGAGAAACATAAAGCATCTGTTACTCTTAAAAAAAAGGTTCAGTGGGGTTCTATGTGGAACAATAGGAAACTCAATTTTAAAAGGTTCTATATAAAGAGAAATGACTTAAAGTATTGTTGCTCATTTTTGTTACTACTAATAAAGTAGGTTTACTTGCTGTTTAATTCATAAAATGTAATTAAAATAAAATGAATTCAAACAAAATGAACAAATTAAAACCAAATCCATAAAATTATCCAAATGATTCTTTATATGAAGCGCCTAACTGAACTCTTTAGGTATACAGAATATTTTCTTATAAGAGTGAAGATAATTATATATAAAATTTAAGTCCACGTATGGTAACCCATACTTGAAATTTGTCCTCTGCATTTGACACATCCAAGTTAGTGCACACACAATAGGAGTGAACACACACTCTGCAAACCGTGGACACACACACCCGGAGCAGTCATTTTATAGTGGCGGCCGGGGAGCGATTGGGGGTTAGGTGCCCTGCTCAAAGGTCCCTCAGTCATTTCCTGATGGTATTGAAAATTGAACCAGCAACTTTCGAGTTACATGTCTGACTCACTAACCATTAGGCCACGACTGCCCGGATTGCCCCAGCATATCAAAATTATCACCTCTCAGACATCTTTTCATTATCTAATTGCAGAAGACGGAGAAAGAAAGGCAGAAAGGGAAAAAACTCCGGGAGTCAGAAAGAATAGAGAGTGTGAAGATGGTCCGTTGTTGAGTTAAAGGCCAGAACAGTAGCAGATGTAATTGGAAATCTGGAGAATTTTATGCACCGCTCATATAAAAAGAGCTTTACGCATCACCTCCATTGGGATTGTGAAAGTAAGGATTTCTTTTCCTCATCCCTCTTTCTTTCTCTTTTGCTCTCTCTCTCTCTCTCTCTCTCTCTCTCTCTCTCTCTCTCTCTCTCTCTCTCTCTCTCTCTCTCTCTCTCTAGAGTGTTTCTCGCATGCACACGCCTTTCTTGTGTTGAATAACCTATTTTCCGTGTCTTTGCATCATTGCAGAAACAAGCAGTCTGAGTTAAGAGATTTTTTTCTTTCGCCATTGAAATAATGTTCAGTAAGGGACTTTAAGCCCACAAATACATCATCGGCATGAATTGAAAAGGAAACGTTGGAATTATTCATCGCATATGCTCATTTTTCACCAGCCTTTGTTTGCAGCTCTTATGTTGCTGAGAACCTTGGATTTTAGTGCCTTTTGTTATTGCGGATTATTGATGAGCGTGTTGGAGATGTTCTGCGTTCTCAGTATTGTTCTGGATTCATCTCTTGAATAGTCTTCCTCATATGCTGCTGAATCGCAGCTCTGCATTGTGGTCTAGCTCAAAGATGATAGCCTACAGCATGTCTGCAGTTCTTTCCTCTTTTCTTTTAGTTTGTTTTCTCTTTTGTCTTATTTTTAGGGAGAAGGAAAAAGAAAACAATCCCCCCATCTCTGTTTCTGCACAGATAATGCAGCTCTGTCAAAACTCAGTCTGAACCTTGTACAGTAAAACACTCTCACAGGGAGCATGAAATCATGATATTATTTCAGAAACAGAAATAATGTGCATATGTGATCGTTTTAGAGCTGGAATTCATGAGAGTTACCCA